>NC_137454.1:84144554-84647054 GCF_964235325.1 Thermobia domestica
AACGATTCGATGTTATACCTTTATTGGCAGTATGAAGATGATGTTCCAGTACAAAATCACAATGCTAATGTTGTCCTTGGAGCATTTACAACGTGTCAAGCTCGTCTGGAACTCTACAAATATTTAGAACTGCTGCAAGAAAGAGTATTATATTTCGATACAGATTCCGTGATATTCACGCAGCGACCATCACAGCCCACAATAGAACCAGAAGTATTTCTTGGTTCAATGTCAAATGAACTGGAATCAATTGGACCAAAAGCATACATTAAAAAATTCGTGTCTGGTGGCCCAAAACAGTACGCCTTGGAAATCTACAACCCCGACACGAAATCAACCAGTTATGTATGCAAAATTCGTGGATTCACACTCAATTATACTGCAAGTCAAAAGCTAAATTTTAACAGTCTGGAGCAAATGATCATAAATCAATCCAGTGAAAAAATCTCCATTAGCACGCCGCACAAAATTTACAGAACCCACGATCATCATCTTGTCACAAAACCTGAAGAAAAGAAGTACAGTTTCAACTATAAAAAACGCCGATTAATACCAGACACATACGAGACATTGCCCTATGGGTATAAAAAAGCCAGAACAGAATAACAGCCATATTTTTCCCTAATCCCACCAACATCACTTCCCAAAGACGGGGCAAAGAATCAACGCAACACGGGACATGCTTCAACGATGCACGAACGAAGACAAAAACTCAAATGACATCACCTTGCAGAAACCAGTGGAGAAAAAAAAGGAATTCAGGTACGTCACATTTGCGTTTCTTTTCTCACCTCACTCTCTCTTGATCAGTTAGTTCGATGTTAATAATCTGTTTTTCTTCTTTCACAGGAAACAAAATAAATATTACCATGTATATTCATATGTTTTATTTTCTCTTTACAGAATTTGTACCCGTCACGGACACGTCTTCCTTTGAAGAAAAAGAAATTCTGTATTCATTTTCACATGCTAAAAATAAATGTACAAAAACATGATTCTGTGTTTTATTTCACATCCTAAAATCAAATTCTTTTTCCTGTACTGCGATTTCAATTTCTTTTTTCTGAATCAGTTTACCGGTAAAATAAATCAATGTTTTACGAAAAAAAAAATCAAACTAAATTTTTGTTTCAGAAAATTTTTAGTGTACGAAAAAAAAAACTGATTCAGAAAATTTTTGTGTACGAAAAAAAATGTTTTCAGAAAAATTTTTTGTGTACGAAAACAAAATTCTGTTTCAGAAATTTTTTTGTGTGTACAAAACAAAAACTGTTTCAGAAAAATTTTTATGTACAAACAAAATTCTGTTTCAGAAAAATTTTTATGTACAAACAAAATTCTGTTTCAGAAAAATTTTTGTGTGCAAAACAAAAATCAGTTTTCGTCACGAAACTGCTCCGACTAAATGAATCGATTCATTCTGATAGTGTTGGCAACACTGGAAAAATTTCGGTAAGTATCGCTCAGGCACTGAGTTACAGCGAACACAACTAGATTCGAACCAGCAACCTTACATGTCTGATTCATCTCTAAATACAGCCAACTAAACAATAAGATTATGTGTATACGTCAATGCTTTGCACTGAGTCAACAAGGTTTTCTTCAAGGTCAAAGTTGCACACGAAGTAAAAAAGATGACAACGCAGATCTTCTATCTTTCTATATGAAACATAAACCTAGTATAAACTGCTCGCACTGAAATGTGTAATGTAACATAATCTGCTCGTCTTCTTTTCATACGCGAAACTGTTCGCACTGAATGGAGTACGGCGGCTCAGCGCTTCAATCCACAACGAAGTAAGTTCATGTTTCCTCCTATCATTTTTCATCATCGTTTCAAGGGGACGTTAAACTCAACATTTCTTAAAAAAAAAAAAAGTCGAACTCGGGACCATGACATAGTAATCAACAAACTGAACTTCTCAATGGGCCATGGTGACTCAAATATGTGAGATCTCTGCTTCAATCCGCAAGCAAGTAAGTTTATGATGTTTTCTCATTTCTCATCATCGTTTCAAGTGGGACGTTAAATTTTTCTAACACTAGCACCAAGAATCAAACTCGGGACTATTGCATAGTAATCAACACACGTGTACGATGGCTCAGTGCTTGTCTCTACTGTATGAGGTCACTGCTTCAATCCTCAGTCAAGTAAGTTCATGTTTCGTCCTATCATCTCTCACCGTTTTCGCGGGGACGTTAAATTCAACATTTCCAAGAATCAAACTCGGGACGATTGCAAGGTTCACTCCTAAAGCGGAACAAAATGCCCCCTAAAAGGGAACGAGGTGGACCACCCACATTTTGTAGTAATATATATTAGGGTCCAGTACTATGATACCAAATGTTTAAATTTGGCAATTTCTAAAAACTTAAGGGGCGGGCCAAGGTACCATTCCCGGGGGTGCACATATGTACTTATGTTTCATAATAGGGAATGGACTCCTATACATGGTCATATAACCATATAAGGTAATAGGATCTCATCCAAGGAAATGAATTAGGTCAAAAACCAAACACGTGGTACAACGTAATGCTTACGTTTATATTTTGGCAATTTTGTACCCCTAAAAGGGAACGAGATAGACCACCGAAATTTATAGTGATCTATATTAGGGTTCTATACTATTATACCAAATGTTTAAATTGGGCAATTTCCAAAATTTAAGGGGTGGGCCAAGGCACTCCTGCCGGGGTGCACAAATGTACCTACGTCTTACAATAGGAAATAAACACCTGTATACACCCATATAAGGTAATAGGACCTCATCCAAGGGAATAAAATAACCAAAAACCAAACACGTGGTTGTACTAAAATTTGGCAATTTTGTACCCCTAAAAGGGAACGAAGTGGACCACCCAAATTTATTATAATACATGTTAGGGTACCGTACTATAATACCAAATATATAAAATGAGCAATTTCCAAAATTTAAGGGGTGGGCCAGAAGTACCCCTCCCAAATTTTTAAAGGAGTGCACAAATATACCCATATCTTATGAAAGGTAATGGACCCCTATACATGACCATATAACTATATATATAGGATAATAACCTCATCAAAGGGGATAAAATCGACCAAAAACCAAACACGTGGTACTACGTATTGCTTACGTTTATATTTTGGCAATTTTGTACCCCTAGAAGGGAACGAGGTGGACCACCCAAATTTATCATAATACATATTAGGGTCCTGTACTATAATACCCAATGTTTAAATTGGGCAATTTCCAAAATTGAAGGGGTGGGCCAAAGTACCCCTCCCAAAAATTTCAAGGGGTGCATTAATATACCCATGTCTTATAAAAGGGAATGAATCCCTGTATACGCCCATATAACCATATAGGGTAATAATACCTCATCCAAGGGGATAAATTAGGTCAAAAACCTCCGAAATTTGAATTTTTGGCAATTTTTTACTCATAAAAGGGAACGACATAGACACCCAATACTGATAGAGGTACATACTGTGGTCCTAGGCTACCACACCCAATTTTTAGATTTGGCAATTTCCAAAATTTAAGGGGGGTGGTCCTATGTACCCCTGCCAAAATCTAGAGGGGTGGTCCTAAGTACCCCTAGGTCATTGACACGGGCCAGGGACCATGGGTCCTGGGGGTGGTCCTATGTACCCCTGCCAAATTTTAGGGGGTGGGCCATGGTACCCCTAGGTCATTGACCCTGGGCCAGGGACCATGGGTCCTAAGGCAGGGACCCAGGGGCCAAAAAGTGAGGCCAAGTGGGGCCATTACTACTGACCCTTTTTACCCAGCACTAAAATCATCTTTTGAAATTCTTACAAACTTTTATCAAAAAAATCTTAAAAATTTTGTATAAAAACTTTATATAACATTCTTTTGTAATAAAAGGTGAAGAGCTAACTCTTCTTATTAAAATCTGTTATAAACCAAAAGTTCTGTTGAGTTGATTGGTACAGTACAAAATCCAAGAGATCGTGATTCAATTTTGTTTCATACTGTGAAACTACAATTAGATTTCAAGAATAGATTGAATGTTAAAATATAACATAAAGTAAAAAAAATAATAAAATAAAAAAGAAGAAAAATAAAAGAATAACTATAAGAAAACTCTTATAAACAATGCTTTTATAAAATGAACCGAAAAGACTTCTTTGGCGAGGAAAAAATGAAGAAATAGGACTAAGACTTTTAGATTGGTTTAATTGATCATATTAATGGATTATAGGGTTGCCAGATTTTTGAGAAGGAAAAAAAAAAGTAGAAGATTTTACAACTTTCAGGGGGAGGAAGGAAGATATGTAACATAGAGAATTTACATTTAACAAACATATGTATAGTTTCATCTCATGAACGATATTATTTATGCACAATAAATTTAAATCTTATTTATTTACAATAATTTAAACTGGAAACCGATGCAATTCCATTAAGTATAATTGCAACACAAAATGGTATATTGGAATTCCTGGAGGGAACCCATGAACTGTCTCACATAGCCTCAGTGCTGAACGGAACGCTAAACTCAAATCCAACTAACTATGTTACAAAAAGTCTTTGTTACTTTTTAATTTTATCTTTGTTACAGTTCCACAGCTAACGTAAAAAAAAAAAAAATCTTTGCATGACAAACCGAAATCCACAATCACTTGGCGTTCTGTTTGTATCAGTTCCATCTGGAGGCCCGGGACTAGAAAAAATATGTGGCCCCTACTAACTTCGCCTAATACATCTCTGTAAAAGTACAGTAGGAAAGTCAAGAGAATACACGTAGTTCTACGACATCAACCATGCCATGACAATTTTTCTGCTGGATGGGAGTGGATATTCTATAACTACACGAGACTGCAGAATACTTCTATTCAAATAGAAATTAGGAATCACGAGTTTCATGCACTATATTAAATTTTCTTTTTAAAAATTGATTTATGCTAATTTATTAAGACAGTGGATGTAACAAACGAAGAAATTTGTTTCATATTTTTGAACTTATTTTCACTGTAAAAAATGAGGTGTTGAAACAACACAAAATGACTACCACTTTAGCGTGTTACTTGTGTGTTAATTCAGCATCAAGCACATCGCCTTCCGAGTATATCAGAAATAACTCGTTACTACCTGAGACAATTTGCATTGGTATTTATCGTTTAATATGAGCAAAGCTTTGCGAAATATATTTGGCACTTACGACAAGTAACGAATAATGTTCTATGTTTTCTGTAATCGGTCACAATAATATTGTTGTAAACCTGTGAATCGTCTGACAACACTTACTTAGGTAACAGTCCTGCCATCTTCTGTTCATACGTGCTAAGACGCAAGAATAGCAGATAAAGAAAACAGATGGAAGAACTGCAATCTGTGTAACTGTTGTCAGATGATTCACAGGTTTACAACAATATTATTGTGACCGATTACAGAAAACATAGAATGTTATTAGTTACTTGCCATAAATGCGAAATATATTTCGCAAAGCTTTGCTCATACCAAACAATAAAAAACAATGCAAATACTTACAGCCAGTAACGAGGTATTTCTGATATGCTCTTAAGGCAGTGTGCTTGGTGTTGAATTGACACACAAGTAACACGCTAAAGTAGTAGTCATTTTGTGTTGCTTCAACACCTCATTTTTTGCTGTGTTATCTTATGATGATGATTGTATCTTGTATGTTTTTTTTTTTTTTTTTGACAGTGAGTTGAGATTTTGATCAGAGTGGAGGCCCTCGTCCACCTAGAGCTTGGGTCTACAGCCCCTCTAAGCCCTTCCCTTAATCCGGCCCTGATTAGTTCACGATAACTTCTTCCTGTCATTAATATAGCACGATCGATATAAACTGCACTGTTGACAGATTATATGCTAAAATACTAATACCAACTATTTTTAATGGGAAGTCAGTTAGATAGATTTAAAAATAAGATTTTCACTATACATAGTAAGCTACATTATTTGGTTACGTTGTTAAGAGTATCAGAAATTAATTTCTCTAACTTAAAAAAAAAAATCATACTAACGTATAAAAATATTTTAAATGGGCCAGGACTATAATTTTCTTTACTTATTTAAAAAAAAAAAACAAGAAATTGCTATACAGAGAAAATAAAGAAAACGTATAATTTAAAATGTGCCAGAAAAACGTAAAACTTACGGGAAAGATATAAGATTTGCCAACCATAATATCGACCCGCGTAGTGCCCAATGGTCTTATATCTTCATTTTTTCAATACAATCTGCTTTATTTTGCATAACATGACCGAAATTCTTAATTACATTATCGACTTTTTCTTATTACAGGTTAATTCAAATAACGAACGCTTGGTCCTGTAATTGTTCGTATGAGAGATAACCGCTTCTCAATGTTTGGTGGCGCTAGGAAACGAAACAATAGTTGTGGTTGTTTACTATGGTAAGTGCGTTTCTGCTCAGCGAAGATGGAGAATTACACTTCACGTGAGCTTGTAGACATACACTTAATGTACGGTGCTCGAGTTTGTACGGTCGAAAAGCTGAACAGGCACAAGTTTCCGAACAGTTGTCATCCGTTTCTCACTGTAGACAGGAACTTGAGAGAGAATAATCTTTTAAGGCAACAAGAGATTGCCAGGTGATGAAATGTTCACATACCAGAGTTTGGGATGATGATGTATCATGTGGAAGAATCTTCTTCAAAAGTACTCTTCAAATTGTGCGTCATATACGCCCTTCGAAAGAGAGCGTGTGACGCGTACTGCCCGTAAGAGATCAACAATACACTCCAATCACACACAACAGGTGCAACAAATGGGACCAAATAATTTCGCACCCAGAATGAAGTTCCACTAATGGTTTATCCAACAACTTGATGTACTAAATTTACAACACGTTTTATTCATGGATGCGGTTAGGTAAGTGCTATTCAGTGTTCGAGCACAGGGCGGCAAAATTTTGGATTTTTACCTTAAGGTTCATAATAAAGTAATATTTAAAACTAGCAACCAGCAGAGTTCCACGCAAGCGCGAGAAAATTTGCTAATTTGCTCTAATTACAGTAGTTACTAATTAGTTAGCTTATCTGATTATTTTTTAAACGTCACACACTCCTACCCCACCCCAACGGATGAGGATGTATTAGAACATCATGAAAACTGATAAACTCAGCGACCTCGAAAACTATGAATTCAACACTAACATCTGTCGTTTTAATTATTTTTAAAATCTTGCCCCCTGCCTGGAGAGTAGACTGTGACCTTGAAGTTGACTTGGATTCAAACTATCACTATTCATCTCTTCGATCCCAAAAACTGTGAATTCAACTCTAATATTGGTTGTTTTCGGGAGGCGGCAAATTTTGTGGGGGGGATGGCCAATTATTTAGAGCACAGGGGCGCACAATATATAAATACGGGTCTGGGTGTGTATCATTCGCTTGTCTCGTCATCAGTAGTGGTTCTGTATTAATTTCTATTCTGAGGTTGTACCCATTCACTGTACTATACGAGATTTAATGCTACCTCGTCTTGTATTGGAAAAATATTTAGCTCTTTCGTGTTTCGTTTCAATGAGTTCTGTCTCGTCTCGCCTTGAAGTCTCGCCAGATGTCTCATATTTAAAACGAGATAAAGATAATACGATCCAGATTCAAAGTGTGGGAAATTCGCAAATTCTGATTAACAGGCAGAAAATCTCAAATTACAGAATATGATGAATGTAACTGCCAATTGGACAAGACAAGGAAGATTTTAAGAACAGCTGACGAAACAATATTTTTCTACCTTTTCGGACTGTTCGACCTTAAGGTCAGCAATTTTTTATGCCTTGTGAGAGTTTTAATGTTTGTGTGATTATCGGTCTCGCCCTCACGTTTCAAAATAATATTTCAAAAATAGGAAAATCAATCCTAAATTTCTCTAGGTAAATATTTAATGCTTAGAAAATACCACTAAGTGGATTTTTTCTTTTTTCCGGTATGTGTCTCATTCTCAAAGAATGAATCTTCAATTATTTTCACTCCCCCCTTGGCTACGTGCCTGACTTATCACTCCCATCACTATAGTCCTTTATCATATCGTCCGTTCGTGAACTTTTATATCTCAGTATCGACTGACAAATTTAGGCCAAAATTTACAAGAAATTAATTGTTGGTCTACACAGGTTGCCTGCCAAAGGTAATTGAGAACCGTTTAAGTTGTGAGACTCCTTCGGTTGGATTAGTGTCACGTGTAAAGAAAGCGTCCGGATCAAAATATCTCCTAGTGAGCATTAAGCAAGAGAATGGCCAATTCTGAAGTGAATTTGTCAAATAACGAATGCATTTTAAAATCACCGAAGTTATCTAATAAAGAAGTAACTTTAGACCTCAACAAATTCCGACGGCATTTTAATTTAATCCCTGGACAGATGTTGAGTAGAATTTAACGATAAATTTACTTTAAGAATCATTTGTGAAACAGTCAAAGAGTTTTTTGTTTTTGTTTGTTTGTTCGTTTTTACAAAATTAAAAAATGTCGGACACACTTACGGACCAGTTTTAGAACGTTTTAATGGCCACGATGGCTCAATAGTAGAGTATTTATCTGAGGTGCTTGAGGAGCCTGATTCGATTCCAGTTCGTGCTAAGTGGGCTTTATACACTGTAAAAAATCGTTGTGTTATTTCAACGACATGCCTATGTGTTAATACGATTGTGTTAAAATATAACACAAACAAGTGGTTAGAACAACTCACTCTCCATTTGGAATTGTGTGTCAAATGCCGGTAGTTGAAATGACACACAACCTGTGTGTTAAATTAACACAAGTGTAGAATATTCGCTGTTGTTTTCTGCGTGATTGCCAAATATGTTGGACATCTAATTATAAAGGCTTATGAATTGAAGCTATAGACAAACACAGTAGAAAGAAATACTTAAACAAATCCAGGTATACGCAAAATTTCATCTCCCACATTTGATGCATTTATTGTTTCTTTTTCTAAGCGAATGTGTACTAGAAGCAACAAACACATCAATTTCATTAGATGGCAACTGGCACCGATCATTTGAAAGTGAATATGGAAGAACTATAAAATAAAGTAAATAGACAGTCGTCATTTTGTTATAAAATTACATGGCGAGCAGATTTTATCTTATCCCGAACGGTTATCGTCGAATATACGCGGGTTAAAGGAGCACTCTGATTAACCAAATTCAAAAGACCTCAACAATTTATCCCTCTACAAGCGATGTTTTCTTCATCGCCTCCGTGGCCAAGTCGAAAGAGCACGCTGCTAGTAATCGAAAAGTTGGTGGTTCGTGCTCTCCCCCGCCACGGGAGTAAATTTTTTTACTTGTTAAAAGTGTTTTTTAGACTCAGTATAATGTAAAGACATATAGGCGATTTAACATATTTTAAGGAAGTAATTTTGTGGTTCATTAACGCTTACGGCACGGCTTAACACCGGTTGTGTGTCAAAGACGTAACACACCCCCTGTGTTAAACGCCAACACCGCGGGGTATGTGTTGAACTAACACCGCATAGTGGTAGTCACGCTGGAACCACTGCCTTGTGTTAAAATTGAGTTGAATTAACCCAACCATTTTTTTTACAGGATAGTGGACAAACATCAGTGCGTGAGTTTTCTCGCGGTTCTTCCATTTTCTTCCAATTTCTTCATTCCACCTTTTCATGCATTTTCATCATCACCATTTTCTTCAGTCTTCAGGCATAAGCGTGGGAAGTAAAAAAAAAACTGAAAAATTTCATTTCATTATTGGATCAAAAGATCTAATATATTTTAATGAAAGTGTTTGTTTGCCTTATATCTCTAGAACTACCTACAGTATACCGGTAACCAAATCCAGACTATCACTTAACTCAGTATGATGTGCTTATTCCTTAGAAAATATGAAAACCCGATTTAGGGACCGTTAAAAAAGATTGAGGCCCCTGATCGAAGATCCAACATAGTAAAAAATGGTTGTGTTAATTTAACTCAAATTTAACACAGGGCAGTGGTTTCAGCCTGTGACTACCACTATGAGGTGTTAATTCAACACACACCCCGCGGTATTAGCGTTTAACACAGGCGGTGTGTTACGTTTTTAACACACAACAGGTGTTGAGCGGTGTTAAATTCGGATCTGTGTTTGTATTTTCGGTGTTGATTCGACACCATGTCAGGGTCGGTAGTGTGAGTAAAAGTGCTGAGTGTTACTTGTGACGGTGTTGCAGCAACACGAAGTGTGTAGTGTGTTAATTATTTTGTGTTAATATTACATTATGTCAAATATTAATATAACACAGTCCCTGTATTATTTCAACATCATTTTCTTATTATTTCAACACACAATCTGTGTCATAATTCGAGGTCAAATCCGTATAAGTAACACCATTTTGGTGTTAATTCAACACTCCCTGTGTTAAAATTCAAGGTCATATCACCAAATTAACACTATTTTTGGTGTTAGTACGACTCCAGTTCTGTGTTACTACGACACCTATTTCGGTGTTGAAATAATTCCCTGTGCGGTGTTGATGGAACCACTATTATGTGTTGGAAAAGCTTGTGGTGTGAGAAAATCTTCATAAACTTTTTTGTCGTCCTCCCCAACACTTATTGTGAAGTATTTCTTGATGGCTCGAAACACAACTTTCACCAACAACTTGTTCAAGAATGATAGGAAGCTCTTACCTATATCCTTATAATATGTTTGCCTCTTAATCCTGCACCACTCGCGCGGTGTTAGGATCAACAAACCTCGCGTGGGGTCACAGCGACCCCACTTAATATTAAACGTATTTTTTGTGTACGAAAAATCTTGCAGTAAACAACTGACTAATTGTTGGCCTTGAAGTAGACAATACAACAGACAGCTAGTAGGGTGACCGGGTCAGAATTGCCAACTGTCTAGGAGAGCCAAACAAAAAATATCCCTCTGGGGTCATATTTACCCCGCGCGAGGGTTGCAGGGTTAATCGTGTTTCTACTGGTTTTCCGCCATTTTTGAAACACAGTCCCCGAAGTTGATTGGTGAGCTTTAGCGCAGTGTAGAAGTGACACAGTAATACGGCGTTGTTTCTCGTTGTTGACATATTTCTTTAGAAACATTATGTAAAACAATTGAGAACACATCGAGCGGTTTGCACGTTGAAATTTTCCGAATACCTGGATTTGTTTAAGTATTTCTTTCTACTGTGTTTGTCTGTGCCTTCAGTACATAAGCCTTTATAATTAGATGGTCAGCATATTTGGCAATTACGTAGAAAACAACACCGAAGATTCTACACTTGTGTTAATTTAACACATAGGCTGTGTGTCATTTCAACTACCGGCATTTGACATACAACTCCAAATGGAGAGTGAGTTGTTCCAACCACCTGTTTGTGTAATATTTTAACACAATTGTGTTAACACATAGGCATGTCGTTGAAATAACACAACGATTTTTTTTTTTTTTTACAGTGAATATATTTCAATCAATCAAAAATTTTCTTGTACGCCTTATATCTGAAGAACTGTAGCCAAATCCGTACTATCACTTAACTCAGTATGATGTGCACATTCCGTAGAAAATTCGAAAACTCGATTTTGGAGCCGTTCAAAAATTTTGTGGTCCCATATCAAAAAACTAATTATTGGCCAAGATTGCAATCTTTTGATGCAATTCTTTTGGATCATTCTTAAAATTCTTGTTCATAGAACGCTTTAATAATCTCGTGACGAGCTTCGTAGAAGAGAAACAAGTAGTAAGCACACAGTGTATTCCATCATCGTGTGGAAGTAGTAGTATTGTGCTGCCAAAATGTCTTGAGCCGTGGCAAAAATGCGAACTAAAGCTCACACCCTCACACACCCATGCGTTGAACCAATAAGGGTTCAGCTGTTGCTAAGGGAAAGAAAGCGAGTGGAATCCCTTCAACCGATAACAGCGCTTGCAACGAAAGACTAGTGATCAAGTCAATGTGGCATTAGTATAGTATCATGATATAACTATTTCGTAGTGTTATCTGTACGTTAACAAACGAAAAGTTTATTACACATTACACAGTTGTACCGAAATTTTCGAATTACCATTACAAAATGCGTCTAGAACACTTGTCTATTCTTTTACATAGCCTATTTATCAAATGATTTTTCATTACAATATCTGGCCACAACGGTACATACCAATAAGGATAATTAAATGTAAAAATAAATCACTGTAGTTTCATCATAGATTTGCTCTTTAACTTACCTGCTTTTCTTCAACGAATAGTTTACGTCGCCCTGATTTAATCAAAATATAAAATTAGAATAAATAAAAAAAATAACAGAAAACACGTTGCTGTTCTTCAGACGCTGAATGCGAAATAGTTAAATCTGCAAATACATACGTGCAGTGTGCACGCTAGAAATCATTACAAACGGAACTAAGTTACGAGTGCAGCGTTGACATCCTATCTATATGGAAGATACTTTTTTTTTAATAGCCTTTGTTACAGTAATTTGTAGAGGCTTCCGATTATCTATCTTAGTACAAAAAAGTGCTTTTATGTTCGTTTGTAAATCTTCCAGGCAATAAAATGACTTTTCTAACCTCGGAAGCTATAAAGTCATAAAAAAGAAATATAACAATAACAGATTTTATAAATGTTATACAGAAAAGAAAGATAAGCGTCACACTATGATATTTGTTTGTGTGTGGACAGGTGTCCGTGCGTGTCATTTATGGTTTGTTTACATATACATTGTTTTTCTTTTTAAATTCACATTAAGTGTGTGGATATGCATAAGTGTTTATTCTATTTCAAATATCTTTTTAAAGTATAAACTTTAATGTAAGATCAAATTCTATTCGCTTCCTAATCTTTGTAAACTGAGGTTAAAATGTTTATATAAAGGTAACCAAGAAAGTTTTGTCGCTTTTTCAACCAACAACTTCGAACATCGATATGTTATCTAAGACGTACCTGGAAGATCACAAATAGTCCTCATCAGCATCGACGACCTTCTGTCAAAGATCTGGACGACGGCTATGGATTCCATCGCAGTAAAACCAGGGTTGTTTTGTTTAAAACAAAATGTTTAAAACAAATGATTAAAACTTGTTTTAAACAATTCATTTTGTTTAAAACACTTTTTATATACGTTTTAAACATTTTGTTTTAAACACATGTATTTTTAAGACTTGTTTTAAACATATGTTTATTTTTATTTTATTTTATTTTTGTAAGAAAAATCTGCCAGGGCAAGAAAATTGTCAAAAATGGCTTCCCATTCAGAAGACTATTTTCTTCCCACGTGAATGTTTTGAGTTCTCGTGGCTCCAGTAGGTCAATGTGGTGATCTACAATTTATTTTCTTTCTTTTTTCCTTTGTTTTTAACGTTTATTGTATTGTTTAAATGCTCATCACTTAACTTGCGAGAAACTGTCGTAGTCGAAGGTTAGATTACTTGTAGAACTGGTATTTAAAAATAAATAAAAGAATTATCATAGAAACAAGTTTTTGTGTTGTATTCAGAAAACAAACAAAGGCTTCTTTTATAAATTGCGGTTCTGATATGAAAATATCGCTGGCATTCGTTGATACAGCACATGCTGGTTCTCAGTCTGCATACATGCATACTTTAGAGAAAGAAAGAATCCGAAATGAAAGAAATAAAAACTACGCGACAAAGGTGCAATCTAGAGTTTATATGATTGCCACTAGACAGGGGCGTCCGTTTAGCCTGATTCCCCCCCCCCCCCGCTAGCCTGAATTTCAGATTTTGGAAGCAATAATGCAAATTTAGAAACACTTTGCTGAGCAAAGTCCACACACACACACACACAAATTGAAGTCCTTACTCCGAATAAATACGAACTTTGATTAGTTATAATCCATTTCCATTGGCCGTAAGGAGCTATAGGAATATATTGCTCTCTTGTATATTTTTTGGCCAAAGGATTCCATAGGTGGCTCTACTTTCGAGTTTCGGACCTGCTTAAAATTCTGGAATTTGGGCCTAAGCAACTTTCCAGTTCCCTTCGTATTTATACGGTGTAAGGACCTCAAGCTTGTAATGTTGGACTTTGCTTATCAAAATATTTCTAAAACTGCCTTACTGCCTTACTAGCCCCAAAATCTGAAATTCGGGATGGGGATGGGGGGTGGCTGCTCTCCTGCCCTACTTACGCCCCTGTCTAGCAGTTATCATATGAAACTATCGTACGCCCTTTCACATACATGGTTTTAGTTACATTTATTTCGGACTCTTGACTGCGAAGATATTACGTTTTGAAAATGGACTTGGATTTATTGTGCTCTAAACGTCCTAAAAATATTACTTTTCTTTCATAAATTATTGACTTAAAAGAAACAACCAATTACATAAGTTTACAGAAAATATTCTAAAGTTAGCACAACATGAAGTGTGCTTCAAACATTACTTTCCGAAAATTTATTATTTTAAAATAATTTTATTAGCATCAGTGTTTTGAAATAGTAATCAAATTTTGCAACTAAAATCTCACCCGTCTCCATGAAACGCGAGCTTAGACCCTAAGGGCATAATTAGAAAACTTTCAGAAGCAGTAACTCCGAAATGGCTTGTTTTAGGTCTAAAATAATCGCACAAGCTTGTTTCTGGTAAACTTCTAGCCTTACAACATGTAACATGGCTACTCCCTTTGCGTTTGAAATTTAGAATCAAAGATGGGCGCCGTGATGCTTGATAGCACCATCTGATGTGTCAGACCACTTTCAAGTTTGATCATCTTCCCTCAACCCGTTCTCAACACGCAAGGGTGGTGAGGACTTTTGTTTCACCATATAGAGTATATTGATAGCTTGTGTGAAATCTCCATAGTAGGTAGATTTTAAAAATCTACCTAAAAAGCTAATTACAACCAAGAAAGTACTTGTGAGAGTCACTGGCAAGAGAGTGTGTGGCAGATGAAAAGGTCGGTTGCAAGTAGTGGTGCTATTCAGCCGGTTCGCACCGGTTCACTAGAACCGGTTGTTAAAATATTTAGAGTTCGCAGAACCGTTTGCTATACCCAGACATAACAGTAAATTTTACCCAGTTATACCCAGGAACAGTAAATTTCAGTTTAACTATCTTTTTTTTTCTTTTTTAGAAATTCTTAAATTCTTACAGCTAAAGGATTGAGCATATGATTCCGCAGAAGAAAGTATAAGCGGTTTATTACTTAATCTCAAGTGCTCAGATATCAAGAATGAGAACTCGGATCACACGAGTGTAGCGGTGAGGGTTATTCATACTATTTAATACGCATACATATCAACACTTGTCGATTTATTGCTGGATTAAGGTCCTTCCAATGCATTTTGACAACCATCTATCTTCGGTAATTGGTTTCCAAGATATTCGCAGTAGTACCTAATTTCGTCACACCACCTTGTATTAGGATGCTATGTAGGTCGCTTCTTGTCACTTGTGGTATCCAGTAAAAAAAAAAATGCTTTTGTCTACCTTGCACGGTTTGTTTCCTAAGAGAGTATATCTATTTACCTACCTATCCATCTACTACCTCTCTCTCTCTCTCTCTCTCTCTCTCTATATATATATATATATATATATATATATATATATATATATATATATATATATATATATATAGAGAGAGAGAGAGAGAGAGAGAGAACCGGTTGTTAAAAAAAGTAGAATATCATCACTGGTTGCAAGTATAGAGCAAAAAGTCTTAACAAGTAAGTTATTACACGATTTTGAAATATATGTTTGAAATCATGTTTTAAGCTGTTCAAAATGTTTAAAACATGTTTTTTTCTGTGTGTTTTAAAACATGTTTAAAACATTTTGAACATCGTTTTCATGTTTTAAACACATGTTTTGTTCTGTTTTTTTCAACCCTGAGTAGAACTTGGTGGGCCGTGAAGCAAAGAAGGTTTAAAATGCATTTTGCACCCGTACTACTGATTAGCATCCTCTAAGGTGATTGTCCAAGGAATAGAACAGTTGATAACACTGCTCAACAAGAAATTGTTTATCTTAATGTTTTTACATTTACCGAATGATTTTGACGTGCTAATTACGAATCTGGTATTAGTTTTCCTCAAATGTCGATTGTTTGGAAGGAATTTTACAAAATCGTCTTTGTTCAAGAACGCCATTTTAGAGGAAGAATTTCAGCCTTTACTTCGGCTGTCCATAGATGACAACACAGAACAAACTCTTGTGGATTAATTAGCAAGTTCCGTTTCGTAACTTATGCGTTCTGAGATTACAAATTTTGAATACAGCATTTATTTTGAATGAAAATAAGTGTCTAGAAAAATATAATTTCTTATTTTTTCCCCTTACTTTTACAAACAATATTAACTTTTACTTAAGTAAGGTAAGTAAATTTCTATATGACTCCACGTGGATAGCCAGCTGCATACTGTATTGAGTAACTGTAGTGATAACTATATTAGTGGTATTTGATTTAATTTCACTAGGTGCTGCGTGGAAGATAAAATGTCTACAAGTAGGATTTGTAAAATAGCAGACTGATTTTGTTATGTTTGTGGATGTTACATAAACCCCAAACAACTTAAACATAACATTGTGCTTGGAACAAAGTTCTGTGTTGCATATGAAGCTTACTTTCGAGTGCCCGTAGGTGATCAAGACAAACATTGGGCTCCGCATGTGTGTTGCGGTAGTTCCCGCTCTACATTAGAAGGTTGGTTACGGGGAACCAGAAAGTGTATGTTATTTGCTATTCCTCGAAATTGGAGAGAGCCTACTAATCACCATAATGACTGCTACTTCTGTTCAACTGACGTGACACATTATAAAAACAGAAAGAATAGGAGAAAAATAGAATACCCCAGTTTACCTTCATCGATTGCTCCAGTTCCACACAGTGACGAACTTCCTGTACCCAAACCACCAGAGATATTGTCATCGGAAGGAGAGCCAGAGGAATCTTCCGATCTTGATATTAGTTTTTCGCATGAAACCAGGAAAAAGGAACCACATTTGCTTAATCAGCAAGAACTTGATGATTTGATAAGAGATTTATATCTTCCCAAATCAAACACAGAACTTCTTGCTTCACGTTTAAATGAGTGGAGTTTTCTCCTTCTAACACGTAAAGTATCAAAATATAGGAAAAGGCATAAGAATTTTTCACAATTCTTCAAAATGGAAGGAACTTTGTTATTGTCATGACGTTAGTGGTCTATTTGAAGCTATCGGTTTCCCACATCAACCAGAGGAGTGGCGTCTTTTCATAGACAGTTCATCTAGAAGTTTGAAGACAGTTCTTCTGCACAATGGAAATGTGAATCCTTCTGTACCAGTTGCACACTCAGTCCACACGAAGACTACGAAAACGTGAAATTATTGTTGGAAAAGTTTGAGTACCAAAAATATAAATGGGATATTTGTGGAGATTTTAAGATGATGGGTTTTCTTCTAGGTTTGCAGAGTGGCTATACTAAATATTCGTGTTTTCTTTGCCTTTGGGATAGCAGAGCTACTGACCGTCATTATACACTCAAGGTGTGGCCAGAAAGGAAACATTTACTTCCTGGCACTCACAATGTCATACATGAACCTTTAGTTGAAAGAGAAAAAATCTTACTGCCACCATTCCATATAAAATTAGGACTTGTAAAACAGTTTCTTAGAGCATTAGATCCACATTCTGCAGCTCTTTCTTACATAAGACAAATGTTTCCACAGTTAACTGACGCGAAAATCACAGCTGGCGTATTTACTGGCCCACAGATACGTGTGATGCTTCAGTCTGAAGAACTTCAGAATAGAATGACTCGAGAGGAAAGAAGTGCTTAGGAAGCTTTTAGGGCGGTACTGCAAGTATTTCTTGGTAAAAATAGCAGTGAAAATTATATCGAGTTAATAGATTCTTTGATTGACCTATATCGCAATTTGGGTTGTAGAATGTCGTTGAAATTGTATTTTTTGTTTTCCCATCTTGATTTTTTTCGTCCAAATTTAGCAGATGAAGGGTACGGGGAAAAAACAAGGAATGTCCATGTATGTGCTTTTTCGGGTCGTTTGTCCTATCTGTTGGTGACTCTTGGCACTATTTGACTATCTATGCCATGCATGCGTTGATGTAGAAATGTTCATGTAAAAAGTGGCAAAAGATTTCATAATCCTATTCTTTGTACGCGGTTTTCAATATTAAAACGCCGTTATCTCGAAAATGCAGTTTTGTGACATTCCTTGTTTTTTCCCCTTACCCTTCAGATGTGAGCGAAGAACATGGTGAAAGCTTTCATCAAGACATTGAACAAATGGAAAGAAGATACCAAGGGCGCTGGGACACCGCGATGATGGGAGATTACATTTGGACATCGATTTCTGATGACAAATCAGCTATTCGCAAGCGAAAAAGCTAACGTGCTCATTTTCAAAATGTTCTGCATTATGTGCTTGTAGTGAAAGTGGATATATTTTTGCTATTTTTTTTTTATTTTGTACGTTGTATTCATACTTCATAGTGACTAAGTAAATTCTGCATAATTTCTTCAGTGAAGCATATTGTAAGATAGCAATTAGCTCTAAATTTCTCGTTAAAAATCAAAAACGGACCAAAACTGCGGCTTATATAGACTAGTCATTTAATATTCACTTCTGCGTACGAAAAGTGTTAGAAATGTAATATATTTTAGTTGAAACTAGAGGTTAGGAACTATTACACGGAAATGAAAAATGACTTTTTTCATTTTTCTTTGTCAAGTTCCAGTTGATTTCGTAACCAAATTTCTAGTTTTGTCCCCAACATTTTGTTTCGTCTCGTGAATACCAATTTAAAACTTACAGAATCAATTTCTGATTAAAAAAAAAAAAAAAAGTATCTGATGTAATTTGACTAGCTGTGCAAACAGTGTTGCCAACTCCAGAAATAAAAAATACTTAATTTTGAGGAAAAATTAAGAATTTTCTCAAAATTTGTTGAATAAATTTTCTTTCGCATGTAATGTTGCAAATAAACTTACACAGTTTAAAAGCCTATTCCTTTGCTTAAAAAGGAAGGCATAACCGGTTGTGTTAGGCAAATGGTTTCTTAGTTATAACGCTTTAACGAAAAATGGAGGAAAAATTCGACAAATTATTCGATTTCTAAGGGTTAAAGACGAATTTTAAGGCGATTTTTGACATTTCGGAAAAACTAATGTTATGCACGTTATTAGTACGACCCAAAGATATTTAAAAAAGAAAATAAATCAGATAAACGTAAAGTTGGTCAAAATTTGTTACCCAGTGTAATCGGATGGTGCAATGTCCGGGGAGTATAGCGGATGTAATAGTGTTTCTCATCCAAGGCGTAGAATGGTGTCCCGGATCATCCTAGCCACGTGGGGCTTAGGGGCTTAGCATTGTCCTGTAACAGGAGGTCCCCTTTGCGATTCAGATGTGCTGGCTCCAGAGTTTTGAGTGGCGCGAGCAGTCCACCAAACACTCAAAAGTACCTTCTTCTGGCACAATGCTGGTTTTTGGCTGTTTTGGAACCGGTTCATGGGATGATAACAACTAATGACGGCGTTGTGGAGCTTCGTAAAGGACTCACTTCTCATCATAAGCCAACAACCTATCCAGAAATGGCTCCTTCCTCAGACGAGATAGCAATTATGTTGGATATACCCACACCAACAATTGACCTTCGCCTTATCTCCATTCGCATTCAACTCACGACGTGAGGGCAATAGAACACAAACCTCCACAAAAAGCGACGAAACATTCTTGGTTACCTTTATATAATCATGATATTTCATCACTTTATATACGGGCTCTAATCTTAAAATTGAAAATTGAGAGATAAGTATGGTTGGCAAACGTCTGCGTCAAATGATAAACTTTCTCCCACAAGTACAATTTCTTGAAATCGTTGTAGGATTTTGTTTTAGATGCTACTGCTGGAAGTGACGATTCTTCTCATGGAAAGACAGAAGATCACTGGACAAAATATGTATATACATACTTTTTCCTAGTTAGCTGGGTTGGGCTTTTCAGATCACTGTTTTCCACTTGTTTCTATCTTGTGTCGTATCTGCTGACAGTACACTGCGCCGCATCGTTCTTAACATAATTTTCCCATTTCTTCTTTGGCCGGCCAAGGTCTCGTTTCCCATTCAGCTCTATAGCATCCACCCGGTGAGCTTCGTATTACGAAGTCATTTTCTTACATGCCCATCTCACAAAGGAAGTATGAATGAGCTCATATCGAAACCTACCGTAAAATTTCACTCAGAGGAAGGAAGACCCACAGAAAGACCACACACAAAAAAGCAGATGCGTTTTCGAAGTGGAATTAACCAAAATGGCAGATTGAAATGTCGCGTATTCATGTCGACAATTGCACAATAAGTTCAGTACCACCCCTTGTAAACGGCCTGTTAATAATAAAAAGTCAATAACAACAATGTAGGTACATACTATACCTAAGGGGAAGTCGTACGGTAAGGTGAACCTTGATAGCAGCCATCTTGAATTCAGGTCAAGTTTTGTAAATAGGAAACGTAATGCATGATTTTGGGCTAGAATTTAAGCAGAAATCAATGGTAGCAATAGTTTTAAGAAACGCGCATTTGGTAAAAAGTTACAGGCTTTCCAATATTCCTCTCCAGGCATTTGATTTCTCTTGCAGTGCTCCCTTGGTCTCACTCACTGGCACGATGTCATCCGGAAATAGCATATTCCAAAGTGCTAACTCTTGGATATATATATATTTTTTGCAGGTTCGCCCATCACAATTGCAAAAAGGCATGAGTTAAGACTAGATCCTTGATGAAGTCCCACCTTAACTGTGAACTCTCCTGTTATTCTGTACGTGTTCTTGACTCCTGTTCTACATCCATTATACATATCTTGAATTATACGAATTCATGTCTCCGGAACACATTTCTTCCTCAATGCCAACCAAATAATATCCTATGGCCCTCTATTTATTTATTTATTTACATGAAAGTACACAGGCATACACCCATAGCATACCTTCTTGACATACATAATTGAAGGTAACATGAACCTTACTAAAAAGAAAAACTAAAACGTCATAAAAAAAACTAAAACGCTTTCTCTAGATCGATAAAACCCATTTCTTCTGACATTCTCTGTATTTTTCCATTAGCATTCTAAGTGCAAATATTGCTTCCATTGTCGATCGTCCTGGCATGAAGCCAAATTGGTTCTCTGCAATTTTGGTCTCTTCCCTTAATCTTGGTTTTATCACACCCTCCCAGAACTTGATTGTATGATTCTTAAGTTTTATTCCTCTGTAATTGCCACATTCTTGCACATCTCCTTTGTTTTTAAAACTTGGTCCAATGTAGCTGCTCCTCCATTCTTGTGGTAGTCAGCGCCACCACATCGTCCCAGGCTTCTAAAACGTCTCTGGATGGTTCCCAGTTTTCTCGCCAGTTGGCAGCGCAGGATCCGGCCAAGGGGGCTGTATACATCAGAGTGAGAAGAGCTCTTCTTCTTCACGTGGGACCCGAGTAGAGAACATCAACAGTGGCAGCAGCGGAAGGGTCGGAACCCGTACCGAGGGGGCACCGGAGATCAGGCTCTGGGAAGATGAAGTGCATGGAGTGAAACACAAGTATGACGAGAATTATAGACTCAGTTTTTTTCTGAAGTGCAATGGACAGCTGGATGTCATGATAAGTATCCTATCTACCTTAGTATACCTGCACAGTCTGTATCCGATACTCATAAGTATTTTTATAAAATATATAGGAAATCTTTAAACCTCGATTCTTATTTAAAAATACTATTGTATACCACCTCACCACTCCACGCGCCATCTGCGCAACTAAGGAATATGCATCCTCACATTTGCTCTAGCGTAAATGCGACGGTGACATTCTTTTGGCATATTTTCTGTTTCCAATACCTTATTTTAAAAAATCTAGTAAACCATTGCATTTCTTGTTTGCGTAAACTTTCCCATGCTTCGATAGGGAGTTATCCGATCAGCTTCAGCGCTTTTCATCTTTTTCATGGCATTTTCCATCTCTACTATTGTCACAGGCCGAACCAGTCACTGATTTGTGCATAGATCTTCGCAAGTGTCCTTCGGGTTTTCTTCATTTGAAAAATTTCTGTAAATATTCTTTCCACATCTTTTTTATCTTCTTCTCACTTGCCGGTACCTTGTTATTTTCGTTCTTGACGCAGTGCACATGCGAAATATCTTTCTTTGGCATCTCTTTTACATTCAAAATCTTGTACTGTATAGTCTTTTCTCCATATTTTGGGCTTGTATTCAGGTTGTTGTACAGTTTATCATAAGGCTTACCTTTTGCTACATCAACTACCTTCTTGGCATTCTTGTTCGCTTACTTGTAATCCATCAGACTTAGTTGATTGCCAGAATTCTGCTATTTTTTTATCATTCGTTCTTCTGTATCACAGCTGCTTGAACTCCTTTATTCCTCCACCATGTTTCCTTATCAATGAGGCCTGTTCCTCTTGTTTCTCCCACAACTTTTCTTGCTGCTTTCCTGAGTGCTACTGATACTCTGGTCCTATAATTTTTCATAAGCAACTCTTTTTTCAATTTATTTACAGTACTTGGGATGTGATAACTTCCTTTCGAACATTTTCAGTACTTGTTACCATTTAGTTTCCATCACTTCGTTCGAACAGGAATATTTTGTCGTCTTCTTCCTAGTTTTTTCTTTGATGAAAATATTAGCGACTACGAGGCAGTGTTGCTCCGTTACACTCTCACTTGTTTTACTTTGAAGTCCTTTATATCATGTAGGTTTTGTCTTCTCGATAAGACGAAGTCGATCTAAGACCTTGTGGTGCCACTCTAATATGTAATGAGCTGTTCTTCTTTCTTCTTGTAGAAGGTATTCAGGATAGGCAGATCGTATGCTTCTGCCACTTCTTGCCTTCCTTATTTCTACTTTCCAATTCATATCGTCCATGTATTCATTCATATCCTGATCTTGATCGTCCTACATGTCCATTGAGATCTCGTGCTAGGACAAGCTTCTCATGTAATGAACAATTCTGCAGAGTACTTGTTAGTTCCGTCCAAAATTGTTGCTTAGTCTTTTTATCACGCCCAACTTACGGGGCATAGGCGAGGTAGTATGACAATTAGACTATTTAACACAGAGGCCACCACTCCATCAGTATCTTCAATCAGCTTTTAGAGGCAGTGGTCAACAATGTCTTATACTTGAACTGTTACTTTATGAGCTCGAGGTCATTCATAACGCTGCGGCAGCAATTCAAAATATTTTTCATGTGAAAGGGGAAAATGCAGTAAACCACAGCACAGCAAAGCAACTCGCTGGTCCCAGAAATTTCGAGCATGTTGTCAAAATTTCGAAGATCAGCCAAGGTCCGGCTGCACCAGGATAACAGATTCTGAGGTTGTACTAAATACCATTCAGAAACATCCACCCGGCAGCACACGACATTCTCAAACAGATTCAGCATGTTCCAGTCCACTGTAGTACGTCAATTTCACGAACTCTTGAGAACCATCAGGAGCTTCCCCATTGTGCCACATGAGTTGACCCCCATCTCAACTCCAGAGTGGATGTGTGCCGGCAATTGCTGCCAAATCTGCGTGAGGGGCGTTTTCTGAAACAGATTGTCATATACGGATTGAGGGGGTAGGGTCTCTCGAAGATGAAGATCTTTCTAGTTGGCCCACAACAGCAACTACATATGTTAATGTGCCGAAAATGGAACAGAGGTTAAGCGAAGATCCTAGATACACATATGCCCAGATACAATACTCTCTCAACATTGGATCGGCGTCAGTTAGAGAAATTCTGCATGGAAAAGTTAATGTCAGGACACCCTGTAACCATTGGAACCGGCACTGACTCACCAATGAACAGAAAAGGATGCGAGTGGATTGGTGCAATGAAATGTTGAATAGAGTGGTCAGAAAATATTTTTAACACCATCACAGTGACGAAAGCTGGGTATAACAGTACGATCCAGAAACGAAGTAGCAATCCTCAGTTTCGGTCTTTCCAGGTGTGGATCCGCCCAAAAAGTGAAGAAAACTCGAAACGTTGGGAAGAAAATGATTTGCTATATCTTCTCAGTCAGTGAAAAAGACAGTTTTGCTGGAGAAACAAGGATAAAACGTCCAAAGTCAGGTCTGCGCCTCCTCCTCTTACATCACGACAATGCATCTGCACACACCGCTGGACAAACAATGGCATTTTTGATTGAGACAAAAATGAAAAGTTTATCTCACCATCCTTACAATTCTGATTGAGAACCATGTAACTTCTTTCTTTTCCTCACAGTGGAAGAAAAATTCGTGTCCACCGATTTGAGTCACCGGAATGTGCTGTGCCTGCTCATGAGGAACACCTTTCAACCATCCCTAAAGAAATATATCGTTCGACATTTCAAAAATGGTTTCGGAGAATAGTACTTTACATACAAGTACTGGAAAATATTTCGAGAAGATGTGAAGTTTGGACAGTATATCTGATTCTTTAACTTTCATTCACAAAAACCTTCAGAGTGAACCTCGTACAGCACGCCTTGGTGGAACAGAGTAACGCAAAATCACGCTTGCTTCGTAAAACGCAATAAAACAAAAAATCCAGAAACTTTATGGCATCGATCTGAACCCACAACCAGTATGTAGTTCTGACCTAGCTCTGGATTACTATTTGTTTCGGTCTATGGTGCACTTCCTGAAATCATGATCTTTAATAAACAAGCCGAAGGTGGAAACAGGAGTGACTGACTTCTTTGCCTCTAAGGACAAAATGTGGTATCGAGAAACTGACGGGAAGGTCTCTGCAGGCAGTTCAACAGGAGGGTCTGTACTTTGATTTTTAACATGCTTTTGTTGTACTGTAATAAATACATGTATGTTATGTAGTAGAATATTGCAAGATTTATGACTTACCCTTATAGATTTGGTCATTAATATTTGTGTAATCACAAGTTAGTTGTTAGACAGACATAAAAAAAGTTAAATGTAACTTTTTACATTACACAAAATGTAATCATTACACATTTTAATTTAAAAAAAAAAAAAAACTTTTTAACCTATAGTATGCAGTGAGTCGAATGCTTGGTGGGAACAACTAGTGCTAAATAAAATGGAATAAAATCCAACTAGACACAAATTACGAAGTTAATGTGAAAGAGAGTACTTACTTAAGCTTTTCCCAAATTCATATCTCTGGCAAGAAAATTATCAACTTGATAATACCATATCTGTCAAATAATTTTTTAGCACATCGTTAAACTTTTAATCTCGTTACTCACTAGACACAAGAGTCTTTGTTCACAATGCAAAGATGAAATGGATATAAAAGGTCCTTGAGGAAGAAGAATAAGCCACCTCAAACAAACTCACATAAAATCACACTAACATTTTCATACTTATTATACAGTCTTTCAAACAAAGATAAAAAAGAAAGAACGAAAAACATTTATTCTCCCGGTTATCTGCCCCAGAGGAGCGATTACTGTAATACTACAAGTAAGTAATATAGTGCTTCCGAAAATGATCTCGGAAATAATTTATCCATGGATATCCGCAATTTTATCCGCTTTCCGCATAGAAAAATATATCCACAAGAAGAGATATCCATATTCGTGCAGATCTCTAAAAATACTGCAGTTAAACACTGTGTCTACGTACATAAATTGAGACCTCAAATAGATTTCGTTTGCACATTATATACACTCATCAACCAAATCATTATGAACACCCGCTACTTTTTGAACAAAATCGTTGGGCTGACGTAAGAGGTTCGGGACACAGCAGAGCCGCTCACCAGAAGGTGACGGGGACTCACTCGGTCAGTCAGTGAGATGGTTATAAGCAGAATAGAATGAGGAAGGCTGATGATATGGGAGAACTTGATGATATGTGGGAACCAGAAATGATTGGCAGACGAGTGGGAACGGGCATCTTGGAAACAGTACGACTTGTCGGGAGTTCATGAGCTACCGTGGTTAATGTCTTCCAAATACGGGAAAAGGAGATGGATACAGCACCAAATCACAAAACGTGGGGAGGCCAGACCTCATTAAAGATGTAGGACGTTGTAGACTGTCGAATATGGTATAACAGGATAGGGAGCAGTCTGTGACACAACTAACAGTAAACTTCAATGATGGACAAAGCACAAGTGTGTCTGAGCACATAGTTCGCTGTATATTGTTGGATATGGATCTCTACAACCGACGTCCATTACATGTGCCAATGTTAAGCGGACGATATCATCGATTAGGATTCAAATGGTCAAGTGACTATCGTCATTGGACAGTCGAGGAATGACACAACATTGCAAAGTCCAATGAATCATGATACTGGCTTCATCACATCGATGGTCGGGTCAGAATTCCTCGTCTTCCAGCGAAACATCTGCACACACCGCTGGACAAACAATAGCATTTTTGATTGAGTCAAAAATGAAAAGTTTATCTCACCATCCTTACAATTCTGATTGAGAACCATGTAACTTCTTTCTTTTCCTCACAGTGGAAGAAAAATTCGTGTCCACCGATTTGAGTCACCGGAATGTGCTGTGCCTGCTCATGAGGAGATGTGATCAGTAGGATGAAGGCAAGCAGGTTGTGGCTATATGTAATATGATTTGATCAACGTTCATATGGTCATTGATGGGTCCAGTATTGTGTGTGTAGGTCACCATGATGGCTCCTAGCTAACGAAAGGTCATTCATTGCTGATCACGTACACGCATTCATGTCAGCCATGTTTCCAGCTGGCTATGGTATGTTTCAGCAGTCAGTGCTCCTTGTCACAACGCTCTTTGTGCTAACAATGTGCTGCAATGGTTTGAGGAGCACAGTGATCCATTTCAATTCTGCAACGGCCCCCAAACCCACCCAATCTCAACAAAGTTGAACACATTTGGAATATCATTGAACGTCAGATCCAAGCTCATCGCCCCGCTCCTCCCTTGTGGAATTTACATGAATTAAGTGACTTATGTGTGCAGATGTGGTGTACCTTGCCTTCAGCCACCTACCAATATCTCATTGCTTTCGTGCTAAACCGCTTTGCTGCTTTCCTGCTAGCTAAAGATGGAAATACAAGATATTAGGTAAGAAGTCATAATGCTCTGACTACTGAGTGTATAATCAATGTTATTCTGTCATTTTCGTTTCCCATACCGGTGTTCGTAAAAAGATAAAAAAAAAACAGGAAGGAAGGCTGAAGCAAGTGTATGAGTTAAGAATGACTACTATTTCAGCAGGATGGTATATACGTGCCAGTTATATATTGGGTCACGGGTCACTAAGGCCGAGCTATCTGAGTCTGAAGTTTTGCTTCTCAGACCCGATCTGACCCGGTGACCCACACATATACGGGTTCCGAGGAGACTCAATGGCCCAGAAGTAGCCGACTTATCAGCTTTACAGGATTCCTATAGTGCATAGTCAATTAATGCTGGTGGATTTAGTGAGAAGAGAGAGACAAGATAATCGTTTGTTAGAAATACATTAGCAGCCTCACTCTTCATGTGTATGGCAATGTGTCCTAGTCTCCGGATCACATACAGTCTATCCGGGTCAGACTGAGACATGTCTCTAATTGGGGCACTGGGGCTTACAGAGTTTGGCTGCTCCCGGGTCATCCAAGTCACATGTCACGAAATTCGTGACTCGTTCCATCTCTGATGCGTTCGACCAGTTTGGTGCCACAAGTGAACGGACCACACACGGTTAGGACGCAGCATTTAGGTAGCGGATCGTGTACAAACGAACAGGAATTGTGTTAGCATGACTCGTTGGTGTCAAAGGGTGCAATATAAACAAAGGACTACAATTAAGCGGTGCCTCATGGTCTGCCTACGAGATGGCGTCTTCTCGTACTTCGAACTTAATGTCCGTAGAGTTCGTAGTGCCATAGGGAAACCGATACAGGTATGGAAGAATCGGACAGCAGCAACGATCGTACAATGGACTATCTAATGTAACTATACCATCTGTTCCGCATGGAAGTGATGGACCGATCAGCGTCGTCCATAGTGGTAGCTCTATACTGCAGAATGGTAACAGTATGGACTTGTCCGTCTAAATAGTTCATGTTCTCTCTTAAATGCTAGGCTGGTGGCATGCCCACCTTCCACTGAATGAGCTGGTGGCTTCCATTGATCCACAAGTGCTTTAGGAAACAATTGGTGATTAAACATAGTAACTAGATTACTGAGTAGTAATCGGTCGTATGTGCAAGTTCCGCTTCAATCTGTCTTCAAGTGATCATAACGTATGTGTTAGACGCTATCGTAATGAGTGTAGTCAGCCAAGGTACATTGTTAACATCATAGTGAGTGCATGGCAAGTGTCGCCACTGAGTTAAACATGCGTGGGATATGATTAATCAGTGCCTTGTTCGTCACTGTCCTTCAGCAGACAGTTTTTGTGATCTCGTGTGCAAGCTGAGCTCCCTCGTGGCTATGTAGATAGGGTACGTGCCTTTGGCATGCGAGATCTGGGTTCTCGCTGCTGAACGGAACGCTAAACTTTAGTCCAAGACAATTCTCGCATGAAAACTTTGTGGCAGATGATTCTCCAGGGACCCATCCAACGCCTGTTTGACTCTATACGATCACGTACAGATGTTTTTGTTACAGCACGTGGAGGTTCTACACCATACGTATTCATATGAAGATTAGGGATGTATAATTCTCAAATTTTAATCATTCAAGATACCCAAGACTTCACTATGAGTGATGAATTGTTGAACATAGTATATTCAGTTCAGTTGCTCTTTTGTGAAGCCATTTAGTTGGAGACTTCGCAATTGATTGAGTGACAGCAGCATATGTTTAATCATTCATCTTCTTACATCCACTACGCGATCTGTCTATGACGTATCCTGAAGCAAACGCATCTTTCTTCCAATCAAGCTAGCTTTCTTAACGAGGCGGGTACTTGCCAAACCGGTCTCAGCTGTTTCTCACTGTTACTCGGTTGTGCAACTACAACAACTCACTGTAGCCATGTCTTTACATATGAAATGATACACGTGAACTTAAACGCAGTGATATCAGACAGTACTTATAAACATGGATAACAGGGTTGTTATCTGTGATCATGAAAGGAGTGTTGGCAATAGCACAACTAATATTACAGTGACATTATTCTTTGTGATATTCAAATATAGGAGTACGGAAATTTCTCGGACATTCTGTAGTATAAGTATAATTCCAATTATACGTGTTTTTCTTGGTATGTACCTTTCACAAATAATAGTTTTGGTACTTACATCATATAATCATCAAATGTAGGAAATAAATATGCTATGTTAAAAAAAAAAAGTAGCCTGTTTAATTTCAGTTTCGTTCAATTATTGAAGTTTCTACGATTACATCGTATTTAAAGTTTTACAGCAAAGATGTAAAATATCGCGACACAGTGCTGTACAGAGTCGTTCTCTTTGAAAAACATTGTCTGAAGCCATATCAAACAACTAAATAGGATTATTTCCTTTCATGGCATTAGATGTGTTTTATCATAGCTGTGACTGAAATGGAATTGTGCCACATTCCTTTTGTAACAAAAATAGCTAAGGTTTAATTTGTCGAATTGAATCCTTGTGTTTTTCCCTCTCTTTCCTTCTTTAAGGTATCAATACGATGTTAAGAGTATTTCACTACCTACTGAATCCGTCTTTCCCAAAATTTCAGTTGCAATTTCCGATACACACTGATGTCTTATTAAATATTGCTTTATAATCTTTTACACAAATAAGGTTACTTTTGTAAGTATGGTTTCTCATAATATTTTCATTTAAAAAAATTAGAAATAACCAGTGTCGGATCTTGGGGATATCGTGGGGGTCGCGGTGGCTGACTCTGACACGGTAGAGCGCTGACCACTGGTACCTGGGGTCTTCGGTTCGATTCTCGGACAATCAAGTTTGTGATGAATAACATCGTGTCCGTGGGTTTTCTTGGGGTACTTCCGTTTTCTTCCACATTCTCATTCCACCGATTCTACCCTCATCATTAACTTGGCTTAAACATCCGTTTCCCTTAGCCTAAATGGCACCATCGTCGGACGTTAAACTGAAATCAAGATTTCATTTTCATTTCAGAAAGACCTATAGGTCGCTTCAAACTAAGGGAAAAAAGCTAATCTATTTTATGCTTTTAGGTAAGTATACAAGAATTACCAGGTAAGTTTTTTTCCCTTAGTTTGTATTGAAAAAAGATTAATATTTATCGATGTAACTTTAATCATGAGCCCCTAATGAAGACAATTTGGACCAAACCTTTCGAAGAAGCTATTGGAAAATAGAAGTATAATCCCTGGTTTGAGCCCATGCCTTAGGCTAAGGAAGTTTGCTGGAATGAAATTGTGTGGGGGTAAACGGGAGAATTCCGAGAAAATCCACATACATAATGATGTCCACAACAAACTGACATGACCTGGGGCCTAATCAACTTGATATTAAAAAGGTATTTGAGCACCTGTCGTGTGTCACTTATTCTTGGTATGCCCCTCTAATATTAAAAACAAAATATTTTTAAAAAATGAAGAAGAAAACTTACTTCCGTTTCAAACAGAAACGGGGTGGTCCCCTTGAACAAAGAACGAAGGTGTAAAATTTATGTGAAACTCGGTAAATCTGCCACCGTGACATTCCACATGTTGCAGCAAGTTTACAGAGATGTTGCCTTGAGTCATATGTAGTGTCTTTTGAGTAGCACGTACGCTTCAAAAGCGGAAGAACATTGGTGGAAGACGACAGAGAGAAGGAAGACCTTCAACGAGCTCAACACTGGAAAAATGTCGAAATCATTTGGCAAGTTATGCGTCAGGATCGTTGTAGAACAATCCACAATATCGCTTCCATTGTCAAAGTGTCATACAAAACAGCCCAGTCAATTTTCATATATGATTTGAATGCGTGCCCTATGCTGCCAAAGTCGTTCTCCAGGCTGCTGACCCAGAAGCAGATGGAACATTGTGTTGAAGCCTGCCAAAGAACTTCGTCAGCATACCTGTCGCTCTTTCTCCAAGCCTGCTGTTCATGTCAAAATCACAAAAGTAGTTACGCACGTGGTCACAATTGCATGATCCGCACAACTACCGATGCACAAAAAAATCTCTTGGCACACTTATAGTTGATGCTGCCTGTGATTATGCGAGCGGTCTTGTGCCGCCACCTATTATCATTGTTACAAAACTAGTCTAGAAAGTTTTTGATGCCACCTCGTATACTATCATTACATTCTATTATACAGTTTTATTGTAATATTTATGTACCATTATTTCCGGTTGAGAAGAGAAAAGACAAGACATCCCTATATTCCGATTTGCCTTTTAAGGAATAGTAAAAAGTATGGTAAAAAGACGAAGAACAGAGGAACACAAATGTAAATGATGAATTATATTAAAAACCATTATCTTCATGTTAATTGGCGGAAGATCGAAGTGCAAAGGCAAGCTTACCAAAGACACTAATTAGAAAGTCGTTCCGAAACTGGAAGAGGAGACTTGGGTACCGTGAAGAGTGAGCAGCAAGATATTGACAAAAATAAAGTACATTCGTAATTACAAATATCACGAATGTTATAACAAAGAAGCTTTAAATTAAATAATGTAACAAAATAACTATTAATATGTTTAATATGTTACTAATAATATGATACTAATTATGTTACTGAATGTAGCAACAATAAACTGTCACGTTAAGTAGTCAGAATTTTAATAAAATGACAAGTGTCATATATTTGTGGTATTTATTAAAACCGTCACCATAAATGTAAACGATATAGATACAAACAATATTTACAATATCATGATGTGAAATATAAGTAGTACGATGGTAGGGTCTATCAAGGAGAAATCCCTGATACTCTCGTGTGTTTATAATGTCTTGTAGTCCTCCCCTCACGACATTTATGTCATGTAAAAGTTCATCAGCGCAAAGCTCATACTCACAAACACAGGCCTTCCATCACCGCTGTCAGTCCTGGGTGGTTCCTCTGGACGCAGAATAATTGTACCATACCACACTCTTAGCAGGTGTAGGTCGAATGATGATAATTTTTAAAAATGCCTGGTTTTATAGTATCACTAAAAACTGTTTTAGTTTTAACAAGGCACTGTTTATTCTGGAAAATATGTTTTTTTTTTCAATTTAAAATAGACACCTTGAAGATTTTAACTAATATGTTTTGGACACCATCACCTTGAATAAGCTTGATATTATCACTTTGAAGGTTTTTATGTTTTGATGCCACTGAAAAATCCGTTTGCGTAGGACGTGTTGTTTTTCGTGGTTGTATCGTATTGTTAATCTTGATAGAATTTTCACAAGGAGAAATCACGATGTATATTAGTGTTTAATAATTTTAAACTTTTCATCGTTTGATGATTTTGGGAATATAATAATCCCCCTTTTAATAAAGTACAATGGTCAACTGTTCATGAGAACCAGTGACATGGAATCCCTTAAAATTTTTCATCGTTTGACTTTTATAACCATGAGGCTGGTGCACAAAAGAAAGAAACAAAAACACTAGAGGAAGGAGGCACTAGTAAACACACACACGAGAAAAAAAAAATCACTAAAACTGCTGGATCCGTGTAGATGTCGAGCGTGATCCCAATAGTGTATCCGGGAAGGCTGGAACTCGGGAAATCCTGATCGTGGTGGTGCAGCACGTCGAGAGTCAAGGGCTATCTCCTGGAAGTCTGCTATCTGGAAGGCTTGATCCTTGAGCCAGAATGGACAGCATCTTGTGGTCTGGAAGTCGAGAGGTCCATCATCCAGAAAAGGAAACTGCGACTTGGTAGGCATCATCCATGGAAACGGGTAGCAAGATGATGGGTAGCCCAGGTGCGTTTGTGAAAATAGGCCGGATGCGGAAAAGAAATTACATGACAGGAGGCACTGAATTACTTGTTAAAGACCATTGTGAAAACCTATTTTTTTTAAAGGACTAAAAGAAAGAAAAGAGGGAGAAGAGATAATTGCAAAAGTAACGTACAAGGAACAAAAGGGATAACGTAAAAATATGTATAATGGCGAACTGTAATGAAGAAGGCACCTGATCAATCTTTAGGGAGATACGGAGATTCCGGGGTGTGTGACGTTATTGGTATGAAAAAGAGGAAGATAGATTGGGTTCGGAGCAGCGGGAGGTGTGTAAGATACGGTGTAAGTGTGGCTGGTAGGCGTTGGGTGGGTAAAGGAGCGACGAAATTTATGAGTTAAAAAAAACTTGATGTAAAAGAAGCCACCAATGATAAAGAAGAGAAAGATGAGGGGGATTGCAATGTATAAAGATATGGGAATAAAGTCGCCAGCTGCAACACCGGGTATAACCAGAAAGAAGAGGATGCTAAAAGAAAAGAGAGAAAAAAAATTGTAAGAGACGAGCCCCTTATTTTATTTTTATTTATTTATTTATTTATTGATTTTTTTTTTATGATCATGTTTACTATTACTGTGTGTGCTGTGTACGGAAGTATGGTCGTGGATAGCGAAAGATTCCGTTATAGTAGAAGAAGTATAGAAATGAAGAGTGAATTTGCCATTAAGTAGGACAGAAGGAAAATATATATATATATATATATTAGTGAGACGTAGTTTATTCCTGGCCAAGGTACCGTAAGTTGACCTGGAAGACAAATGATTCGGGAGAAACTGCATGAGGTTGCCAGTCGTGAGCAAAAGGAGCTTGTATACGGGTGTTAAGAAAAAAAAATGGAGACGCGAGTAGCAATGGCAATTAATGTGTGCCGTCCGCGAATGTGTGGTGGTGGGTTTGTGTTTTATTAACATCATAATGAGAGGATTTGTTAAGATATCTAGAACGAGGAATGCAAATGGCGGAGGACAGGGTACGAGGTAAGTACCAAAAAGTTGTTTGATTTAGTTTTCAGATTGTCTTTTTTTTTTTTTTTTTTTTAGGAAGAGATGCGGAAGGAGAGTTAACGTGAGTTAAGGGGAATTAGTTCGGGTGGCTGAGTTGTGGTAGGTGTTAAAGGTAACTGGTGTGTACGACGATGTAAAATATAGATGAAGAGGGTATTCATCATAGAGAGGGAAAACAGGATGAGAGAGAAGGAGATAGAGATGGTGGGATAGTCGTCCGTGGGAAGCCAGGAAAGCCAAGTTGGCGGTTTATAGGAAGAATTGGTAGCTGTGATTGGTGTTATGCGGTGGCTAAAATTAAGGGGAAGATTTTGAAGGGAGTTATAAGGGAGAATCCTATCAGCGGGTAAGAGGAGTAAATCGGAATCAATGATATGGATATGATGAAGGACTAAATGGACAGGAATGATTGTGGTCGGAAGACAGAAATGAGAGCGGGGTATGAGTTCGATAATTCCTGAATGGAGGCTTGTGTCACAGGGTAAAGTAACACGGAGATTTAAAGAATTATTAATGTATAATGGCGTGGCAGTGCCATTAAGGAAAAGATAATGAAGGTTGTTGGGTGGTCGGGTTAAAATAAATTGATGATCGTCTACTTGGGTGATGGTAAACTGTTGTGTGAGGGTGCAGCTGTAAGAACAGGCGTTTTTTAGTAAGCCCGATATATGTTGATATTTCAAAGTGTGTAAACAAGAAGCTATTGTATGATTATAAATAGTAGGGATTTTGCACAAGAAATGTTTAGATGAGAAGGAACAAGATGTAAGATCAGCCGGAGAAAAAGGGATAGCTTGCTTATCCATGAAGACAACAAAATTGGAAGGAAGCTGTAAATAGCAATTTTGTTGAGCTGACGCAACCGGATAGGGAACTAATTTAAATAAACGTGGTAGCGTATGGAGGGGAATAGCAGGGAGTTTTACGTGTAAAATGATATGATCGGGAAAGAAATAGCAAGTGGTAAGGGGTAGGGTGTAAATGATCGGTGCTGTCAAAACGGGATTGACGCGTAAATTTTTTGAAACCAATTTGAGATTAAAATCATGTAAGTCAGAATGTAACTGATGAACTGGTATGATTTGAGGAGATAACCGGTTTTCTTTACATTGGTCAAAAATGTCGTTAAAATTAATTAAGTAAAGTAACTGACGAAGCATAAGGAGGATCGCGTTGTCAAATTTTAAATACATTTTAGAGAAAGTAACAAAAGAGGAGTGATCCGTGCGCATGGCTTCAAGTAGGCGTGTCTCATCGGCAATGAGAGCAGAAACCGTTGTTTGCACATCTTTGAAGGAAGAAGAAGTTTGTTCAGCAAGTGTTGCAACCTGATGAGAAATATCAGAAAATTTAGAACTGAGAACAGATTCATGGTTTTCAAGCTCTTGTACGTGTGTCTTTAGTTGTTCGGAATTAATTTTAGTTGAATGTATTTGGTCTTCAGTAGCAACTCCTGTGAGAAAGTTTAATGCTGATCCGATGAAGTTAAAAAGACCTCTTTGGGGTCTCGGAGTCCTTGAAGAAGGGGTTCCGTTAGAAAGAAATTTAACCAAGTATGTAGAAGTTTGAATGTCATTAGACAGAGAATTTATTGAGGATAGAAAATCTTGAAAATGGGTACACAACCGGGAAGTATTAGTTTTGCATTCTATGGTTGAATTGATGGACTGAAAGGTAGGTGTTGAAATGTTATAGATTAAAGGAAAGGTTTGGGAATAGGGGATCGCTTGGGGAAGGGGAATATAGTCAATGCCATTAACAAACTGTACGCCTTGTGGCATGAACGTGCCTGAAGCTGATACAAATAGGATGGAGAGAATAAACCTGAAAGAAGAGAGAGAAAAAAAGTCACATAATTGTGATATATTGACTGTAATGTATGGGTGTGGGATGAGAGAAAGCATTTCGTCCTAGCGACCTTAGTGATATCAAGTGGGGTCGGACCAGCCGTTCCCGAAAAAGGACGCAAGAAGGAAATGAGATGGAAAGTCTTTCCTTACGCGTCTAGGAAAGAAAAATGACGTGAATAATGAATGATGCCGGTATATTGCTTATGGGGAGAAGGAAAAGCGTAGAGTTTGTTATGAGCGTAACTAGGAGTTGTTGCACGGGAGAAATAGTACATGTACAGCGGGTTGCCTAAAACAGGAGACGAAGCATATGCAATAATAATGAACTACCGGAAGAAAAAAAAATGCCGCACGGGAGAAATATTGCCTGTAATGTGTGTTGCCTACCTGTATCTGTAATTATGGCATAACGAGAGACAAAGTCGGAAGTTTTGCCAGTGTGGTACTACAGAAAGGGATCATGTTTCACTAGGAACGTTAAATTAGATAATCAAAACATAACGTGAAATGTAATTGGTAGTTGGGTTTTGAAGTAATGTGTGGTCGGATCCTATTTAGAGGTACTGAGGAAGCGCTTGTACTTATACTCAAATTCGGGGTCTGGGTTTGTAGGTGGGATGTACAGTTTCAAACGGGTCTTAGCAATGACCGTTGGCTTCCCATCAATATCTAGAAGATACTCATCAGCCGAGACATTCGAAATCACTTTGTAGGGTCCCTTATAAAGACGGGATAATGCTTACAAGTGTTAGGTTTTGTTGAGGTATCTAAGACCATAACTAAACTGTCAGGGAAGAACTGTGTTGGATTTTTGACCTTCTCAATGCGCTTCTTCAGATCAGTGAAAACTTGGTGTTTTCGAAATTCAACGAGGTCCCTCATTTCTTTGAGTGCAAGTAGGCGATCATTAGTATTCAAAGTTTCTTGTTGAACATGTAGCAAATTGTCTAATGGTAAGGTGGGATGAACGCCATAGAGGAGAAAATGAGGAGAGAGACCAATGGAAGTTAAGGGTGATTTATTCAGAGCCGCAGTGGCATGCGCAAGGAAGCGAGGCCAAAATTTCTGGTTGTCTTGGCACAGAAATTTGAGACTCGTTTGCAAGGAGCCTAATCTTTGTTCGACTGTGCCTAGAGAACGATGTTGATAGGGTAGGCCGTACTTAACTGTTATGTTAAGAGACTTGAGAAAGTTTAACGATACGGTAGACCGGTGTGAACTCTGAAGATCTAAGTAGATTGTGCGAGGAGTATTATATGGAAGAATGATATGGTTTGTGATGAAATTGATGAAGTTGTCGCTGTTTGGAGTTGTTATGGGATGAGTAATGGTGAATCCAGTACAGTGGTCCGTAGCTGCATAAAAGTATTGGAAACCTTCGGGATCGCTGGGTATTAGCTTGCCTGCTAGGTCCAAAGAAAAGGTTTCAAATAGGCCTGACTGAGGAAAACGCTGAATTGTGGGGTTATTAGGCATGTAATTGCGTTTAAAGATGGCGCAGCCTTTACATGATTTAAGTTTCTGAGCTAGCCATGATTTTAGGCGCGGAAAGAAATACTTGTATCGCAACATCCAATACATCTTGGTAAAACCTATGTGAGTCATTGAGTCATGATACTCATCGAATAAAGCTGGTTTAAGACTATCGGGTACGCAGAGCAGTAATCGAGAGTTAGGTACTCGGTACAGTTTTTTGTAAAGTATGCCTTTCTGAATAACGTATTGTTTGTTGAGACGTTGGAATGAAGGATCTGTCTCGTCTCGTTTGTTAAGAGTCTCGATAATTTTGGAGAAGAATTTATCTTCACCCTGTAGGCGAGATAGATCCAAGTTGTTATCGATAGTTAGAAGTACAGAATCAGGCACAACTTCATTGTCCATGTCTATCGTGTCTTGCGTAAGAGGAGCAGGATGCCTACTAAGATAATCAGCTATGGGGTTCTGATGGCTTTTTGCATGTTTGATTGTAAAGTCAAATGTATTAATGTAGTTTAACCATCTCAAAATTTTTGGGGATGGAACAATTGTTTTCCGAACGGCAAGAAGAGAAATATTGTCAGTAACTAGGGTGAAATGGTGGCCTAACAAATATTTTTCTAATTTCCGAAGAGAAAAGTACACTGCATATAATTCTTGATGGAAGATGGGAAGGGGGGAAACGGTTTTGGGATGTCTGGAAGAGACATAGCAAACAGGTTGCACAACGTTAGTAGTGAGATCTTTCTGTAATAACACCGCCCCGACGCCTACTGATGCGGCGTCTGTCATGAGAATGTGGTGTGTATTGCGGGTTGAATATAGAGCAAGTACGGGGGGTGAGGTTAGAAGTTTCTGCATTGTTTCAAACGCTTGAACGCGCTCAGGAGTCCAGATGAGCTTTTTAGGATTGTTTGACAGAGCCTGATAAAGGGGTGCAAGAATGATGGAAAAATTTTTGAAAAAACGTCGGAAAAAATTTGCACTGGCTAACCAGCTTTTGAGGCTTTTGAGAGTGGCCGGTCTGGGTGCCTGAGCTAAAGCCGAAATCTTATCAGGGTCAGGTTGTAGAGTGTGATTGTCAATAATATGGCCTAAACATTTAATTCTTTTTGATCCGAGAACTGATTTTTTAATGTTAAAGAGCAGAGAATGTTTGGCGGCTTGCTGAAAGAAGGCACGAAGCACAATCATCATCTGATCGAATGAATCTGCGTGGACATACATGTCGTCAACGAATGATGTAATATTGTTGGGGAAGATGTCCCTATAAATGGTTTGAAGAGCTTGTTGAAGTAAAATGGAGGCATTTTTGAAACCCTGAGGAACAGATGTCAACTGAAGGTGATTGAAAGGGAGAGAAAGACCCTTAATGGAGAACGCAGTGGCCGGTCTGTCCTTGGGATCTAAGTCTAATTGATAGAAACTGGAGTGTAAATCAAAGGAGTTGAACCAAACTGAGTCAGAAAGAGACTCTAGAACGTCCTGTATATCTTCTAAAGGAGAAGCTATTGTTCTTGAACGGGAGTTAAGGCCCCTGAGATCAAAAACGGCCCTTAGCTCAGTTTTGGAATTTGGTTTTAAAACAAATAATATGTTATTTCTATACTGAGAATCTGATTGTTCAAACACTCCTTGATTAATGAGGCGCAGGACGAGCTCTCTTGCTCGCGGTCTAAGTCTGTGTGGAATGACGAATTGGGGGGACTGAAAGGGAACGTCTGATTCTAAGTCTAACGTGGCCGAAAAGGTGGGTATTTTTGTAAAATCATTGTCGTGCCATTGAAAAAGAAAAGCATATTCAGAAAGTAGCGCCTTCATTTGAGCAGTTTGATGTTCGTTCATGTCAGGGGAAAAGTGAAATTTGTTAATGTCAATGAGATGACCGATTTCTTTAAGGCGTTGTGCTTTGTGTCGTGAAGCGTCCTCGTCCGTGGGAAAATGAACCTGTCTGATGGTGTAAGCGTTAGTGTTTTGTTCCGGTGGTGAAAATATAGAACCAATAACAATGGGAGTATTGGCCTTTATAATCTGGGGACGAGACGAGACGTTTGCAAGTGGCAAAACAAGGTTATCTATGGAAACAACAGCATGCGTCATATAACAGTTACTTAAGTTTCGTAAGATAGGAGTATGTAGCCGGAAGGATGTATTTGGAAAGTGACCGTTAACCTTGAGAGGAACTGCTTTAGCTGAACGGGGTGGTATGACAAGTCTCCTACGTGCTTGAAAAACAATGTGAGGAGTGGGATGTTTTTTGAAAAAGTGAAATGTGTTTGTATTAACGCTGTGTATTGCATTATCGGCTGGAGGCATGCGACCTAGATGACGTAATGATAGGATGCCTTTGTCAAAATCAAGGGTTGCTTGATGGTCTTGAAGAAATTTACTGGAAAGGATAGCAGGAAAGTTTTTGAAAGGAACCAAACGAAAAAGTACAGAGTATTGATGACCATTAAAATTTAAGTTGAGAATGGTAGCACGGGAGAGATGTACCGGAGATGATGAAAGACCATTTAGAACCGTGTGAAGCTTAAAAGTACGAACCGAAGGGTCGAGTTGGTCGGCTGGAAAGAGACTGACTTCAGCACCAGAGTCAAGGCAAAAGAAAACATCCTTGGTCATGCAACGGGCTTTTACGTAAGGTAATTTGCCTTTGAAGTGCAACGGTAATTGGAGGTAATCTGAGGAAGAGGGAGGGGAAGAAGGGGATGAGGGAGAATTAAGCGCGAGGAGACTGGTGCGCTCTCGCGCTAATTTTTGGCGTTTTTTTGGTTTATTGGTACGAGAGTTTGTGGAGACAGGGGAAGGGGAGGGGAGTGAGGGTAGGTGGGTAGGGGTAGGATATTGAAAAAAGGGATGATAGAATGGATATGGGGGAATGGGTATGGTTGGCTGTTGTGTAGTATAGACGTTTTGGGGTTGGGAAGAATGCTTATTAAAACGCTTATTGTTCTTGCCTTTACGAGAGTCGTTATTGTGATCATTTCGTGGAGTGTTACGAGTTGGGGGAGACTGAGGGACAGTTTGACAATGAGAGGAGGCGGTACATTGACAACAATGATATGGGTGTGTGGAGCAATGAGTACACGAGTTAGAAGAAGAAGAGGTCGGATTGGTGGAATGAGAATGTTGGAGACAGGAGGACGGCGGATGGGGTGAGAGGGACCGTGGAAAGGGAAGGGATTTATGGTTAGGAGAGAGGGTGTTGTGATTGTGAGGACTAGGAGAACGAGAACGGGTAGGAGCGAAATGAACAGAGGTAGGTTGAGAATTTGAAAGGGTGTTGAGATGAAGCTGTAACTGTGAAACTTGATGAGTTAGTTCTTGAATGGCGCTAGAAGTTGGGACATCTGAAGTTTGGCGTGAAAAGGAAGAGTCCGTTTCTCGCTTTTGGGCCATGAGCTGAGTGCGTTCTAAGGTTGTAACCTCATCAATAAATGTGGGATAGTCAGATATGGTGCGAGTGCCAAACCAACGTATGTTCTCGGGTGTCATACTCGACACGCATTCTAAAAGAAACTCATGAAAATCTAATTGCGTGTATGCCTGATCTGCCAGAAATTTCTTTGCGAAAACGTAATGAGAAAGTGGTTCATTAGGGAGTTGAACTCGAGCCCTATACTGATGAATGCGAGATCGTGGAACCTGTTCGTCGCCAAATTGTTTTAGGAATTTTTGTTGGACGGTTGACCAGGGAAGGGTAGAGAGATTTTGGGTGGAGAACCAATGTTGAGCGGGTCCAGAAAGGGACTTTTCGAAAATCTTTATGCATTTTGAGTCATCCCAGTTATTGACCAGTGCGATCTTCAAAAAATTTTGTAAAAATAAATCCGCGCGTTGTTCCTTGGACGCACTGTATATATCGGGAATGATGGAAGAGATACCTGCCATATTGTTTGAATTTTGAGCTTGAGGTGTGTTTAAGGGAATGAAAGAAGCCTGACTGCGAGTCGTGGGCATGACAAGAGAATGTGAGAAATGAAATGACCACAATGGAGTTAACAAAGCAAAAAAGTGCCTTATATGTGTGAAAAGAGGAACACAGACACTAAGAACCACACGAGAGAGATTCCTCTGGGGGAGCCATAATATGTTTAATATGTTACTAATAATATGATACTAATTATGTTACTGAATGTAGCAACAATAAACTGTCACGTTAAGTAGTCAGAATTTTAATAAAATGACAAGTGTCATATATTTGTGGTATTTATTAAAACCGTCACCATAAATGTAAACGATATAGATACAAACAATATTTACAATATCATGATGTGAAATATAAGTAGTACGATGGTAGGGTCTATCAAGGAGAAATCCCTGATACTCTCGTGTGTTTATAATGTCTTGTAGTCCTCCCCTCACGACATTTATGTCATGTAAAAGTTCATCAGCGCAAAGCTCATACTCACAAACACAGGCCTTCCATCACCGCTGTCAGTCCTGGGTGGTTCCTCTGGACGCAGAATAATTGTACCATACCACACTCTTAGCAGGTGTAGGTCGAATGATGATAATTTTTTAAAATGCCTGGTTTTATAGTATCACTAAAAACTGTTTTAGTTTTAACAAGGCACTGTTTATTCTGGAAAATATGTTTTTTTTCAATTTAAAATAGACACCTTGAAGATTTTAACTAATATGTTTTGGACACCATCACCTTGAATAAGCTTGATATTATCACTTTGAAGGTTTTTATGTTTTGATGCCACTGAAAAATCCGTTTGCGTAGGACGTGTTGTTTTTCGTGGTTGTATCGTATTGTTAATCTTGATAGAATTTTCACAAGGAGAAATCACGATGTATATTAGTGTTTAATAATTTTAAACTTTTCATCGTTTGATGATTTTGGGAATATAATACTATTAAGTAAGAGCAAAGCTGGGACAATGGTATGGAGACATTTTCCTGGAAAAAATAATAATCGGTGGGAATTTATTGTTATTATTATTATTATTATTATTATTATTATTATTATTATTATTATTATTATTATTATTATTATTATTATTATTATTATTATTATTATTATTATTATTGAAGATTGGAGAATTTAATGTTTTATATCAATTAGAAAATGAAATTAAATGAAATCTTTAAGTTTTACGTCCCACGAATATGCCGGATAGGCTAAAGGAGACGGTAATGATGAGAAATAAATGAAATTGTGGAATGGAATGAAGAAAGTAGGAGGAAACGGAAAAATCCCGAGAAAACCTATGTACACGATGTTTGTGCACCACAAAGCTCACTTAGCGCGTGCTGGGATCAAGCCAAAGACCCTATGCACCATAGATGAACATTCTACCACTAAGCCACCGCGCTATTTCCCTGATATGAAATAGCAAAAGAGGTCAGAGCAACTAGCGGCAAGAAGGGAGTGTGAAGTATGCACGGTTCACGAAGGAGGGGTCTATGTAAACAAGGTTGAGAAGTACTCCACTAGAGGCGGAGACGCGACTTGAAAGAAGTGGCGGATTTTGAGGAGAGTCACATTGATAAATACTGGAACTGTTATCACTACAACGTAAGGAAAAATTACATAGTACACTAAATCTTGTATTTATTACGTAAGTACATTAGGCAAATTACTTTTGCTTGGTTTATAACGTTATTTTTTATCGATGTGACTTCCCTCAAAAGCCGCCATTGTGTGAAACAAGTAAGAACAAAATAAAATTACTGACAGGACGCCACTCTCTTTAAGTTTGTCCCTGGTCTATGTTCACCGAGAAATGTTGTAATCATACAACAAATAATTCCTCTCAGATGATCTCAGATCATAATTTATTAGATGATACGCCATTAAAAATACTTTTAATTGTACTGGTTCTCAAGGGCACTGATTTCTCTGTACCTTCGAGATAGCCCATTCAGAAGTGTGTTTGTTTGCAGACAAGGTTTTAAGAACTCATATATGAGGATTTTAAGACAAATTGAATTCAAATTATGCCAAATATTGTATATTCATTAAATATATATATATATATATATATATATATATATATATATATATATATATATATATATATATATATATATATATATATATATATATATATATAACAGTAAAAAGGAATATTCATAAAAATGTATGAGGGGCTCACATGAGAATAGGGGGTCCCGAGCCCCACGCCCACCCCCAGGAACGGTGTCCTTACTGTTAATGTTGTTCAGAGGCGGATCTAGAAGTTAAAAATGGGGGGTTGCCAGAACCTAGTATATGATAGGTATATCATAAGTTTACTATAAACTTTAAAAAATACACAAATGATAGCTTAAATTATTTTTGTCACTCAGAAAACTGGGAGCGTAGGCCCCCCTGGCTAGATCCGCCACTGATGCTGTTACTGGTTGCAAATCAAAATGAGGAATATGTGTTAAGAAACGACTTGTTCTACGGGGTATGGAAGCTCAGTTGTAGAACATTCATTTCTGGTGCGAGATATTCCTTGTTCGATACCATAGTATCCGTGTATTTTCTCGAGCTTTACCCATATTCTCCTACATTCTCATTTCACCAACCATTTTTACATAATCATTCACTTTAATTAATTATCCGTCTCATAAGGAATAAACAAGGAACGTAAAACTAGAAGATTTTTTATTTATTTATTTGTTTGTTTCGTTTTAATTAAACATCATTCTCCATTACAGGAAATTCAGTTTAATATGAATCCAAATACGTGTGCCTTAATCGGGGATCGATCCTGGGTATATTCACACAGAAAGCAATCATTTTAGTCATTTGGTTACTCAATAATTCTAAAATTCAACCTAAAACAAAAATCAAGCAAGATTTCAGTCGTGGCTAAGCGGTAAGCGTATTCGTCTTTGAAGTGGGAGTCCCGGGTTCAATTCCCAGCGGGAGTTCATGTTGTTCGAATCAGTAGTCCCATTTCATATAGACGTACTGCTGAAAAGGACTTTAAACTCAAAATTCAAGCAATCTCTTTGGATTCCATTTCAGTTTTATAGTTAGTGTTATAGTGTTTTGAAATTTATTTAAAATGAATTATTTAAACTAATCTTAAAGTGTTTAGTAGTTAAAATATATTCAAAGAGTAAAAAGGAAATAGGGCATACATTTTTAGGTTCTGTAATATATATAGACAAGAAAAAGTAAGTCAAGTTCTTTCAAGGAGATGCTTACACAATGATCAAGTTCATTCTGTTGCTCTTGATCGAGATAAAGAGTCCACGTGACACTTGGATTTGCTTGTATGGAAAGTTAAAAAAATTCTTGTACGTCAAGTCAAGTGCTGGTTCGATCGAATGCAGCACTCCCGCGCCCGCTCTCTATACACAAACTCAACAAAACCCCTTTCTTCACTTCACTACCAGCTCTATGTGTGACTTCGTTGTATGCACGGCAAAAGAAACATGACAGAAACTTAACACAAAAAATAACGTTACACATTGGGAAATGTTTTAACTAGACAATAATTCATTTTAGAACTAAATACTGAGATTTATTTATTTATTAAAAGACACCATCCTGAACTGAGTTAGTTGAGCGAATTTGTAATGAATGATTACATGGTATTCTATTTCGAATTTCAATTCTTTTCTTATTCCTATGTAAGAATTAACAAATTGAAACTGTACTTACGGAAGAAGAATATTTGAATTTAGTTGCTGTAAGGAATGACCAATGAAATTTTAGATGAGACCGTTATTGCTCAACTTTTACTTGCTTCTCCCATGTCACTTAACGAATACGATTGGTTACTGATAAATGCACCACTCTCTCTACTGTTTATATACATTTCTGACATCACACAGAATAAATATATACTGCAATAATGCTCAGGCCATATAAATGGCCAGGGCCCCTTGCTGGCCCACACAGTAGGTGAATAGACCACCGTTCCGTTCGCTTCTGCGCTTCTCGTCACGACAGGGTGTGTTGCCATGACAACGCGGATCCAATCGAAGTGCTGTGCTCTCGCACACACACATAACACACGTCAGGGCTCTAAGTCTTCGTAAACAGATGGGGGACACGGCGAGAACACGAAAAAGCAGCGTTTCCTTATGCACGAGAGATCTAGTAAAAGATGAATTTCAGAGTGTTGCAGTGGTTCTACGCAGCACAACTCACCAGAGGGTGACGGATGCAGTGTTTAAATTTTTTAAAAGCTAAAAATTCTAAACGGATTGAGATCGAATATTGAATACAGGAAGAAAATACTTTTTTTGTTTTAAAATATAGCATAGGCATCTTACAGCCTTCTTAAGATGTAATAATAATAATAATAATAATAATAATAATAATAATAATAATAATAATAATAATAATAATAATAATAATAATGGTTGTTAAGGATCAGTGAATCAATGGGCGAAAGTGGGTTGTGTTTTTGAACCGGAAGCTTTTTTTTTAAAAAAATCCGGGTGTGAAATTGAATAAGATTTTCTGGTAAAAAAAATGTTTCCGACAATACTGAAACCAATTTTCCGAGAAAATCGTTTCCGGGTTTGGGGACCGAGCGGTTCTGCTTCTGAAACCAAAACCAATATTGAAGTGGAAGTGAAATTACAGAGGAAAGAAAAATTTTGTAACGAAATTGCTGTAGGTAGTTTCTCGAGTACCATCGTTTCTAGTTTGTAACGATCCTGAGCTTCACGATTTTGCGAATGATGATGATAATATGTATATTGGTTCTCTTCTCGAAATACCGTATTATGGTTTTCGGTTTTGTGCACAGAACTGATATATCGAAATGTATTTCAGTTCTCTTCACGATTTACATCGGAAGGCACGGTGGCTCAGTGGTAGATGCGTGGAATCCTTGGTTTGACCCCCGATCAAATAAGTTTGTGATGGATAACATTGTCTGTGGGATTTTCTCGGAATACTTCCGTTTCCTTGTACGTTCTCATTTCACCAATCGAATTCCTCCGTGGCTAAGCGGTTAGCATAGGAGTCTTTGGTGCGGGAGACCCGGGTTCGATTCCCCGATGGGAGCTCATGTAGATCGGATTCCAAGTTAATCAGTCAGTCCACGTCTCATATAGCCTCGCTGCTAATCGGGATGTTAAACTCAAAATCAACTCAACTCAACTCATTCCACCAATTCTTTCATCATCATTCACTTACCTTAATCATCCGTCTCCCTTAGCCTTAAGAGCATAATTGTGGGACATTAAACTGAAAGACTTCATTTCATTTTTTCCCCCGATTCATACTGAATTAAAACGCTTATTTAGGTTTCGAGACCGGAAGGCAAAACATATTTGGTTCCACAACCACTAACAATGTTGATATTTACCCTTTTTTTAACACTTTAATTGCCTTACGAGTTGAATTTAACTGACGCAGGTTTTAAGCTCGGATCCTCGTGATGATTTACAGGTGTCTTGACTTTGGGAGCTACTATATATGATGGAACAGGCTACTCATATTATGATGTAGTAGCAATAATGTAATCTGTCGGATGGCCTTCTGGGTAAAACGCTGCAGCTGGTTCGTGAAAATTTTAGTTTTTTGTTAGGATTACGCTAGTAGGATTTATAAGATTGTAATGTTCGTATATCCGTCTGTCCGTTACTCCACAGGAAAACTCTTGAATGAGAGTAAATTTGTGAATTCTGCTTTTTTTCAGTAGATAGCTAGAACAATTATCTCAGCTTAGTTCGTTAAGGAGTCAATCCCTTATCATCTTCACAGCTTAAGGTGACTTAAATAATGGCAATCCATATCCCACTTATACATTTAATGCTAGTATGCAAACTTCAAAACACTTAAGAGTTATGGGTTGAATAATTATCTGTTTTAGATATTCTTAATCGTTTTATAAACGCAAGTATATTCATTCATAAATGTACGTTTTCGCATCATCCTCTTTATTGTCTATAGCAGAATTTCATGCTTATTATTATTCTTAATGTATTATCGTAATAAAATACATCGGTCCGCAAAGTGTTTTATTTCCTAGTGTGGCAGCCAATGTTTCCTTCTCTAATTGTGATCTTCTTCCTTACCCCTTTTTTTCCTTCCATCATATCTTCTATCACATCTCAAACCATAATATTTCTCATGTCCCAAACAAGTTTATTTTCTCATTGCTACTACTTCCTTACTGCTTTTTTCTTCCACCAGCTAGTTTTCTCCATTCTTGTTTCTACCTATTTATCGAACGCTGCCATCTGATCGCTCATCCGTAATGTTTACGCTTCTGCTGCTTACAATGAAATAATCCACACGGAACATCTCATGGATTCTTTTTTATTATTATTATTTATTCTCTGTTCAACATCCATAAAATTTATTTCTTCTTCTTCTTCTTCTTCTTCTTCTTCATATAAATGTATCTTTCTCATTCCTGTTCTTATTTTATGTGTGGCCCCACATACCGTAGTCGCTAACGCTCTCGTGAATGGTCCGAGGTTCGATTTCCGTTGGAGCAATCGGTCTAAAAGTACCATAGCTTTCTGAAGCTAGCCATCCTGAGTGAGTTTTTTCCTGGATTTTCCTAGTTGACATCAGCCGATTGCTGTGATGGTATTTAACATACAGGTCCCAGACGTTTTCCTCGGGTAGTCTGCTTGCCAAAGGACATCATCCCTCATACGTGAAGGGCTTAATGCCGTAGACGCCGGTAACCATAAATATGTATAAGTAAATAAAATGTTGTTTTATTTTTTCTTCTCATTTTCATTAAGTATCTTAGATACTAATTAAGTTATCCAGATCTAATCTCTGTTCTACTTCCTCCCATCCAACTTATGTAATTCACTCATTTTCCTTCGGTGTAACAGCGTCTTATGCGCTCATGGAAAATATTCCAATTGCATCAGATACAGCCATTGATGGTATTTCTTTTTCATCAACAAACAATACAGTACTTTAATATGGACGCATCATTTGCGGTCATCGGAACTGTTACATTCATTTCAATTCTGTCGGCTTAGTATGAAGCCACCTTGTTTGGAAGCATATTCATGTAGGATATGTCAAAAATATTTTATTTTATTTATTATTTTATTTTTATTTATTTTGTACAAAACATCTCGTGTATTTTTATCAAACTTAAAAATCTCTCTTGTTGCTGATTGATGAGTTTATTCTTTTCAGTTGCCACGTTAACGACATGCTTTATGACTATTGCTGATAATATCACTACATTATTATTATTATTATTATTATTATTATTATTATTATTATTATTATTATTATTATTATTATTAGTATTATTATTATTATTATTATTATTATTATTATTATTATTATTATTATTATTGGCTTCCAGTGTAAGCGTACGGGTGGTTATAGTTTCATTCCAGGACTATATTCTTATATTCTACACATATCTCACATTGTTTTGTAAAAGGCACATGCTTCTTTACTATTACTACAAACTTGTGGACAACAGGCGTCATCATCATCAACATACGAACCGAAAATGGACGAACATCATCACCAGTCCGAGGCTGTACAAGGTAGGTTGTAAAAGAAGCCGCAACACTTTTAAAGACATTAGTTTTGACCGGTCACATCTACATATTTTAGCTTCCCTAAAGCTCTGTGGGTACTTAACCACATTCTCTTTGCTTGCCTGGAGCTCTGAGAATTCTTAATGGCAACTCCTTAGCTTGCCTAGAGCTCTGGAATTTCATTTCCCTTGGCTTGCCTGGACCTAAAATCCCTCCACGCACCAGTAAAATTCACAGAATCAGTATTATAGTCCTTAAACCGCAGTTATAGTAATTTGTATCATAATTGTTTTTAACAAGATTTTAATAAGAAAAAAGTTGTGGGAAAAAGCCCAAAAATACCGTGTATTAATTATTCTACCTCCTGCCCAAGCAGAGTATATTTACAATATATTATGGTGTGAATGTGTCTGTGTGTGAGTGGGTGTGATACTTTATTTCTCGTAACGACTAGTTGAATCTGCCCTTCGTCTAAGAAATAAAGATCATTATATTTGGTGGGCGAGCTCGGTCAGTTACAGACTCAATTCGGCAACATTAGCTGTGTTCCTTAGCTTTGCAAGTAGGAAGCTTCTGAAGTCTTTTCACCGAATGTTCGTATGATATTATTATTTACTTGAAAATATTTTCACATTTAAAAGATTTGTTTACCTCATTCTATATTTTATAATGCGTCATAAGAAAACCTTGATAAAAAAAAAACGGTGAAGTTTTGTCTACTGCTCCGTTGTGTCTACATGATTTGCGTAGACGCATTTGCTGTGGGAGACAGGTTCGATTCTCTGTGGGATCTTATGTGGTTCGGGTCTCCATTAAGCTGTAGATTCATGTCTCATATAGTCTGGTGCTGAAATGGATTATAAATCTCTAGCCAACCAACTAAAGCGAAACCACCCCACCACCCCCACTTCACCCAACTATGGTGAAGGAGTTGCCTACTTAATATGGTCTTTACACAAGGACAGAAGTTGGTTATACAACTAGGTTTATGGAATAACGTGTTAGAAAGTAGAAAGAACAGAAGTCTTTCAGCTCAACTATATTCGTTCTCTCGGAAAACAATGCGTCATATTATTCATTGCTCTCATATGCGCTTTCATCTTCATCATTGCAGGTAAGCAACCTTTCCAACACAGCTGTATTGCGGGTGTTGTACCTCTCAGGCAAGAGACGGTTTGATATTTGACATGCGACTTCTTTGTCACACGATATAGTTCTCAACGTCAATTAATCATAGCTAATGATGTGATAGCTAAACTGATGATGTCTATGAATTTTCTGTCGAGTCAGGAATCGCTCTATTGGCTGTAAGCATGTGAAAAACAAATCACACTTCCTAAAGTAAGACTGTCGTAATAGAAAAAAGTTTTAAATGAATTTTTACTGTATAATAATTTAATTTGTATGTATTTTAGTAAAGTTTTATGTGCAATAATTAATACTATACATATTGAATTAAGATTACAAAATCACAAAAACATAAAAGATAATCAAGTTCCTTCATAGACAGAAAGATTTCTCTTTTTCGGAGGACGAAGATAGCTTACCTGGAAAATTGCCATTTTAGAGTTATGACAGTTTTATTCTGGGGATTTGAAATATGTTCTAACAAAAACCAATTATGGAACAGGCTGCAGCATTATATACTGATAAATCATTTTGTTGTCTTGTTAACAACAATGAATACATATGTAAGATTGAATGTAGTTAAGTGTAGTTAAGTATTGTACAAAGCAATCTCGTTGTCGCTATCAGTGTTCTGTATATTTTTGTGGTTTCAAAATCACTTGGTAAAAGCTCATTGTTACTAGCATGAAAGGCGTTTATATGATTTTGCACATATTTCATCAGCCATTTCCAGGTTTTCGTCATTTTGAACATACTATATTTCATGTTTAAGATTTCTTTCTAAAGTTCCTTACGCGTATAACAAACTGTGCCAATTTTTTCATGTACTGAAGCTTACCGTACAAACTTCATATAACTTTTTTTTCTATCACAACTTTGGTATTGAATTTGATTCTCTTGTACTCTGGACGCTAAATATGTGGAAGTAAGCTTCCCAGTGGGACACTCATCTTAGATACAGACTAGAGTAAGGTTCGGATCTAATTTTTTAAACAATAAAATCTCGTTTCATATAGCCTTGCTGCTGAGAAGGAATATTAAAATCCAACGAATCAATCTTATAATTGACTCACTTTAATTTTCTTTCACGATCATTTTGATGGGATTCATATGTAGACAAATGATTAGCAAATGTTCACTATCAGGATGTGCTACTAGATTCGGTTCCCACTACAATAATAGGTTAATTTTTGGTGTCGAGCCATCGTTATGAGACAATTGAGGCGTTTCAGAGCACAAAGGAATTAAGTCCTAGTACTAAATTTGTGAGAAAAGAGACAAAGTTTGAATGATAGATTTAACTACATAGGAAAACTTAACACTATCTTTTAAATTATAAGTTATTTACTAATATCTGGGCATGAATCTTTTAAGCCCTGAAAAGAGTTGATTTCGAGTTTAACGTCCCGTTCAGCAGTGAGGATATATGAAACGGGACCTACTGATTAACGTGGAATCCGAACCACATGAGCTCACGCCGGGAATCGAATCCGGATCTCCCACGCCAAAGGCTCTTACTCTAACCATTTAGAGGTTCAAGCTCTGAAAAGAGGTTCAAACAGAGGTTTTAAAGATGAAATATGTTAAAAATGACCAAAAAGGTGGACTTGATTCTCTTGTGTACGGAACGAGCCAATTCGGGAACTACTTGAGTTAAGAGCAAGCGAACTCATGTATAAAGTTTGTTCTGTAAGTGGAAATGTGGAGATGAGCTCGAAATGTCCCATAATATTAAATATTTTTAGGACTGAAATTGATGTATTTATTTACATATAGATTAGACCCTATACACTAAAGGTTTGTATTTTTGATTACGTTTATTTTTTATGGCCGTTACGTTTTATTTCTCAAAATTTAATAGCATATTTTCCCTCAAATTTCAGAACATTGTCTCGTTACTGAGAAAATTGCTATCTAATTTGATCTCTTTAAACTTTTTTTTTTAAATAGATAGAATTTGTATCATCAAAAATTAAGAAAAAATCTCAATTTTGAGAAAAATTGTTTCAAAATAAAATTTTACAAAGTCATGTCTCATTTTAAGACGTGTTACTTGATTTACAGATATAAAAATGGGTTTCTTAAAAACAAGAACGTTTTTCTCGATTTTGAAAATCTACTTTTAAATGTGTAGAAAGCCAGAGCGGTGTGAGGCACTGTGTTGACTATCCGTATTACAACTAAAAGCGTTTGGCCGGTCATAGCCTTCATGGATTGAGTTGTAATCTCAGGAAGTTGTATTCAACTGCTTCACCGGAGCAACTAATTACATACAAATTAGGGCAGTGATTCTCAAACTGGGGTCCGCGGATCCGTGATGGTGCGTAGGACATAGCCAGAGGGTCCGCGACGCCTAAAAATTGAAAAGTGTTGTAATAAAATGTAACTCGCAGCTGTTATGCAAGAAGTATTTTTTAAGATTAAGGAGGCAGACTACTAAATATTTTTGAAAAACTAATAGTTTTTCTTTTGCCCGTTTTTTGTAAGTGGAAAGAGGTAATAAAATGTAACTTACCACAATAATAGATAATGCTATTCTACGTCCTAAAATACGAGTCGGAAGAACTTTCAGTGTTGCCATCCATAGAAATAATAGTGTGACCAGAATTTGAATTACTCAAAAATCTAGGTAAAGGCAGCGACTAGGAAAATGAACTCAACGGTAATTGATGACTTATCATGCTGTCTGTTTTTCTTGTTTACTACTTTTTAAATAATATTTCTATTTATTTTATAAACCTTACATAAATTCTTACAAAATAAATAAGTCATTACAAAATAAATAGAAACGTTATTTAAAAAGTAGTAAACAAGGAACATAGACAGCATGATAAGTCATCAATTACCGTTGAATTCATTTTTCTAGTCGCTGCCTTTACCTAGATTTTTGAGTAATTCAAATTCTGGTCACACTGTTATTTCTATAGATGGCAACACTGAAAATTCTTCCGATTTGTATTTTCAGCTGTAGAATAACATTATCTATTATTGTGGTAAGTTACATTTTATTACCTCTTTCCACTGGAAAAGAAAAACGGGCAAAAGAGAAACGGGCAAAAGAAAAATTATTAGTTTTTCAAAAATATTTAGTAGTCTGCAGCCTTAAGAAACTGTAGCTGTGGGCAGTATGAGTTCAAAACAATAACCACTCATCATTTCCAGTTCTCAAGGATTTCATTGAATCTTCAGCTGAAAAACTCTCTGCTGAAATGTACAAAACACTTGTAGGAACTTGAAAGCATTATAGGTGCAAGTTTTCGAGAATATTTCACTGCTCCACAACCTGTTAATGGTTGGATTAAAAATTCTTTCACTAATGTAGAAATCTATGATATACAAGATGTGAATCTCTCTAACACAGAACAAGAACAGCTATTGGAACAATCCTGCAACACTTCATGGAAAAACGTTTTCAAAGAAAATGAACTTTGTAGCTTTTGCTTGCGTACTATTGGTATGAAGAGTTGTCTAAAAAGCCAGTGCAACAATTGATACCTTTCCCTATCACTTACTGATGTGAGCAGACCTTTTCTGCTCTTTGCAGTATTAAAACTTTAAAGCGAAATCGTCTTAATGTGGAATCGGACCTAAGATTGATGGTGACAAAACTTATTCAGATTTCAATATAATTATGGAAAAACAAAGAATTGTATTCCCCACATTAGTGACCCTACATTAAAGAATACTATCAAATAGATTTCCTTTTTAAAAAACAAAGAAAAAAAGACATTGATTTTTCTGTCTTGAAAGTTACTGCATTCTCAATTGAAATTTCGTTCAGTAGAAAACAATCATGTATCTTTAGAATAAATTACTTATTGCATTGTTTTTCTTGATCGTTTTTCTTGTCAGTGGTAATTGTAATTAGTATATTTATTTAATACCATGTGAAATTTCAGATAGCATTGCAAGGGGGTCCGCAGATCACTTTCCGACTGAACAGTGGGCCTGCGTTATTGGAAAGTTTGAGAACCACTGAATAAGCGTGTCCCGGCGGCGTTTGATTTTAACACATTTTTCACGTTATTTCTCTAAAAGTTTGCAACACTGATCTACGTTTACCATCTCTTGTGTCTTTATGTTCATTGTTGCTTTCAATGATGATATCCAATTTAGGTCATTCGATTTACAAAAGCATAACTTTCTCCTGGGTTGGCAACACCATTCATCCAGTGATGCTCTTCAATACACGGGCCGGTGTCCTCCTTTCTCTAGTTGCTTCGTACAAAGTTTCATTTCTCTGTCTCTTTTGGTTTCTGCGTTATCAAATTGGACATTATAAATTATATTATTCTATAATGGGGAAACGGCATGGGTTAACGTTCTCGTAGTGAGCTGCTACTTCACTAATGCGTGTTTACGGCCACATAGAGTACATTTCGTGGGCATGTGTATCGTAACACGGAATTATCTTATATAATGGACACCCTAATACAAATATCATGAATACTTGACCTGTCCACAATATAATACACATAGAAGCCGAGAAAAATACACGTACGATTTAACCTTAGACGTAAAATATAATTCTGATAAGATACTAGGTAGCCCTAAATCTACTCCCCCTGAGCGAAATAACAAAACAACTATACAGTTGTCTCAATGCTTATTGAGATAGCTCACCGGAAGTGAGATTAAAGTAATCAACTGTTGGAGCAGAAGCATTTCCTCTTTCTGGAGGGCTGTTGCGTTGTTGCTTGCAACAGAAGCCACTTTTGCGATTACAATAACATGATTTTATTTTTCTTCTCTGGTGTTGCATTTTTCAGTGAAATATGTTACTTCGTCTTATATTAACCTATACCAATGATGCTGTGCATTGTAGAAGCCAACGAAAGTTTTTTTTTTAATGAGATTTTCATCGCCTTACGCTTTAGCAATTTCAATATCCTTTAGCAGTGGAGATGATTGAGAAACGTCAAAAAAATATGTCATATTTCAAGGAAATTTACTCTTTTTTAAAAAATAAAAGTTATTGTGAAACATTTTTTTTTTATTTGCGTACGTGTGTGTGTACGAAGGAAGGAAAATCAATTTCATTATCCTTCACTGATTTTAACTCCGTGCAGTGTGGCTCATTGGGAAGCCCGTAAATATATATAAATAAATAAACACTTTGTTTCACTAAAATCGCATAACTTTTATACAGTTTATCCTGGAAAATTATTTTATATGTAAGTGTGCACTCTTTCAACATGAGGTGGATTTTCTCTTTTTTAACCCCGTACTGTCTATCTTGATGAACTGCAACCCCAAACTATGAGGTTATTTTGGAAATCTGGAGGAAGCCACATAATAAGATTCATTACAATTTGATAAGTTTTGTGAGAATTATTGTGGAGCACACAGAGGGGCAGATGAGCAGACGAACTGAACACACAGAGGGGCAGATGAGCAGACGGACTGAACACACAGAGGGGCAGATGAGCAGACGGACTGAACACACAGAGGGGCAGATGAGCAGACGGACTGAACCACATAGAGGAGCAGATGAGCAGACGGACTGAACCACATAGAGGGGCAGATGAGCAGACGGACTGAACACATAGAGGATCAGATGAGCAGACGGACTGAACACACAGAGGGGCAGATGAGCAGACGGACTGAACACACAGAGGGGCAGATGAGCAGACGGACTGAACACACAGAGGGGCAGATGAGCAGACGGACTGAACACACAGAGGGGTAGATAAGCACTCGGACTGAACACTGACAAGAAGACTTACAGACGGAGAGATGGGTTAAATATACAGACGAGCAGATGGACAGACAGAGAGATGGATTGAACATACAAAGAGCAGATGCAGAAATGGACTGAACTCATAGACGGGAAGATGGACAGACGGAGGAGACATTGAACACATAAATGCCGGTTAAGTCGAGTAGTAGAAGATCGCTACTCTCGCTTCAATTAATATGGAGTCATGAAATAAATAAAAACAATAACTTTCGAAACTCAGTCATTGAATAAAAATAGTAAGTACAGGATTGTATTGGAAAACTATTTCTTTAATGTGTACGGGAGCACACTGAATCAGAGCACACATCTCATAAGAAATGTCTCAAAGTTCAATTCCAGGCTATGTCTCGTTCAGAAAAGTATAATGTCTTGAGCTTTCTTTAATTTATTCCTTTTACTAATTGCTTGATAATCCTTCTTTACTGCAGCTGCATGGCATAAATGTAGACTAAAGATTTCATTTCGTTACTTTTTCTTGTAGACCTCTTATAATTGTCAAATGTTTATCAATTATAACCGAACATTATAGCCTAGACAAGAAAAGTATTCGAAACAAACCAGTTTTGTTTTTAACCAGCTCAAAATGAACCTAAGGGAAACGAAATAGTAAATAGGGGAATAATAATTGAGTGATAGAACAGAGGGTTATGTGAGCGAGACGGAACTTCCCCAATAGAAACAAATACACTTTTTGAGACGAGGCAACACTTTCACGATAAATTTTCGAGATGAATTAATTTCAACTCTTGTCTCGTGTGCATCTCTAGATGCTAGGGGGCCGCGGTGGCTCAGTAGTAGAGCTTTCACCTCTGGTGCTAAGGGTCCCGGGTTCGATCCCAGCCCCCGCCAAGTTAACTTTGTGGTGAACAAACACTGTGTGCGTGGGTTTTCTCGGGGTTCTCCCGTTTCCTCCCACTTTCTTCATTCCACCATTTTCATTCATTACTCATCATCATCGTCTCCTTAAGCCTAACCGGCATAACCGTGGGACGTAAAACTCAAAGATTTCATTTTCATTTTTTTCATCTCTAGATGTATAGGGTTCCCAGTTCGATTCTAGCCCATGCAGGTAGACTGTAATGTGCTCATGGGTTTTCTATGGATTTCTGATGTTTCTTAGTCTAAAATAACTATAATGCACTTTTCATTTATTGTGTTTCTCCTTTAATTAAAGGGCATAACCACCGTTTCATTTTCATTTTTCAAGTTAATACATATTTACGAGTTCTTTTCTCACTGTGTTTGCGTCAAATATGGAGCAGAATTTTGTCATTTTCATATAAGACTTAAATGAAAGAGAATGTGACATTCAAAGAAATGATAAACTCATTTTACGTTAAGCGGACCCTACCATATAATGATAATGTAGTATTTAACCATAGCTGATCTCAGTGGAAATCGAATTTAGATCACCAACACTAAAGGCAACAATGCTAACTCTTTTGCTGCACTTTGGTTTTGCTAGTAATTCTGATTTTAGATTGTTTTGTTAGTTTGTACGCTATGCGCGTGTCAGAGATTCCCTGCAGTAGAGAGAAGCACAGAGTGCAGCTGTGGTCTCTCAACCAGCGGAGCTATGTTTCATTCTGGACACTTTCCACACACGAAACCCCAATACATACGAATTGTGTTTTTCTTTTCTCTGTTGCCTGGAATATTCATCATTGTTTAATAGGAAATGGATCATATTTGATAAACGGAGATACATGAATGTAAAGTATATAACGGACACGGATGCCGTGGGTCAATGGAAACTTGACCCATGACTTACTGACTTACTGACCCATCGTAACCCACTCTGACCCATGATCCACCACTCAACGTGACTCACTCTGACCCTCGATCCACCATGAGCCACCACCCACCGTGGCCCACTGTGACCCATCATCCACCAAAATCCATCGTCATCAACTGTGACGAAGACCAACGCCCTTTTTCCCACTGACTAAAAAGTTTACATTTGTAATAGAACAAAGTTTTGAAGATATCACTAATCGAAGTTTAAATTTCTACAGTCAATTCATCAAGTACCGCTCTATTACAATACTGTGGATCTGACCTTTACGATATAAAATAGTGAAGTGTTTGTCACGAGCCATATTACGATGAATTTAAATTTAATTATCGTATATAGTTATTTTCTTGCTGAATTGCAAATACTTTTCAGTGGAAAATAGCCTAAAATTTGAAAATCTCAAATCAAGGTAAACTAGGCGAACGTAAAGGGAAAGAAACCGTGTAATATTCGACTGTGTGTCTAAAGCAGTGTTGGGCAAAATCAATTGAAATCAATTGCAGTTGATCAACCAATTGAAAGTAATTGCTCTGAAAATCAATTGCAATTGATTTCAATTGCAATTGATTTCAATTTGTAATTGACAATTAATTTCAATTGCAATTGAATTCAATCATAAAATTTGCAATTAAATTTTCGTCAATTGTTAATTGTTAATTGGTCATCAGGCAATTGAAACTTTTAATTGTTAATTGTCAATTGCAAAGGGTGCAATTGAAACATTCAATTGTTAATTGCAATTGACAATTGAAACTTGTAATTGTTAATTGTAATTGTTAATTGCAATTGAAATCAGCAATTAAAACTGAAGATAAGAAGATGTGTGTATATTGTATTGTCCACTTGTTACTGTTTTACATATTTCAAATAAGGTACTTATAAGAAATGCTGGATACCTACCATCCCTTTCCCCCTCGGAAGAAAGCCGTGAAACTAAGTATTTTTTAAGTATATTATGTTTATGGTTCTATCCCCCTCGAAAGAACTCTATATGCCCGTCATGCATACAATAGGAATGAGCACGAGCGAGTTCGAGCGAGTTTTCTTTAAAACTCAACTCGACTCGACTCAAAGCAGACATCTTTGAGTTCGACTCGAGATCTCGCCCCGAAAAATTTCCCCCAACTCGACTCGAATTCGGATCGAGTTTCCAGTCGAGTCGAGCCAATTCGAGCTGAATCCCTTGTGTAGTTCCAAGTACTACTATCTTCAAGTATCCTACATAGACAATATAATTATCAATGATACTACTACTACTACTATAACTAATTATTATTATAACACCGTGTACCTGTATAAACATGGAATATAGGCGGTTTGTATCGGAATACTAAAAATTAGTTAACTGTCGATCTCGGTAGTCAAGAAATCTTCAGGAGGCAAGGACATCGGTCACGAGGTTCTTGGTTTGAGTTCAGGAGGAGCAAACAATTGTATTCGGGCTCGAGCCAAAAATTGTTAGAAGTTATGGGACTCCAGCCAAACATGTTTAAAACTGCTCGACCCGGGTTTAGGGTTGTCAACGACTCAAGCGGCTCGCTCACAGCTCATTCACTTATCGAGCCGAACCGAGAAGTGAGCCGAGCCAACAGCTCATCCAACCGAGCCAGCTCGAGCCGAACCGAACCGAGTGATTGCTTACCCCAACCGAGCCGGTTCGAGCTATTGGCTCAGTTAAGCTAACTCGAACCCAACCTATGGACTCGTTTCAACGGAGCTGGTTTGAGCCATTGGCTTAATTGAGCCCAGTCGATGGGTAATCCCAACCAAGCCAGCTCAAGCTGTACGCTAAGTTGAACCGAGCCGGGCCGGTTGACATCACTATTCCGGTTGGGCTTCTACTTTGGCTAAAAAATTGGACCCTGCAGTTCTCAGCCTTGATGGTAAGAACTACAAAAAATGATATGAAATTTTTAGTTTTACGTCCCGCACTTATGCTGGTTAGGCTAAAGGAGACGGTGATGATGGGAAATGAATGAAATGAAGAAAGTGGAAGGAAACGGGAGAACCCCGAGAAAATCACGAGCACGGTGTTTGCCCACCACAAAGTCCAAACTGCGCGAGCTAGGATCGAACCAGGGACCTCAAGCACCGGAGGTGAACGTTCTACCACTGACCCACCGCGCGCCCTGGTAAGAACTACAGTATATACTTATATTGGTGCTCACGGCGTCATTAACTTGTTCCACCACCAACGAATTTCGAGGTACTTTGTTTTGCATCTTTTGTGCGTATTTTGTGTCGCTTTGTGCGCCTATTCCCACATTTTGTGCATCACCGGAAGTGGGTCAAAGTGGGCCTACAAATATGGCGGAACAAATTATTGCTCTTCCGCCACCAATGAATTTCGAGGTCGTTTCCTTCACATCGTTTTGTGCCGTTTTGTGCGTCTCCTTCCGTTTTGTGCGTCATGGGAAGTGGGTTAAAATGAGTCCCCAAGGTGGGACGAAAATGACCAAGAGTTCCGCCACTATTAAATCTCGAGGTCGTTAATTTCACATCGCGTACCCTTTTGTGCGTCTATTTCGACGTTTTGTGCGTCACTGGAAGACGGTCAAAATGGGCCTCAAAGGTGGGACGAAATTGACCCACTGCTCCGCCACTACCGAATTTTAAGGTTCTTCCTTTCGCATCGACTAGTGAATGTTTCGTGCCGTTTCGTGTCCTTATTTCCACGTTTTGTGCGTCACCGGAAGTGGGTCAAAATGGGCTTCCAAGATGGGACGAAAATGACCAAGAGTTCCGCTTTTATCGAATTTCGAGGTCGTTAATTTCACACCGCGTACCCTTTTGTGCGCCTATTTCGACGTTTTGTGCGTCACTGGAAGACGGTCAAAATGGGCCTCGAAGGTGGGACGAAAATGACCCACTTCTCCGCCACTACCAAATTTCGAGGTCCTTCCTTTTGCATCGACTACTGAATTTTCGTGATGTTTCGTGCCCCCATTTCCACGTTTTGCGCGTCACCAGAAGTGGGTCAAAATGGGCTTCCAAGATGGGACGAAAATGACCCACTGTTCCGCCACTATCGAATTTCGAGGTCGTTAATTTCACATCGCGTACCCTTTTGTGCGCGTATTTCGACGTTTTGTGCGTCACTGGAAGACGGTCAAAATGGGCCTCGAATGTGGGACGAAAATGACCCACTACTCCGCCACTACCAAATTTCGTGATCCTTCCTTTCGCATCGACTAGTGAATGTTTCGTGCCGTTTTGTGCCCTTATTTCCACGTTTTGCGCGTCACCAGAAGTGTGTCAAAATGGGCCTCCAAAGTGTGACGAAAATGACTCACTCCGCCACTACCTAATTTCGAGGTCCTTCCTTTTGCATTGACTAGTGCCTGTTTTGTTACGTTTTGTGCCCCTATTTCCACGTTTTGTTCGTCACCAGAAGTGTGTCAAGATGAGCCTCCAAGGTGTGACGAAAATGACCCACTGTTCCGACACTATCGAATATCTAGATCGTTACTTTCGCATCGTTTAGTGCACTTTTTTTTTTTTAAACGTTTTCTGCGCCTATTTCTCGTCTTGTGCATCACCCGAGGTGAGTTAAACGAGCTTTAAAGTGGGAGTTAAATGACTCACTCTATGACGTATCCTGAAGCAAACGCATCTTTCTTCCAATCAAGCTAGCTTTCTTAACGAGGCGGGTACTTGCCAAACCGGTCTCAGCTGTTTCTCACTGTTACTCGGCTGTGCAACTGCAACAACTCACTGTAGCCATGTCTTTACATATGAAATGGTACACATGAACTTAAACGCAGTGATATCAGACAGTACTTATAAACATGGATAACAGGTTGTTTTCTGTGATCATGAAAGAAGTATCATGTAATAGCACAACTAATATTACAGTGACATTATTCTTTGTGATATTCAAATCTAGGAGTACGGAATCTCTCGGACACTCTGTAGTATAAGTATAATTCCAATTATATGTGATTTTCTTGGTATGCATCTTTCACAAATAATAGTTTTGGTACTTACATCATATAATCATCAAATGTAGGAAATAAATGCTGTGTTTAAAAAAAAGTAGCCTGTTTAATTTCAGTTTCGTTCTGTTATTGAAGTTTCTACGATGACATCGTATTTAAAGTTTTACGGCAAAGATGTGAAATATCGCGACACAGTGCTGTACAGAGTCGTTCTCTTTGAAAAAAACTGTCTGAAGCCATATCAAACAACTAAATAGGATTATTTCCCTTCATGGCATTAGATGTGTTTTAGCATAGCTGTGACTGAAATGGAATTGTGCCACATTCCTTTTGTAACAAAAATAGCTAAGGTTTAATTTGTCGAATTCAATCCTTGTGTTTTTTCCTCTCTTTCCTTCTTTAAGGTATCAACACGATGTTAAGAGTATTTCATTACCTACTGAATCCGTCCTTCCCAAAAATTTCAGTTGCAATTTCCGATACACACTGATGTCTTATTAAATATTGCTTTATAATCTTTTACACAAATAAGGTTACTTTTGTAAGTATGGCTTCTCATTAATATTTTCATTTTAAAAAATTAGAAATAACCAGTGTCGGATCTTGAGGAAATCGTGGGGGTCACGGTGGCTGACTCTGACACGGTAGAGCGCTGACCACTGGTACCTGGGGTCTTCGGTTCGATTCTCGGACAATCAAGTTTGTGATGAATAACATCGTGTCCGTGGGTTTTCTTGGGGTACTTCCGTTTTCTTCCACATTCTCATTCCACCGATTCTACCCTCATCATTAACTTGGCTTAAATATCCGTTTCCCTTAGCCTAAATGGCACCATCGTCGGACGTTAAACTGAAATCAAGATTTCATTTTCATTTCAGAAAGTCCTATAGGTCGCTTCAAACTAAGGGAAAAAAACTAATCTATTTTATGCTTTTAGGTAAGTATACAAGAATTACCAGGTAAGTTTTTTCCCCTTAGTTTGTATTGAAAAAAGATTAATATTTATCGATGTAACTTTAATCATGAGCCCGTAATGAAGACAATTTGGACCAAACCTTTCGAAGAACCTATTGGAAAATAGAAGTATAATCCTTGGTTTGAGCCCATGCCTTAGGCTAAGGAAGTTTGCTGGAATGAAATTGTGTGGGGGTAAACGGCAGAATTCCGAGAAAATCCACATGATGTCCACAACAAACTGACATGACCTGAGGCCTAACCGACTTGAGATTAAAAAGGTATTTGAGCACCTGTCATGTGTCACTTATTCTTGGGACGTCCCTATAACATTAAAAACAAAACATTTAAAAAAAATTAAGAAGAAATCTTACTTCCGTTTCAAACAGAAACGGGGTGGTCCCCTTGAACAAAGAACGAAAGTTTAAAGTTTATGTGAAACTCGGTAAATCTGCCACTGAGACGTTCCACATATTGCAGCTAATTTACAACAGAGATGTTGCCTTGAGTCATATGTAGTGTCTTTTGAGTAGCATGTACGCTTCAAGAGCGGAAGAACATTGGTGGAAGACGGCAGAGAGAAGGAAGACCTTCAACGAGTTCAACACTGGAAAAATGTCGAAACCATTTGGCAACTTATGCGTCAGGATCGTTGTAGAACAATCCACAACATCGCTTCTATTGTCAAAGTGTCATACAAAACAGCCCAGTCAATTTTCATATATGATTTGAATGCGTGCCCTATGCTGCCAAAGTCGTTCTCCAGGCTGCTGACCCAGAAGCAGATGGAACATTGTGTTGAAGTCTGCCAAAGAACTTCGTCAGCATACCTGTCGCTCTTTCTCCAAGCCTGCTGTTCATGTCAAAATCACAAAAGTAGTTACGCACGTGGTCACAATTGCATGATCCGCACAACTACCGATGCACAAAAAAATCTCTTGGCACACTTATAGTTGATGCTGCCTGTGATTATGCGAGCGGTCTTGTGCCGCCACCTATTATCATTGTTACAAAACTAGTCTAGAAAGTTTTTGATGCCACCTCGTATACTATCATTACATTCTATTATACAGTTTTATTGTAATATTTATGTACCATTATTTCCGGTTGAGAAGAGAAAAGACAAGACATCCCTATATTCCGATTTGCCTTTTAAGGAATAGTAGAAGGTATGGTAAAAAGACGAAGAACAGGGGAACACAAATGTAAATGATGAATGATATTAAAAACCATTATTTTCATGTTAATTGGCGGAAAATCGAAGTGCAAAGGCAAGCTTACCAAAGACACTAATTAGAAAGTCGTTCCGAACGTGGAAGAGGAGACTTGGGTACCGTGAAGAGTGAGCAGCAAGATATTGACAAAAATAAAGTACATTCGTAATTACAAATATCACGAATGTTATAACAAAGAAGCTTTAAATTAAATAATGTAACAAAATAACTATTAAGTAAGAGCAAAGCTGGGACAATGGTATGGAGACATTTTCCTGGAAAAAATGTTAATCGGTGGGAATTTATTGTTATTATTATTATTATTATTATTATTATTATTATTATTATTATTATTATTATTATTATTATTATTATTATTATTATTATTATTATTATTGAAGATTGGGGAATTTAATGTTTTATATCAATTAGAAAATGAAATTAAATGAAATCTTTAAGTTTTACGTCCCACGAATATGCCGGATAGGCTAAAGGAGACGGTAATAATGAGAAATAAATGAAATTGTGGAATGGAATGAAGAAAGTAGGAGGAAACGGAAAAATCCCGAGAAAACCTATGTACACGATGTTTGTTCACCACAAAGCTCACTTAGCGCGTGCTGGGATCAAGCCAAAGACCCTATGCACCATAGATGAACATTCTACCACTAAGCCACCGCGCTATTTCCCTGATATGAAATAGCAAAAGGGGCCAGAGCAACTAGCGGCAAGAAGGGAGTGTGAAGTATGCACGGTTCACGAAGGAGGGGTCTATGTAAACAAGGTTGAGAAGTACTCCACTAGAGGCGGAGACGCGACTTGAAAGAAGTGGCGGATTTTGAGGAGAGTCACATTGATAAATACTGGAACTGTTATCACTACAACGTAAGGAAAAATTACATAGTGCACTAAATCTTGTATTTGTTACGTAAGTACATTAGGCAAATTCCTTTTGCTTGGTTTATAACGTTATTTTTTATCGATGTGACTTCCCTCAAAAGCCGCCACTGCGTGAAACAAGTAAGAACAAAATAAAATTACTGACAGGACGCCACTCTCTTTAAGTTTGTCCCTGGTCTATGTTCACCGAGAAATGTTGTAATCATACAACAACTAATTCCTCTCAGATGATCCTAGATCATAATTTATTAGATGATACGCCATTAAAAATATTTTTAATTGTACTGGTTCTCAAGGGCACTGATTTCTCTGTAACTTCGAGATAGCCCATTCAGAAGTGTGTTTGTTTGCAGACAAGGTTTTAAGAACTCATATATGAGTATTTTAAGACAAATTGAATTCAAATTATGCCAAATATTGTATATTCATTAAAAATATATATATATATATATATATATATATATATATATATATATATATATATATATATATATATATATATATATATATATATATATATATATATATATATATATAACAGTAAAAAGGAATATTCATAAAAATGTATGAGGGGCTCATATGAGAATAGGGGGTCCCGGGCCCTACGCCCACCCCCAGGAACGGTGTCCTTACTGTTAATGTTGTTCAGAGGCGGATCTAGAAGTTAAAAATGGGGGGCTGCCAGAACCTAGTATATGATAGGTATATCATAAGTTTACTATAAACTTTAAAAATTACACAAATGATAGCTTAAATTATTTTTGTCACTCAGAAAACTGGGAGCGTAGGCCCCCCTGGCTAGATCCGCCACTGATGCTGTTACTGGTTGCAAATCAAAATGAGGAATATGTGTTAAGAAACGACTTTTTTCTTGTTTATTTGTTCTACGGGGTATGGAAGCTCAGTTGTAGAACATTCATTTCTGGTGCGAGATATTCCTTGTTCGATACCATAGTATCCGTGTATTTTCTCGAGCTTTACCCATATTCTCCTACATTCTCATTTCACCAACCATTTTTCCATAATCATTCACTTTAATTAATTATCCGTCTCATAAGGAATAAACAAGGAACGTAAAACTGGAAGATTTGTATTTATTTGTTTGTTTGTTTCATTTTAATTAAACATCTTTTACCATTACAGAAAATTCAGTTTAATATGAATCCAAATACGTGTGCCTTAATCGGGGATCGATCCTGGGTATATTCACACAGAAAGCAATCATTTTAGTCATTTGGTTACTCAATAATTCTAAAATTCAACCTAAAACAAAAATCAAGCAAGATTTCAGTCGTGGCTAAGCGGTAAGCGTATTCGTCTTTGAAGTGGGAGTCCCGGGTTCGATTCCCAGCGGGAGTTCATGTTGTTCGAATCAGTAGTCCCATTTCATATAGACGTGCTGCTGAAAAGGACTTTAAACTCAAAATTCAAGCAATCTCTTTGGATTCCATTTCAGTTTTATAGTTAGTGTTATAGTGTTTTGAAATTTATTTAAAATGAATTATTTAAACTAATCTTAAAGTGTTTAGTAGTTAAAATATATTCAAAGAGTAAAAAGGAAATAGGGCATACATTTTTAGGTTCTGTAATATACATAGACAAGAAAAAGTAAGTCAAGTTCTTTCAAGGAGATGCTTACACAATGATCAAGTTCATTCTGCGCTCTTGATCGAGATAAAGAGTCCACGTGACACTTAGATTTGCTTGTATGGAAAGTTAAAAAAATTCTTGTACGTCAAGTCAAGTGCTGGTTCGATCGAATGCAGCACTCCCGCGCCCGCTCTCTATGATCTTGCATCGTTTGGCCTAATCCTCGTTTCGCCTAAGCAATTATCTGACACTTTTATGACAGATAAATGATAAGATTTGTGTCCGCCATTTTAGGCGAAATAAGGATCCTCGTTTGGCCTAATCCTCGTTTTGCCTAAAACGATGGACTATAAAAAAATCGCGGAAATAAAACTGGAGGGAAATTTGGAAAGAATGTTCCCTACTATATGAACAACTGAGAAATATTTGATTTAACCATAACTAATTTGTAATTTAGAAAATGCTTTGAGAGTTGTGTTAGGTTATTTTTCCTTACCATTTTGAGGACAGCTTATTAGATATACCTCTCATTTAAATTTAATGCTTTCACAGTGTGTATAGTGGCTATATTTGAGATGAGAGAAAAATAATAAGTTACACGTAGTTTATTTCCTGTTACTAATTTCGTTTAAACATGAGTGTTATAGTTTGTAGTTTGTTTTCAAATATCTGATATTGTTAAATAATACTTACTGCTAAACAATTTCTTAAAGGAAATATAGTTTGCGTGAGTATAAACCGGAATATGTATTTTACATTTCTGTTTGTTTCGTTCTTATGTGGATGTAGAAGATATTTTATTGTGGGTTTTGCTGAGGATTTCATACTGAAAAGGGTGAGTAAGAGGGAGGAAAAATCGGCAAAAACACCTCTTACACGCTAGCCGTCAGAAGAAAAAAAAATGGGAATTCTAGCTCTAGACAGGTACTAAGATCGGACAGCTATCCTCTGAAGAAAAGGCATAACTATCCAGAAATGAATTTGCAGAAGGATTTCTTAGAAGAGAGAGACTGGGTGAGGGAAGGTGATTAGGATATTGATAGGAATACCTTCATTTCGACGTATGGGATCAAAAGCTGACACTTCTCGATGATCAAGACTGATGTCCACATGCTCGGCTCCTTGCTCTCTCAATGGCTCTTGTGGTCCGTTAGTGTCGATATAAAATCAATTAATCAATAATAGATCAATCACTGTCAGTCTTTAATGTGGGCGACAGTACAAATACACATTCTTTCACAATATCAGCTTCAACACTTTATAAAAAAAAACTGTTCATGCATTATAAGTGATGCTATTGTGATTCATTATAATTTTAATTAATATAAAATTAGTAAATATATTGAGATAGATCTGACAAGAAGTATCTGAATTAGTTCATAACAATGGACAACTTTAATCGAAATGTGATTTGTGCCAAATCACTCCGCTGGCAATGTTTGTAAGGTGCGCTTGAGCGTGGTATTTCATTCAATTCAAATGTATCTATTTCGTCTCCCTTAGCCTGAAGGGCATAATTGTGGGACGTTAAACTCAAAGATTTTTTTCAAATGTATCTATTGTTTATGTAATTATTTAGTCACATAATCTACTGTAAAGGCTTTTTTTTAGCAAGTATATTTCACATGACATTAACTATTTTTCAGTATTTACTCAAACGTAGGAAATGATTTCAAAGCTCTTTCACTACTTTCAGTATTTGTGTTCTTTATTGCAAAATGTTCTGAAGTACATTTAAGTCAGCTGTGCACGAACACATAGGAAAGGAGCTCCAGATAAACAAGTATTCTTCATATCCTAGTAGTTTTTTATACGTCTCTGCTTCACTTATGCTTTTGTCGTCCCAATGCATTACATTTTGAATTTTCTTAATCAACTACTTTTTATTTTCATTGTGAAACTATTCTCGTTTGAAACTATACTCGGGACCAGAATACAGCAAATTATGGATGCGTTAAAATATTAAATAATACTTTTGATAAAGTGGATAATTTCAAATATCTAGGATCAATATTAACAGAGGAAAATCATATTCACGGAGAAATTAAATGTCGACTAAAAGCAGGGAATTCGTGTTACTATTCGGTTCAAAATCATTTGTCGTCGCGAATTCTGTCGAGGAATTTGAAGCTTAAAATATACAAAACGATAATCATGCCTGTTGTTTGTATGGCTGCGAAACATGGTCACTTACTCTGAGGGAACAACATAGACTGAAAGTATTTGAGAACTAGATCCTGAGACGAATATTCGGACCCAAGAAGAACAGAAATGGGGAATGGCGGAAATTTCATAGCGAGAAACTACATAATTTATACGGTTTACTAAACATTCTTAGGATCACCAAATTTAGGAGGCTCGGGTGGGCAGATCATGTAGCTAGGATGGAAGAAAGTAGAAACGCTTTCAAAGTCTTGACTGGAAGACCAATCGGAAAACGACCATTAGGAAGACTTAGGCGCAGATGGGAGGACAATATTAAGATGGATCTCGCAGAGATTGGAATACGAAGTAGAAACTGGATGCAGTTAGCTAAGGATAGAAGTCAATGGAGAGCTTTTGTGAACGCGGCATTGAACCTCCGGGTTCTATAGGCCATAGAGTTAGTTAGTTAGTTATTGGTGAAACTATATATTTTGCATTTCTTAATACTTCTAGGGAATTTTCTCTTGTAATTTCCCTCCAATTTTGTTTCCGCGATTTTTTTTATAGTCCATCGTTTTAGGCAAAACGAGGATTAGGCCAAACGAGGATCCTTATTTCGCCTAAAATGGCGGACACAAATCTTATCATTTATCTGTCGTGAAAGTGTCAGATAATTGGTTAGGCGAAACAAGGATTAGGCCAAACGTGGCAACACGGCTCTCTATACACAAACTCAACAAAACCCCTTTCTTCACTTCACTACCAGCTCTATGTGTGACTTCGTTGTATGCACGGCAAAAGAAACATGACAGAAACTTAACACAAAAAATAACGTTACACATTGAGAAATGTTTTAACTAGACAATAATTCATTTTAGAACTAAATACTGAGATTTATTTATTTATTTATTTATTTATTAAAAGACACCATCCTGAACTGAGTTAGTTGAGCGAATTTGTAATGAATGATTACATGGTATTCTATTTCGAATTTCAATTCTTTTCTTATTCCTATGTAAGAATTAACAAATTGAAACTGTACTTACGGAAGAAGAATATTTGAATTTAGTTGCTGTAAGGAATGACCAATGAAATTTTAGATGAGATCGTTATTGCTCAACTTTTACTTGCTTCTCCCATGTCACTTAACGAATACGATTGGTTACTGATAAATGCACCACTCTCTCTACTGTTTATATACATTTCTGACATCACACAGAATAAATATATACTGCAATAATGCTCAGGCCATATAAATGGCCAGGGCCCCTTGCTGGCCCACACAGTAGGTGAATAGACCACCGTTCCGTTCGCTTCTGCGCTTCTCGTCACGACAGGGTGTGTTGCCATGACAACGCGGATCCAATCGAAGTGCTGTGCTCTCGCACACACACATAACACACGACAGGGCTCTAAGTCTTCGTAAACAGATGGGGGACACGGCGAGAACACGAAAAAGCAGCGTTTCCTTATGCACGAGAGATCTAGTAAAAGATGAATTTCAGAGTGTTGCAGTGGTTCTACGCAGCAGAACTCACCAGAGGGTGACGGATGCAGTGTTTAAATTTTTAAAAGCTAAAAATTCTAAACGTATTGAGATCGAATATTGAATACAGGAAGATAATACTTTTTTGTTTTAAAATATAGCATAGGCATCTTACAGCCTTCTTAAGATGTAATAATAATAATAATAATAATAATAATAATAATAATAATAATAATAATAATAATAATAATAATAATAATAATAATAATAATAATAATAATAATAATAATAATGGTTGTTAAGGATCACTGAATCAATGGGCGAAAATGGGTTGTTTTTTTGAACCGGAAGCTTTTTTTAAAAAAAAAAAATCCGGGTGTGAAATTGAATAAGATTTTCTGATAAAAAAATGTTTCCGACAATACTGAAACCAATTTTCCGAGAAAATCGTTTCCGGGTTTGGGGACCGAGCGGTTCTGCTTCTGAAACCAAAACCAATATTGAAGTGGAAGTGAAATTACAGAGGAAAGAAAAATTTTGTAACGAAATTGTTGTAGGTAGTTTCTCGAGTACCATCGTTTCTAGTTTGTAACGATCCTGAGCTTCACGATTTTGCGAATGATGATGATGATAATATGTATATTGGTTCTCTTCTCGAAATACCGTATTATGGTTTTCGGTTTTGTGCACAGAACTGATATATCGAAATGTATTTCAGTTCTCTTCACGATTTACATCGGAAGGCTCGGTGGCTCAGTGGTAGATGCGTGGAATCCTTGGTTCGACCCCCGATCAAATAAGTTTGTGATGGATAACATTGTGTCTGTGGGATTTTCTCGGAATACTTCCGTTTCCTCGAACGTTTTCATTTCACCAATCGAACTCCTCCGTGGCTAAGCGGTTAGCATAGGAGTCTTTGGTGCGGGAGATCCGGGTTCGATTCCCGGCGGGAGCTCATGTAGATTGGATTCTAAGTTAATCAGTCAGTCCACGTCTCATATAGCCTCGCTGCTGAGCGGGATGTTAAACTCAAAATCAACTCAACTCAACTCATTCCACCAATTCTTTCATCATCATTCACTTGCCTTAATCATCCGTCTCCCTTAGCCTAAAGGGCATAATCGTAGGACGTTAAAGTGAAAGATTTCATTTCATTCCCCCCCCCCCTTCCCGATTCATACTGAATTAAAACGCTTACTTAGGTTTCGAGACCGGAAGGCAAAACATATTTGGTTCCACAACCACTAACAATGCTGATATTTACCCTTTTTTTTTTAACACTTTAATTGCCTTACGAGTTGAAATTTAATTGACGCAGGTTTTAAGCTCGGATCCTCGTGATGATTTACAGGTGTCTTGACTTTGGGAGCTACTATATATGATGGAACAGGCTACTCATATTATGATGTAGTAGCAATAATGTAATCTATCGGATGGCCTTCTGGGTAAAACGCTGCAGCTGGTTCGTGAAAATTTTAGTTTTTTGTTAGGATTACGCTAGTAGGATTTATAAGATTGTAATGTTCGTATGTCCGTCTGTCCGTTACTCCACACGATAACTCTTGAATGAAAGTGAATTTGTGAATTCTGCTTTTTTTTCAGTAGATAGCTAGAACAATTATCTCAGCTTAGTTCGTTAAGGAGTCAATCCCTTATCATCTTCACAGCTTAAGGTGGCTTAAATAATGGCAATCCATATCCCACTTATACATTTAATGCTAGTATGCAAACTTCAAAACACTTAAGAGTTATGGGTTGAATAATTATCTGTTTTAGATATTCTTAATCGTTTTATAAACGTAAGTATATTCATTCAGAAATGTACGTTTTCGCATCATCCTCTTTATTGTCTATAGTAGAATTTCATGCTTATTATTATTCTTAATGTATTATCGTAATAAAATACATCGGTCCGCAAAGTGTTTTATTTCCTAGTGTGGCAGCCAATGTTTCCTTCTCTAATTGTGATCTTCTTCCTTACCCCTTTTTTCCTTCCATCATATCTTCTATCACATCTCAAACCATAATATTTCTCATGTCCCAAACAAGTTTATTTTCTCATTGCTACTACTTCCTTACTGCTTTTCTCTTCCACCAGCTAGTTTTCTCCATTCTTGTTTCTATCTATTTATCGAACGCTGCCATCTGATCGCTCATCCGTAATGTTTACGCTTCTGCTGCTTACAATGAAATAATCCACACGGAACATCTCATGGATTCTTTTTTTTATTATTATTTATTCTGTGTTCAACATCCATAAAATTTATTTCCTCTTCTTCTTCTTCATATAAATGTATCTTTCTCATTCCTGTTCTTATTTTATGTGTGGCCCCACATACCGTAGTCGCTAACGCTCTTGTGAATGGTCCGAGGTTCGATTTCCGTTGGAGCAATCGGTCTAAAAGTACCATAGCTTTCTGAAGCTAGCCATCCTGAGTGAGTTTTTTCCTGGATTTTCCTAGTTGACATCAGCCGATTGCTGTGATGGTATTTAACATACAGGTCCCAGACGTTTTCCTCGGGTAGTCTGCTTGCCAAAGGACATCATCCCTCATACGTGAAGGGCTTAATGCCGTAGACGCCGGTAACCATAAATATGTATAAGTAAATAAAATGTTTTATTTTTTCTTCTCGTTTTCATTAAGTATCTTAGCTACTAATTAAGTTATCAAGATCTAATCTCTGTTCTACTTCCTCCCATCCAAATTATGTAATTCACTCATTTTCCTTCGGTGTAACAGCGTCTTATGTTCTCATGGAAAATATTCCAATTGCATCAGATACAGCCATTGATGGTATTTCTCTTTCATCAACAAACAATACAGTACTATAACATGGACGCGTCATTTGCGGTCATCGGAACTGTTACATTCATTTCAATTCTCTCGTCTTATTATGAAGCTACCTTGTTTGGACGCATATTCATGTAGGATGTGTCGAAAAAATATTTTATTCTTATTTATTTTGTACAAAACATCTCGTGTATTTTCATGAAACTTAAAAATCTCTCTTGTTGCTGAATTGAAATCGATTAATAAGTTTATTCTTTTCAGTTACAACTTTAACGATTTGCTTTATGACTATTGCTGATAATATCACTACATTATTATTATTATTATTATTATTATTATTATTATTATTATTATTATTATTATTATTATTATTATTATTATTATTATTATTATTATTATTATTATTATTGGCTTCCAGTGTAAGCGTACGGGTGGTTATAGTTTCATTCCAGGAGTATATTCTTATATTCTACACATATCTCACATTGTTTTGTAAAAGGCACATGTTCTTTACTATTACTACAAACTTGTAGACAACAGGCGTCATCATCATCAACATACGATCCGAAAATGGACGAACGTCATCACCAGTCCGAGGCTGTACAAGGTAGGGTGTAAAAGAAGCCGCAACACCTTTAAAGGCATTAGTTTTGACTGGTCACATCTACATCTCTTAGCTTGCCTGGAGCTCTGAGGTTCCTCGCTCACTTAGCTTGCCTAAAGCTCTGTGGGTACTTAACCACATTCTCTTTGCTTGACTGGAGCACTGAGAAGTCTTAACGGTAACTCTTTAGCTTACCTAGAGCTATGGAATTTCATTTCCCTTGGCTTGCCTGGGCCTAAAATCTTTCCACGTACCAGTAAAATCCACAAAATCAGTATTTTAGTCCCTAAACCGCAGTTATAGTAATTTGTATCATAATTGTTTTTAATAAGAGTTTATTAAGAAAAAAGTTGTGGGAAAAACTCCAAAAAATACAGCGTACTAATTATTCTACCTCCTGCCCAAGCAGAGCATATTTACAATATATTATGGTGTGAATGTGTCTGTGTGTGGGTGGGTGTGGTACTTTATTTCTCGTAACGACTAGTTGAATCTGAGCCAAATTTAGTAAGAAGTAGCCCTTCGTCTAAGGAATAAAGATCATTATATTTGGTGGGCGAGCTCGGTCAGTTACAGACTCAATTCGGCAACATTAGCTGTGTTTCTTAGCTTTGCAAGTAGGAAGCTTCTGAAGTCGGTTCACCGACTGTTCGTAAGATAATATTATTTACTTGTAAATATTTTTACATTTAAAAGATTTATCTCATTCTATATTTACATTTTTTTCATTCTATATTTTATAATGTATCATAAGAAAACCTTAATAAAAAAAACGGTGAAGTTTTGTCTACTGCTCCGTTGTGTCTACATGATTTGCGTAGACGCATTTGCTGTAGGAGACAGGTTCGATTCTCTGTGGGATCTTATGTGGTTCGGGTCTCCATTAAGCTGTAGATTCATGTCTCATATAGTCTGGTGCTGAAATGGATTATAAATCTCTAGCCAACCAATTAAAGCGAAACCACCCCACCACCCCCACTTCACCCAACTATGGTGAAGGAGTTGCATACTTAAAATGATTTTTACACAAGGACAGAAGTTGGTTATACAACTAGGTTTATGGAATAACGTGTTAGAAAGTGGAAAGAACAGAAGTCTTTCAGCTCAACTATATTCGTTCTCATGGAAAACTATGCGTCATATTATTCATTGCTCTTATATGCACTTTCATCTTCATCATTGTAGGTAAGCAACCTTTTCAACACAGCTGTATTGCGGGTGTTGTACCTTTCAGGCTAGAGACGGTTTGATATTTGACATGCGACTTCTTTGTCACATGATACAGCTCTCAACATGAATTAATCATAGCTAATGATGGATAGCTAAACTAATTATGTCTATGAATTTTCTGTTGAGTCAGGAATTGCTCTGTTGGCTGTAAGCGTGTGAAAAACAAATCACACTTCCTAGAGTAAGACTGTCGTAATATAAAAAAAAAAAGGTTTAAATGATGAATTTTTACTGTATAATAATTTAATTTGTATGTATTTTAGTAAAGTTTTATGTGCAATAATTAATACTATACATATTGAATTAAGATTACAAAATCACAAAAACATAAAAGAAAATCAAGTTCCTTCATAGACAGGAAGATTTCTCTTTTTCGGAGGACGAAGAGAGCTTACCTGGAAAATTGCCATTTTAGAGTTATGACAGTTTTATTCTGGGGATTTGAAATATGTTCTAACTAAAACCAATTACAGAACAGACTGCAGCATTATATACTGATAAATCATTTTGTTCTCTTGTTAACAACAATGAATACATATGTAAGATTGAATGTAGATAAGTGTAGTTAAGTATTCTACAAAGCAAACACGTTGTCGCTATCAGCGCTCTGTATATTTTTGTGGTTTCAAAATCACTTGAAAAAAAACTCATTGCTACTAGCATGAAAGGCGCTTATATGATTTTGCACATATTTCATCAGTCATTTACAGGTTTTGGTCATTTTGAACATACTGTATTTCATCTTCAAGATTTATTTCTAAAGTTCCTTACGCGTGTAACAAACAGTGCCAATTTTTCCATGTACTGAAGCTTACTGTACAAACTTCATATAACTTTTTTTTCTATCACAGCTTTGGTATTGAACTTGATTCTCTTGTGCTCTGGACGCTCCATATGTGGAAGTAAGCTTCCCAGTATGACACTCATCTTAGATACAGACTCGAGTAAGGTCCGGATCTAATTTTTTAAACAATAAAATCTCGTTTCATATAGCCTTACTGCTGAGAAGGAATATTAAAATCCAACGAATCAATCTTATAGTTGACTCACTTTTATTTTCTTTCACGATCATTTTGATGGGACTCATATGTAGACAAATGATTAGCAAATGTTCACTATCAGGATGTGCTACTAGATCCGGTTCCCACTACAATAGTAGATTAATTTTTGGTGTCGAGCCATTATTATGAGACAATTTGGGTGTTTCAGAGCGCAAAGGAATTAAGTCTTAATACTAAAGTTGTGAGAAAAAGAGACAAAGTTTGAATGATAGATTTAACTACATAACAAAAGTTAACACTATCTTTTCTATTATGAGAGTTATTTACAAATATCTGGGCATGAATCTTTTAAGCTCTAAAAAGAGTTGATTTTGAGTTTAACGTCCCTTTCAGCAGTGAGGCTATATGAAACGGGACCTACTGATTAACGTGGAGTCCGAACCACATGAGCTCACCCCGGGAATCGAACCCGGATCTCCCACTCTAACCATTTAGAGGTCCAAGCTCTGAAAAGAGGTTCAGACAGAGGTTTTAAAGATGAAATATGTTAAAAATGATCAAAAAGGTGGACTTGATTCTCTTGTGCACGGAATGGGCCAATTCGGAAACTACTTGAGTTAAGAGCAAGCGAACTCATTTGTAAAGTTTTGTTCTGTTAGTGGATATATGGAGATGAGCTCGAAATGTGCCATAATATTAAATATTTTTTAGAACTGAAATTGATGTATTTATTTACGTTATAGATTAGACCCTATACACTAAAGGTTTGTACTTTTGATTACGTTTATTTTTTATGGCCGTTACGTTTTATTTCTCAAAATTTAATAACAACATATTTTCCCTCAAATTTGAAAACATTGTCTCGTTACTGAGGAAATTGCTATTTAATTTGATTTCTTTAAACTTTTTTTTAAAAGTAGATAGAATTTACATCATCAAAAATTTTTTTTAAAAATCTCAATTTTGAGAAAAATTGTTTCAAAATAAAATTTTACAAAATCATGTCTCATTTTTAAGGCCGTGTTACTTGGTTTACAGATATAAAAATGGGTTTCGTAAAAACAAGAATCTTTTTCTCGATTTTGAAAATCTACTTTTAAATGTGTAGAAAGCCAGAGCGGTGTGAGGCACTGTGTTGACTATCCGTATTACAACTAAAAGCGTTTGGCCGGTCATAGCCTTCATGGATTGAGTTGTAATCTCAGGAAGTTGTATTCAACTGCTTCACCGGAGCAACTAATTACATACAAATTAGGGCAGTGATTCTCAAACTGGGATCCGCGGATCCGTGATGGTGCGTAGGACATAGCCAGAGGGTCCGCGACGCCTAAAAATTGAAAAGTGTTGTAATAAAATGTAACTCGCAGCTGTTATGCAAGAAGTATTTTTTAAGATTAAGGGGCAGACTACTAAATATTTTTGAAAAACTAATAGTTTTTCTTTTGCCCGTTTTTTGTAAGTGGAAAGAAGTAATAAAATGTAACTTACCACAATAATAGATAATGCTATTCTACGTCCTAAAATACGAGTCGGAAGAACTTTCAGTGTTGCCATCCATAGAAATAATAGTGTGACCAGAATTTGAATTACTCAAAAATCTAGGTAAAGGCAGCGACTAGGAAAATGAACTCAACGGTAATTGATGACTTATCATGCTGTCTGTTTTTCTTGTTTACTACTTTTTAAATAATATTTCTATTTATTTTATAAACCTTACATAAATTCTTACAAAATAAATAAGTCATTACAAAATAAATAGAAACGTTATTTAAAAAGTAGTAAACAAGGAACATAGACAGCATGATAAGTCATCAATTACCGTTGAATTCATTTTTCTAGTCGCTGCCTTTACCTAGATTTTTGAGTAATTCAAATTCTGGTCACACTGTTATTTCTATGGATGGCAACACTGAAAATTCTTCCGATTTGTATTTTCAGCTGTAGAATAACATTATCTATTATTGTGGTAAGTTACATTTTATTACCGCTTTCCACTGGCAAAAGAAAAACGGGCAAAAGAAAAATTATTAGTTTTTCAAAAATATTTAGTAGCCTGCAGCCTTAAGAAACTGTAGCTGTGGGCAGTATGAGTTCAAAACAATAACCACTCATCATTTCCAGTGCTCAAGGATTTCATTGAATCTTCAGCTGAAAAACTCTCTGCTGAAATGTACAAAACACTTGTAGGAACTTGAAAGCATTATAGGTGCAAGTTTTCGAGAATATTTCACTGCTCCACAACCTGTTAATGGTTGGATTAAAAATTCTTTCACTAATGTAGAAATCTATGATATACAAGATGTGAATCTCTCTAACACAGAACAAGAACAGCTATTGGAACCATCCTGCAACACTTCATGGAAAAACGTTTTCAAAGAAAATGAACTTTGTAGCTTTTGCTTGCGTACTATTGGTATGAAGAGTTGTCTAAAAAGCCAGTGCAACAATTGATACCTTTCCCTATCACTTACTGATGTGAGCAGACCTTTTCTGCTCTTTGCAGTATTAAAACTTTAAAGCGAAATCGTCTTAATGTGGAATCGGACCTAAGATTGATGGTGACAAAACTTATTCAGATTTCAATATAATTATGGAAAAACAAAGAATTGTATTCCCCACATTAGTGACCCTACATTAAAGAATATTATCAAATAGATTTTCTTTTTAAAAAACAAAGAAAAAAAGACATTGATTTTTCTGTCTTGAAAGTTACTGCATTCTCAATTGAAATTCGTTCAGTAGAAAACAATCATGTATCTTTAGAATAAATTACTTATTGCATTGTTTTTCTTGATCGTTTTTCTTGTCAGTGGTAATTGTAATTAGTATATTTATTTAATACCATGTGAAATTTCAGATAGCATTGCAAGGGGGTCCGCAGATCACTTTCCGACTGAACAGTGGGCCTGCGTTATTGGAAAGTTTGAGAACCACTGAATAAGCGTGTCCCGGCGGCGTTTGATTTTAACACATTTTTCACGTTATTTCTCTAAAAGTTTGCAACACTGATCTACGTTTACCATCTCTTGTGTCTTTATGTTCATTGTTGCTTTCAATGATGATATCCAATTTAGGTCATTCGATTTACAAAAGCATAACTTTCTCCTGGGTTGGCAACACCATTCATCCAGTGATGCTCTTCAATACACGGGCCGGTGTCCTCCTTTCTCTAGTTGCTTCGTGCAAAGTTTCATTTCTCTGTCTCTTTTGGTTTCTGCGTTATCAAATTGGACATTATAAATTATATTATTCTATAATGGGGAAACGGCATGGGTTAACGTTCTCGTAGTGAGCTGCTACTTCACTAATGCGTGTTTACGGCCACATAGAGTACATTTCGTGGGCATGTGTATCGTAACACGGAATTATCTTATATAATGGACACCCTAATACAAATATCATGAATACTTGACCTGTCCACAATATAATACACATAGAAGCCGAGAAAAATACACGTACGATTTAACCTTAGACGTAAAATATAATTCTGATAAGATACTAGGTAGCCCTAAATCTACTCCCCCTGAGCGAAATAACAAAACAACTATACAGTTGTCTCAATGCTTATTGAGATAGCTCACCGGAAGTGAGATTAAAGTAATCAACTGTTGGAGCAGAAGCATTTCCTCTTTCTGGAGGGCTGTTGCGTTGTTGCTTGCAACAGAAGCCACTTTTGCGATTACAATAACATGATTTTATTTTTCTTCTCTGGTGTTGCATTTTTCTGTGAAATATGTTACTTCATCTTATATTAACCTATACCAATGATGCTGTGCATTGTAGAAGCCAACGAAAGTTTTTTTTTTTTTTAATGAGATTTTCATCGCCTTACGCTTTAGCAATTTCAATATCCTTTAGCAGTGGAGATAATTGAGAAACGTCAAAAAAATATGTCATATTTCAAGGAAATTTACTCTTTTTTAAAAAATAAAAGTTATTGTGAAACATTTTTTTTTATTTGCGTACGTGTGTGTGTACGAAGGAAGGAAAATCAATTTCCTTATCCTTCACTGATTTTAACTCCGTGCAGTGTGGCTCATTGGGAAGCCCGTAAATATATATAAATAAATAAACACTTTGTTTCACTAAAATCGCATAACTTTTATACAGTTTATCCTGGAAAATTATTTTATATGTAAGTGTGCACTCTTTCAACATGAGGTGGATTTTCTCTTTTTTAACCCCCTACTGTCTATCTTGATGAACTGCAACCCCAAACTATGAGGTTATTTTGGAAATCTGGAGGAAGCCACATAATAAGATTCATTACAATTTGATAAGTTTTGTGAGAATTATTGTGGAGCACACAGAGGGGCAGATGAGCAGACGAACTGAACACACAGAGGGGCAGATGAGCAGACGGACTGAACACACAGAGGGGCAGATGAGCAGACGGACTGAACACATAGAGGAGCAGATGAGCAGACGGACTGAACACACAGAGGGGCAGATGAGCAGACGGACTGAACCACATAGAGGAGCAGATGAGCAGACGGACTGAACCACATAGAGGGGCAGATGAGCAGACGGACTGAACACATAGAGGATCAGATGAGCAGACGGACTGAACACACAGAGGGGCAGATGAGCAGACGGACTGAACACACAGAGGGGCAGATGAGCAGACGGACTGAACACACAGAGGGGTAGATAAGCAGTCGGACTGAACACTGACAAGAAGACTTATAGACGGAGAGATGGGTTAAATATACAGACGAGCAGATGGACAGACAGAGAGATGGATTGAACATACAAAGAGCAGATGCAGAAATGGACTGAACTCATAGACGGGAAGATGGACAGACGGAGGAGACATTGAACACATAAATGCCGGTTAAGTCGAGTAGTAGAAGATCGCTACTCTCGCTTCAATTAATATGGAGTCATGAAATAAATAAAAACAATAACTTTCGAAACTCAGTCATTGAATAAAAATAGTAAGTACAGGATTGTATTGGAAAACTATTTCTTTAATGTGTACGGGAGCACACTGAATCAGAGCACACATCTCATAAGAAATGTCTCAAAGTTCAATTCCAGGCTATGTCTCGTTCTGAAAAGTATAATGTCTTGAGCTTTCTTTAATTTATTCCTTTTACTAATTGCTTGATAATCCTTCTTTACTGCAGCTGCATGGCATAAATGTAGACTAAAGATGTCATTTCGTTACTTTTTCTTGTAGACCTCTTATAATTGTCAAATGTTTATCAATTATAACCGAACATTATAGCCTAAACAAGAAAAGTATTCGAAACAAACCAGTTTTGTTTTTAACCAGCGCAAAATGAACCTAAGGGAAACGAAGTAGTAAATGGGGGAATAATAATTGAGTGATAGAACAGAGGGTTATGTGAGCGAGACGGAACTTCCCCAATAGAAACAAATACACTTTTTGAGACGAGGCAACACTTTCACGATAAATTTTCGAGATGAATTAATTTCAACTCTTGTCTCGTGTGCATCTCTAGATGCTAGGGGGCCGCGGTGGCTCAGTGGTAGAGCTTTCACCTCTGGTGCTAAGGGTCCCGGGTTCGATCCCAGCCCCCGCCAAGTGAACTTTGTGGTGGACAAACACTGTGTGCGTGGGTTTTCTCGGGGTTCTCCCGTTTCCTCCCACTTTCTTCATTCCACCATTTTCATTCATTACTCATCATCATCGTCTCCTTAAGCCTAACCGGCATAATCGTGGGACGTAAAACTCAAAGATTTCATTTTTTCATCTCTAGATGCATAGGGTTCCCAGTTCGATTCTAGCCCATGCAGGTAGACTGTAATGTGCTCATGGGTTTTCTATGGATTTCTGATGTTTCTTAGTTTAAATAACTATAATGCACTTTTCATTTATTGTGTTTCTCCTTTAATTAAAGGGCATAACCACCGTTTCATTTTCATTTTTCAAGTTAATACATATTTACGAGTTCTTTTCTCACTGTGTTTGCGTCAAATATGGAGCAGAATTTTGTCATTTTCATATAAGACTTAAATGAAAGAGAATGTGACATTCAAAGAAATGATAAACTCATTTTACGTTAAGCGGACCCTACCATATAATGATAATGTAGTATTTAACCATAGCTGATCTCAGTGGAAATCGAATTTAGATCACCAACACCAAAGGCAACAATGCTAACTCTTTTGCTGCACTTTGGTTTCCTAGTATTTCTGATTTTAGATTGTTTTGTTAGCTTGTACGCTATGCGCGTGTCAGAGATTCCCTGCAGTAGAGAGAAGCACAGAGTGCAGCTGTGGTCTCTCAACCAGCGGAGCTATGTTTCATTCTGGACACTTTCCACACACGAAACCCCAATACATACGAATTGTGTTTTTCTTTTCTCTGTTGTCTGGAATATTCATCATTGTTTAATAGGAAATGGATCATATTTGATAAACGGAGATACATGCATATATGTATAACGGACACGGATGCCGTGGGTCAATGGAAACTTGACCCATGACTTACTGACCCATCGTAACCCACTCTGACCCACGATCCACCACTCAACGTGACTCACTCTGACCCTCGATCCACCATGAGCCACCACCCACCGTGGCCCACTGTGACTCATCATCCACCAAAATCCATCGTCATCAACTGTGACGAAGACCAACGCCCTTTTTCCGACTGACTAAAAAGTTTACACTTGTAACAGAACAAAATTCTGAAGATATCACTAATCGAAGTTTAAATTTCTACAGTCAATCCATCAAGTACCGCTCTATTACAATACCGTGAACCTTACCTTTACGATATAAAATTGTGAAGTGTTTGTCACGAGCCACATTACGATGAATTTAAATTTAATTATCGTATATAGTTATTTTCTTGTTGAATTGCAGATACTTTTCAGTGGAAAATAGCCTAAAATTTGAAAATCTCAAATCAAGGTAAAGTAGGCCAACATAAAGGGAAAGAAACCGTGTAATATTCGACTCTGTCTAAAATTATTAAGTCCTATTACTATTATTACAATTACAAATATCAATATCCAAAAGTGCCTGAAGTTCTTTTTTCACTTAGATGTAATGATACTGTGCAGTTTATTGAAAAAAATGCATTTTTCCATCTAGGTACATCCTTCATTTGTAGAACATGTTTACCCCAATTCCAAAATAGTTTTAGGTCAAGAAAAGAAAGCAAAACTAAAAACAGAAAGACAAACAGGTACTGTCCTACAAATGAAGGATGTAAAAGTGAGAAGGGGCCTATATAAGTGGTGAAAGAGATATTGAAAGGGCTTTTTGGTTGGAAGGGAGTGTAAAGCAGATTCGCATTGATTATTCGTTAGGCTGCTCATGGAGATAGTTTCAAGCTCTGGATTCAAAAGGGACAGGATGGCGAAAATATTCCTTTTGTAAGTTTACCCTTTTTTATTAACAGCAATATCTATTCTATCAGAATAGAAGCTCACATAAAGACAGAATGGCAGATCTCCTGCTAATCAAGATTTTAAAATGATAAAATAGTTTTTTTATTGTAAATAATTTTATGGTAAAAGTCATGTAAAATTTGATATTCAATAGCCTAATAAAATTTCATTGTTTTGGTAATGGAAGTAATACTTTTCATAAACGACTCCTCTGAATTTAATTGAAAAGAGAAGTAAGAGTAGTTGATATAAAATACAGTTTGACAATCTGGGACACTATGCTACCTTGGAATTCGTCTCCTCTTTACAATAACTTTATTTTTTTAAATTCAAGAGGGACGAAACATAGATATACTCATCTCAGGTAAGTAAATAGAAACAAGTAAAAAAAAAAAAGGAAGAAAAATGATGCTCTTGAAAGTAAAACGTACACAAATTCGCCAGTCTTCAGATGATGCTATCTATAATTTACTGAGCAAAGTGGTTCATGGTGGGGTGGTGCGTCGTAGTGGACCACGTCCTGTTGACCCATGATCCGCTGACACACTCCATCTCTGATTATTGGTAGATACTCTTTACAAGGTGTCAGCAACCCGTACGAACGTTCGGCCTACCCTATCAACATGATGAATCTATTAATCTTTTTATATCTATGTATTGCTAGCCTGAGCAGTATTTATGCTCCGGGGCAACAAGTTTTGTGGGCGGAATTTTTTTTTTTTTCGGATCAGTTTATTTTCATACTGCAACTCTGGAAATATTTTTAGAAGTAATTACACGTGCGTGTATGAATATAAAACGGGAATATCCAAGTATACATTTGTAAATATTCAAGTAGAAAGAATTTATGTAGATATAAGCTTGTGATAATTTCTGTGCACCTCCTGTATCCAACAGTTCAGTAGAGCGTTTGTTTTCGTCATTACAAAGAATCAAGACATTTCTTTGTTTTTCACTGTCGTTTACAGGACTTACTTTTATACTTTTTTTTTTTTAAATTGAAAGTGATATTTTGAAATAAACATAAATTATGATAGGTAGCTTCACTACCCTAAAAGCTATGACTAGTATGAGAAAGCACAAAGGAAATCTCCCCAGCAGTGATCTCATATATTGGTCAACCATAGCTTAATCAACCACATACTTTGTTTCAGCCTTTTCCACTTAAATATTAATTATTCATTGAAATTGTTTTAAATTTTCTACATCGGTATTTAATGATCATATTAAAAGTTATATCAATGTCTAAATACGGATACGCATCAGAACTCGAAAACTTAATACACTATTACTCCTATATAGTCAGCATGTATCAAGTAATCGTTTAGCTTTACGTCTGTGACGTTGTCCCGCCCACCTAACGAATTTTTCTTTTTCTTATTTACATCGTTAGGTTATCGTTAGTTTCGAAAAAATAAAATTTTTATTCAAAAAGCAAATGGACAGCCCAACTTCATGGTTCCCCATCCACAAACGAATTTCAAAATTTTTTCACATCACATCGTTAGTTTACGTTAATTTTCCTAAAACTATTGTTAGTTTCGCAAAAAATAACGATTTTATTCTAAAAATAAAGTTTCTCGCCAACTATGAATTAGCCCGTCCATATTGAATTCTCATACAATTCCAACTCATATCGTTAGTTTATCGTTAGTTTACGTTAGTTTTGCTAAATTTAACGTTTGTTTTGCAAAAATAACGATTTTATTCGAGAAATAAAGGTTCCCGCCGAATGTAAAGTTAGCCCGCCCATAAAGAATTAGTTCTATCATAAATTTCCATCTCACATGATTAGTTTACATTAGTTTTACTAAAACTATCGTTAATTACACAAAAATAACGATTTTATAACCTACACTTGCGTTCCCAGTTTACAAATTGCCAAAAATTTCCCGGAAAGGGCCCCGGATCCCCCGAAACGAAATCCTGGCTACGTCACTGTCGAAAACATTGTTTGTCGAATTATATAGTTATTTTTGCGAAACTAACGATAGTTTTAGCAAAACTAACGTAAAACAACGATAAGCTAATGATGCGATGTGAAAGAATTTTGAAATTTGTTTGTAGGTGGGGAACCGTGAACATTTATTTTTTGAATAAAATCGTTATTTTTGCGAAAATAACGATAGTTTTGGCGAAACTAACATAAACTAAAAGTATACTAAAAATATGAGGTGGAAGTTCATAAGGATTCTTTAGGGGCCTTAATATCTCGAAGAAAATCGTTATTTTTGCAACACTAACGTAAACTAACGATAAACTAACGATATGAGTTGGAATTTTATGAGAATTCAATATGGGCGGTTTAATTCAGAGTTTGCGCGAAACTTTATTTCTAGAATAAAATCGTTATTTTTGCGAAACTAACAATAGTTTTAGTAAAACTAACGTAAACTAACGATGTGATGTAAAAAAAAATGAAATTTCTTTTGTGGGTGGGAACCGTGAAGTTGGCCTGCCCATTTATTTTTTGAATAAAAATTTTATTTTTTCAAAACTAACGATAATTTAAGCAAAACTAACAAACTAACGATAAACTAACGATGTAGATAAGAAAAAGAAAAATTCGATAGGTGGGCGGGACAACTTCACAGATGTTCCAGCTTTCATTTGAGAGGTTGGAAATTCCAGGCTCCTAAACAACTATGTAACTAGAATAAAGTAAGGAGTGTATTTATCTTACAGTGAACTCCTTTGATGCCAAGTGGCCTAACTCCAAAACTGAAATTTTCCAGGAGTGAAAGTTGAAGTTCAATATCTCATGAACATTCCATATTTCTTTTATGTTGGGAAAGAAACCATAACTAATTTATGTAGTTTAATGTTTTATAATTTAGTGTTTACAAAAATCCTTTTAAAAATACCTATCCATAGAAGTGAAACATACCTATCTGTACTAATTCTTGGCATCCAAGCAGAGCCTGGTATCATAATATGTGATGTAGAACAAAATGATACATTATATATTATCCGTAACTCGTTATATCCTGCAACACATTAAAGCCTCAAAATAGTTGGGGAAGCGAATAATCCAAAAGTTATGTAGCCCTATTGCGTGCATGGGAACGAAAACACAATAACTATAACTATGCGAAATTACTATAGACTACCAATTGGTCGTTCAGAGAATTTATGAAGTTCACTTTATCTCAATAGTTTTATATAAAGTAGATAATCTATTATTATTATTATTATTATTATTATTATTATTATTATTATTATTATTATTATATTTGAAGTACAATCGAATATCACGACATTAATTATTAGTTTTAATTAACTGAATTGAGCTGAAAATTAAATCTTGATCTACTAAGATTAACTATAAAGTTTATGCGTTCTATACCTGTCTTAAGTAATAAATGCTTGAATTGGTTTCAAGGCTGTTTCTGAGTGAATACTTTCTTCAAAATAATATTAAAAATTATAGAAAGATTTTCGAGACATTCGAGTCGAGTCGAGATTTTTACGAGCAGTCCCGACTTGACTTGTGTCTCGACTCGAAAATTCGAGTCGAAAAATACGTTTGCCTCGACTCGTCTCGAATTTACAAAGTTTGTCTCGACTCGAATCTCGAATCGAATTCGATTCGTGTCGAGTCGAGATTCGATACTTGTCTCGACTCGTGCGCATCCCTATTTGTGTGCTTTTGTTTTGATAAACCTTGCAGTTATCTTTCAGTGTAGTGTTTCGATTCCCCCATACGCACACGTAAACACCGAGAGAGAAAAATGATAACATTTAGTGAGAAAAGAGAGGGAGGAGAGAATTATACTGTTAGATAGTGTGTTTGTTTATTTGTTAATGTTAAAAATTGTGTTAGGTAGTGATGAGAGCAAGAGTCTTGCACAAGTGCTGGTACTACTTGAATTTTTTTATAGAATGTAAAAAAGGAGAAAAATCATTACATCTTTTACTTGAATTTTTTGGCTTCAGTAAATATGCCACTGGACTGAATGTGTTCCCAGTACTTTTATGCAATCCGTGTGAGTCGATCTGCTCCTGTAGCATATAGCTACAGTATATCGTTTCCTGAATTGGTTGTTCGCGTTTTCTGTACATGTTGCTCGTTTTCAAGCTACACAGGTGTTATCTGGCGCCATGTAAGCTATTCTGGTGGACAAACATCGTGTGCGTGGGTTTTCTCAGTTTTTTTTGTTTCCTCCTACTTTCTTCATTCCAACATTTCAGTCATTTTTCACCATCACCGTCTCCCTTAGCCTTGGTGCATAACTGTGGGACGTTAAACTACATACTTCATTTCATTTTAAAGCATACTAGTGGTGTACTTCTTCCAAAACTAAAGAGAAATGTAGTATTGAATATCGGTAATTCCGTACACCATAGGTGCTGACTACATGGGTATGGTCTTGGCTCCGAGACTCAAGCATCCGTTGGAAAATTTTTAATGTGTGCTCATAAAATTAATATCGAAATAAAATTTTCATGTCATTGACAAAAACTTAGTGCATCTGACCGCAAGTTTGATTTCATGGGCGGATGCTTATACGTTGAATAATTGTTTATCAATATAACCTTTAGCCTTCTTAGGCACATTGAGGATTGAGTGATATAACATTATACTACAACAGTAAATCTATGTTATAAAAGTGAAAGTGATTATGTTTGTGGCTCCTAATCTCTTGAACCACCCATTCGAGATCGATCAAATTTTCAATATAGATAAGGTTTGGGTCTGGAATGTTATTTGTCAGTTAACTTTGAAGGAGCAACGTACGGGAGGAGGAGGAGGGGGAGGCATAGAAAAACCAAAATAAATAAAAATAAAAGTGACTAAGTTTGTGACTTGATAATTCTTGAACCATTAGACCGATCTTAATCAAATTTTTAACATGTATGAGGTTCGGAACTGGAAAGTTTTTTATAGTTTGTTTGATGGTAGAACCTAGGGGAGAAGGAGGAGAGGGGGAGGTATATATAAAAATAAATAAAACTTAATAACTCTTGAAACACCCGACCGATCTCGATCAAATTTTCAACCTAGATGAAGCTCAAGCCTTTCACGATTTTTATCATTTTACTTTGACGGTGCAACATAGGGGATGGGAAGGAGGAAGATATATGTAAAAAATAAAAGTATGAGTGACTGTCTTTTTGACTTCATCACTCTTGAACCAGCCAATCGATCTTAATTAAATTTTCAACATAGATGAGGTTCGGACTTCGGGTGTTTTGTATCATATCACTTTGATGGTAGAACTAAGGTTAGGAGGAGGGGAAGGGGAAGTGTACAAAAATAAATAAAACTTAATAACTCTTGAATCACCCAACCGATCTCGATCACATTTTCAACACAGATGAGGTTCGGACCTGAGATGGTTTCTGTCATATCACTTTGACGGTGGAGCTTAGGGGACTGGGAGAGGAGAGATATTTAAAAATGATCGAAAATGACCGATATTAGAGTGGAGTCTATAGTTTTGGGTGTATTAGATGAACAGTGACACTTCCAATGCTGTTTAAATCCAAATTTAGCCCCGTAGCTTGGTGGTGGGAGGAAAGATATCTAAAAATGATCGAAAATTAATATTAGTGTCGAATTCATAATTTTTGGGGTCGCTAAAGTGAACAGCGATACTTCCGATCCCGTTTAAATGCAAATTCAGTACCGCAACTTTGGAAGTGGGAAGAAGGATATATATATATATAGATAGATAGATAGATAGATAGATAGATAGATAGATAGATAGATAGATAGATATAGATATAGATATATATATAGATATATATAGATATATATAAAATTATCGAAAATGACCATTATTATCAATGTCAAATTCATGGTTTTCGAGGTCATTGAGATGAACAGTGACACTTCCGATGCCGTGCCTTGCAACATAGGGGAGGAGGAGATATATAAGTTTATTGAAATTGACCGACATTAGTGCGAATCCATAGTTTTCGGTGTCTCTAAGATGAACAGTGACGTTCCTGATGCCGTTTAAACCCAAATTCAGGCCCACAACTTGGGGAGAAGGCGGGGAGAGAAATATAAAAATAATCGAAAATGACCGATATCTGAAAGCGCTTTAGTAATAATAAAAAGTGACTGATTAAGGAAACATATTATTACTTTTTTTTAAATTTAACCCAACGAACTGGGTAATTGATGCTAGTAACCCATATTCACAAGTGAGACTAATTTTGTAAAGTTTTTATAAATAACTTGTAGTTTGATGTCGATATTTTGTATTTCTAATATAGGTCAAAAGTATTTATACAAATTGAGTTTATAGAAAAGACATAGACAGATGAGTCGTTTTCAGTTTTCATGCAAATTATTCTAGAATATTGTTTCGATTATAATAATTATTTTAATTTTTTCTGCCTTTTTGGTCGATATGCTAAACATATCATCATGATCATCATTAAAGCTATTCTGCTATTATTGGCAGGTTGCTTGCTGCAACTGAGAAACCTCGATGAACGGTGCCTCAGCTAGTCTCTTCGCCTTAATGTATCAACTACAATCTCCTTTGCTTCCTCTCTCTCTTTCCTTTCACCATACCCTCTAGCACGTGCTCCACAGCCAATATCCTAACCAGTTCCTCTTTCTCCTCTTATCAATATCTAAAATTCTTTTTTTTTTCTTCTACTGCTAATATTTCTAACACTTTCTCATTCGTTTTCCGTTCAACACAGTTAATTCTCTCCTTTTTTCTCCATGTCTAGGTTTCGAAAGTCTTCAATTTCTTCCATCGCTTTTGCGTAAATGTTCATGTTTCTGCCCCATTGGAATCAGTAAAACAAAATCTCAATATTTAATTATAAGTTTGTTTAATACAAAGATTAGCTAATCGTGGTTGAAAAGAAGCCTTTTACATCTGACGCCTTTAGAATGTAAAATAATTTTGCAGTTCATGGTATTTCAATAATCTGTACCGTACCGTTTTGATTTTCTTTCATTCGTCTCAGGGGTAGGCTCCCCAGTTTGGGAACCAAAGGAGTGTTGGATCTGTTAAGAAAAATATAAAAAATTACGAAACATCGTGATTTATCTTATAAGTAGCGAAGCGTGAGCACCCAATAAAAAAATAAAGGTCATCACTTATGTTGTACACTATTATCATACTTACACGAAGATAAACTATTTACATTTAGAAACAGACATTGTACTTCCGTTACTATTGGAGCATTGTAGAATTTATTATCCCTTATATCCAGAGTAAAATATACCTATGAAAATCATAAGATTTCTTAAAAGCAAGACTCTTGCAAGCAAGACCAAGACCATGACCAAGACTGGGTGTGCAAGACCAAGATCAAGACCAAGACCGAAGGTTCCAGTGCAAGACCAAGACTACCCCGGTCTTGGTCTTGGTCTTGCATTTGCTCATCACTAGTGTTAAGTGCTAGATGCTAGAGTCCCTTTTTAGCTCCGAAGCTATATAAGATGTGGACGTTCAGTTTTTAAGATGCAATCCAATCCACTGTAGTGCGTTCTAATTTTTAATGTTTTTCTAGCAGAAATAGAACCAAAGACTACGTGCAGCGAAGTCACACACGCTAGCCACTAGACCGTTGAGGAGAGCCTATCATTGTTAGAATTTCAGTAGCGATTATATATATATGACGATGTTTCATTGTCTACAGGTGACACAGGAAATGTCCGGGTCAAACCGGGTCATGGGTCATGTCACTGCTTAAAATTTCTACAAGATCTAGACCACTTATCCATTTAATGATTCTAGTGAAGATAAAGCATAAGCCACGGATTGCTCATCTCCAACGAGAATGAAACAGATACGGTACATAATATATCATAGACAAAAAAAAAAAGTAATGAAGACTAATGTGCGTCGAAGCAATTTTCAAACAAAGAAACATCTTCTTTTAGTCGAAGATAGTTATTTCATCATTCAATACTAGATATCGTTGTGATTAGTCTCGAAAATGCTTTTTTTTCTTCTTCTTCTTCTTGCTTCCTACGTGATGTGTCTATCATGCAATATATTCTACAAAAGCAATATACCAAAAGCCAATCACAATGCAAATCATATGATAGCTGTTGAAACTTAATTTATTTGGCTATTCTATTGTTCTCTGCGTGCAGAAATAATCATTTTAGAGAACGAATAAATTGTTTGTGTGTGTGTTGTCTTCAATCTTGTGCTTCACCATTGATACACATACATACTCGGCTATATATATATATATAGTAAAATTAAATTAGATTTACTCAATGTGTGACTGTAACAGATTTTGAATTGAAATAAATATATTGAAGGCCTGGTCAACACTATCTTATATTGTGTTGAAGAACGATGAGCATACATTGAGAAATGTTTATGACAAACTAAAATCTTTTGTCTTTTGCATCTCAATTGCGTCATTGGCTATCTCTATACACACTTAATCACGAATGTGTTCTTATTGCTAGAAGTTTACGTACGTATATATATATATATATATATATATATATATATATATATATATATATATATATATATATGGGCTTATTGTTGCATTGTATGCCATTGATTTTTACGATCAACTTTGTTGCCTTTAAAAGCTTGCTTCGGATTAAAGTTTTTGAGCGATGTTATGTTCGCAAGGTCATTGAAAACATTGAACTTTATTGGCATCTCGTAAGATTAAGTTACAATTACTGGCAAACACACGTACGAGAAGTCATCATCACACATGTTTAGATATCTATTCTTATTTGATATTGTGTGGAAATGTTTGGATCCGAAATGATGCAGAACATGTTTCTTGTTTGTAAACTTTTGTTTCTAGACGTTATGGAAACCATTCATAACTTATTATAGGCATTCCAAATTATTGTAGGATTGGAAATCTAACACTAAAAGAAGGACTTTGTCGTTCGCTGTCTGCAAAACATGTATTAGAACAAATGTGGTTAATTGGATTAAATGTGTTTGCTTTTTCTTCTTCTTCTTTTTAATGAATCCATTGATTTACAAAATGAAATGAAATCTTTAATTTTTACGTCCCACGATTATGCCGGCTGGGCTAAAGGAGACAGTGATGATGAGAAATGAATGAAATGGTGGAATGGGAGGAAACGGGAGAATCCCGAGGAAACCCACAGACATGGTGTTTGTCCACCACAAAGTTCACTCAGCTCGAGCTGAGATCGAACCAAGGACCTCATGCACCAGAGGCGAACGCTCAACCCGAGTTTCCTCGTATACAAGGCCTCTCTCACCTTTACTGAATTCTACAGGGACACGAACACATACATATCCAGGACAGTTAAAATTCCAAAGGCTCTCCCACCGGGAATCGAACCTGGGACCCCGTGCAACAAAGGCGCACGTGCTAGCCACTAGACCAGCGGGGAGGGCTACTACTGAGCCACTATGGCCCACCATTGATTTATGAGGTGGGAAACACATATGTATTTCTGTTCTCTTTGAAATGAATTCGAATTTTAATGGTTTGATTTATGCTAATCTCTTCTTCAACTCTAGTTAAATGTTTCGTACTCCGTACCAAAAATTAAATTTTTTCACACACAATTTTAAAATTTAATAATGTCATTTAAGTTAAGTAACATGAAAGTTTATTATATATATAACGCAAATTCATTCATTTTGAATAAGCAAAGCGTATCACTAATATTCCAGTTCATTTTAAAGAGAATGGAAAATTCATTCCCGATATATATCAATGGGTTAAGAAAAGAAAGATGGCGTATTCAATTTCCCATTAATAGGTTTTCATCTTTGTCTTTATTTTTCTATTCAAATCGGAAATGGTAGTTCTTAAACTTTCTAGACTAGAAGTTTTCTTTGAGATAAAATATGTTGTGTGTAGATGTATAACTTCTGAAAATAATATTGGCTGTTGCATGGAAGCAGGGGCGGATCCAGGGGGGCAATCGGGGCAATGCCCCGTCCCCAGAAGAGGAAACTTTCTTACTTTATATATAAATAAAACCCATTCCAGAGTTTGGAGCTCTTAAAAGTAACTCTAAGTAGCAGTATTACAACCGCCTCCAAAAGTCCGGCCTGGGTCCGCCCCTGCATGGAAGAGAAAAGGGACGATAGTCATTTTGGTTTACTAACAGAGAAATAAAGTTGTCATTTGTCCTAAATTAGCACTTAAGAGCCTGCCTTACTAAAAATAATACAAAATCTACCATTTTTCTTTTGCTTGTTTATTCATCAGTGAAAGGAGATAATGAAATGCAAGACACCAGAATCATAGATAATGCTATTCTACAACAGAAAATATGAACCTCAAGAATGTTCAGTGTTGCTATCCATAGAAATTACAGTGTTGCCAGAAAAACAATTTCCCTAAAATCTAAGTTAAGGCAGCGAGTAGAGGAACAAACTCAACTGCATTTGGTTTAGGGATGCGCACGAGTCGAGACATGTCTCGAATCTCGACTCGACTCGACTCGAATTCGAGTCGAGACACACTTTGTAAAATTCGAGACGAGTCGAGACAAACGTGTTTCTCGACTCGAATTTTCGAGTCGAGACACGAGTCGAGTCGAGACAGCTCATAAAAATCTCGACTCGACTCGAATGTCTCGAAAATTTTTCTAAAACTTTTAATATTATTATGAAGAAATTATTCACTCAGGAACAGCCTTGAAACCAATTCCAGCATTTATTACTTTAGAAAGGTACAGAACGTATAAATTTAATAGTTAATCTTCCGAGATCAAGATCTAATTTTCAGCTCAATTCAGTTAATTAAAACTAGTAATTAATGTCGTGATATTTGATTGTACTTCAAATATAATAATAATAATAATAATAATAATAATAATAATAATAATAATAATAATAATAATAATAATAATAATAATAATAATAATAATAATAATAATAATAATTGATTATCTAGTTTGTATAAAACTATTATCCGTAGCCTATATCTAGTCTATCTATAAGAACATTGCAATAAAGTGAACATCATAAATGAGCAATTGGCAGTCTATAGTAATTTAGCATAGTTATAACTATTGTGCTTTTATTTCCATGAACGATATAGGGCTACATAACTTCTGGACAGGGCCAGATTTAAGCGGGTGCAAAGGTGCAAGCTACCCCCTTTGTTGTAAATATACCTGTCTAAAATGAGAAGCTAGCAGTGAAAATACCGCGACATTGATGTGTCGTGAATGGGCCACTGGTGTACCGCGAGGATAGCAAAACAAAATTATTAATTCTGTAGCAATCAAATTGCAAAACGTAGGGGAAAATGTATATTTGTATTGCACATTACTATGAACCTCTACTATGAATCTACAATTTTAAGTTTCATGCCGTGTTACTTTTCTGTACATTTCTAATGTTGAAAAAAGTATTTGTTATTGTTATGACCATTATTGCTTCTTTATCGTTACAGACTATTTCGTAACTTGAAAATTTAAAATATCATTCAATCCTTTCGATAAATTACTTACATTTGTGTTTTAAAAGTAAAATAGATTTATTTTTTCTTTCGTTATTTAATGATCTTCATTCTTAGTAAAAGGTTGGATACAGTTTTCGAAAGAGTAAGCATATTTTTAATAACCTGAGTGCAACATTCCATTGCAGTTGTTCTCTCCTTTTAAATTAGAATGAAAAATAAGCATAGTGATTTACCACGAGGAAAACCCAGTGATCGAGCTTTCTTCTCTGTGCGAAGGAGATCAGTAATCAAAGAAAAAAATACCAATGTGTTTTATATTTACAAATAATAATATCTATAAGTGTGCCGCGAGAATCCATGTTACACCCGTAGTGTGCTGCAAGTTGAAAAAGGTTGGGAAACGCTGGTTTAGAGGAAAGAATAATTGGTACACTCCCTCCTTCCTGCTCTCTCTCTGCCTAGTATATTTTCTTTATTTTATTGTCTCCGAAACACCATTCCAGACAAATGCTTTTCGGTAGAAAAGTTAGAAACAAACCATCCCGCTCTTGAACAAAGTGGGCAACATGCGGTAGTCAGGTCAATGAACCTGCTTTGGAAATTTTCGTGCAATTTAGGTTACTGAGAGGGTGTAGTTTCTTCAACTAAGCCGCCTTCTACTATGACTCGTGCCATAAATAAGTCATCGTCTGATCGTATGGGAAACACCGCTAGTTGCCCTTGCCTGACATCTGTTTCATATTCATATAGCAAATGTTTTTTTATAGACGGTGTTGTATCTATCCAGAGAAATATCATCCGCCCCTGTTCCCATTTGAAATGTTGCGGTTGACCCCCTTGAGCCTTATGATGGGGGCCCTGGGGGACTTGCTTCTTACAAAGTTCTCTTGGCCCTCGACATGAGTACATTCCTGTGCAATTGGATTTGCAACATCTCTTTTCGCTTCGCAGCAATTTAAGATCACATTGTTCGATGCCATGTTAAGACAGCACATATTTGTGGCGGCCATTTTGAAAAACATGCTTCATATAGCAAATGTTTCCTATATATGTTGTTGCACATTCCATGATCAATGGAGAGAGGTAACACTCGGTCCCTGTTTCCATTTGAAAATTTGAGGTTGGCTCCTGGGGCCCTATGTTGGGGATCCTGGGGGCACTTGCTTCTCACAGACTTTTATCACCCCCTGACACTGGTACATTCCTGGACAACTGCATCCGTCACATTTTTGTACGATTCGCAAATCTTTCAGGTCACAAAGTTTGGTGGGACACCCTGCATATTCCCACATACAACCCAACCATGACATTTACTTCTATTATCGGTTGTTGGCTCAACCCAACCATTTCATGTTCCCCGACTTGACATTGCCTCAATCACTCTAACATTGATGCATTCCGAGTGATGCCTGTTGCCGGAATTTTCTTTTTCTGAAGCGAGTGGCCTAACTATATTAGACTTGTCTGGATGTCCATGGCCAGTCTTGCCAACTTTGGAACTCGTTTTTCTTTTCAACTCTAGGTACGTCGGTTTCCTGCATATTCGGTGCTTCTTGTTTTGTTCATTCTAATATGTACAGCCCCTGATCAAATGTAGCGCATTATGGCCAACTCCGTTTTTTCCGTACTTTTCGTACTTCTGTTTTTTCTATTTTCTTTTGTTAGATTGTACCACTGATTAGACACGCCATATCTTATGTTCTACATGACAGGTTGACACTGAATATTGCACTCACTTCATATAGTGCTCTTTGCAAAACATGTACTTTTCATTGCAGTTGGCAACACTGTTAACCCCACTGGTGGCCTTCATTTGTTCCCTATTGTGGCAAGTCTCTTTCTATACATCACTTGTCAGCATTGTATTTTGATATGCCCCCCCCCTTTTTTTTGTGGAATTTGCACTTTTCTCCCTTGTCCAGCCTTGCTGTTTCCCGAACTTCCACCCCTTATATTTCCTGAGCCTATTGCTATGGGCAGCTAATTTTTTTGGGGAATGCTCATCTCTGTTACAGCTCTTTCAATTGGCATAGGCCACACCTTTCACTGCAGCTATCATTTTCGGAAGGTTCCCTTGTGAGATCCGAACGAGACAATTGTGTTCGCATTGGATATGTTATAACTAGACGAATCCCGAAGTTATACATGTCACCGGGCGGGATATCGTGAGTTACAACATATTCAACGAACTTAAAAAGTTCGTTACTGAATTCTCTATGTCTGTGTGTCTATCTGTCCGTCTGTCTGTTATTTGCAATTTTTTTAATTTTGTACACTGCATTAGATAGAGCATAAAAAACTATTAGACAAAATGATTAAATTTTTCGCGTCAATCTAACCGTTCGCAAGATAGTGGCCAAAAAATGACCGATTTACAGAAATTTAAGCAGCCATATCTCGGGAACCGTAAGTCATAGAGAGATCATATTGGTGTTGATCAATATCTAAAAGGTTGGTAAACATTTTGGTACCAAATAGTAACCGGTAGTCACTGTCCAACTGGCCAGTGGTTTGGCCAATGGCCAGTTGGCCAGTGGCCACCAATTAATATCAGGACAAAAATGTTTAGCATTCTATTAGGGATTGATTACCACCAATATCATATCTCTATGGCTTACCGTTCCCGTGATATTGGCCAAAAACATGACCAATTTCTAGATATTTAAAAAGCCATAGCTAGGAAATTACCTGCTAGAATAGTTTTGAACCGAGTCATTTGTTCGGAAACGATTGGGTAAATGGAAAACTCGGTGAACATGTATCTCATCATTTTCAAGGCCACACTTTTTTGGGGTAAAAAGTTTGCCTCAGGGTTCCCCGCAGGGCCCCAGACGGGATCCAACTAAAAAGTTTCAAATGGCAAGGGGGGTTAAGTAGCACATCGTTTGAAATCTGTTGTGAAATGAAGGAAAATGGAGCAAGTCTCGACTCTCTACGACAACCCTGTGCAAAATGGCGGCGGGTCAAAATGAAAACAAAAACTTAATTGAAAAGTCCACGGCCACCCGTATAAATCGAAAATGGTGAGACAAATGTAAAAACAAGAAAGGACGTGTGGCATTACGAGATCGAGCTGAAGAGAATTTCACAGTAAATATCAAGCTCAAGCTCGAATTAGTGAGAAACTTGACTAGTGTGATCCTCATTGAGATTAGCGAACGCGAGAATAGAGAGCATGAGCCCGAATGAGTCACGGTTGCAAAATTACCAATTCTACTTCTTTCTTTCTTTCTTTCTTTTTCTTTTCTTTTTTTTTCCTACTCCAATGCGTAAGGTTTATGAACAGCAGAAGTGCTTGCTAGAAAGACCTTAATTAGCATTGCTTGAATTATCCATAGACTAGGAACTGCTTAGATATCTAATGCAACTTACGTTCGCATTTTAACAATTCAGGTTGTAATTAAAACCTTGAATACTGAGCAGATGAGCACGCAGAATGTTTTGTTGGGGTGTATTTCTAATACGCAATTAATTCTTCGTAAACAAATACAACTCTATAGTATCTGAAGCGGCTTGAGTTGGATTGAATGAAAACGTGAACATGTATTCGAACTGCGCAATGTATTGTTAATTATCATGAACTGGAACAATTAGAAAAAAAAAAAAATGGAAGCGCGACTGATGAGCACCAAACATCAAAATTTCACAAGGCATGGTCAAAGCTCACACCTCAAAGACCAGAAAAAAAGATTGCCCCATCAACTAACCGTTGTCTTGTCCAAGTCAGTTGCTTCTTTTCATTGTGAAATTTCCTGCAAGTTAATCAGAATGTTGAAAATTTCCTACATTTTAAATTTATTTAGTATGTACTGATCAGTCAGAACATTATGACTACCAACCTACTATCGATATAATTTCCGTCCAGGCGATATCTGTGTCACCTGCCGACGAATGCCTGCTAGTCAGTCACGCGTACGGTGCATGTAGTATCAGTGAGAGTGCTGGCCGTGTGTAGAATGGGGAAGGCGCGCGGTCTGAGTTTGACCGAGGGCAGGTTGTAATGACCCGCATACACGGCAGGAGAATTTCGGAAACTGCAGGACTTGTCGGATGTTCGAGGAGTGCTGTGGTGAGTGTCTTCAACAAGTCGCGAAACCAAGGGAAAACGACGTCCAAACGTCGAGGGGTTGGGCGCCCCCACCTCATTACAGACGTCGGACGTCATAGACTGGGCAGACTGGTAAAACAAGACAGGCAGCGAACTGTGGCAGAACTAACATCATACTTTATTACTGGGCAAAGTACAAGTGCGTTTGAACACACAGTGCACCGAACACCCCTAACGATGGGCCTCCGAAGCCCATGTCCCATCTATGTGCGAATGTTAACACCACGACATCGGCAACTACGACTGAAATGAACACATGACCATCGTCATTAAACCTTGGCACAGTGGCAGAGCGTTGCATTGTCTGATGAATTCCGATACCTTCTTCATCATGACGATGGGAGGGTGCGAATTCGTCGTGTTTCAAGAGAACAGTTCTTTGACACCTGTACTGCGGGACGGAGACAAGCTGGCGATGGCTTAATTATGCTCCGGAAAACATTCAAGTGAGCATCTATGTGTCTAGTGAAGCTCGAGCAAGGCACCATGACGGCCAAGGTGTATCACACACTGCTTGCAGACGACGACCATGTTTCCCAACGGTAGTGGCATTTTTCGAAAAGATAATGCACCATATCACAAGGCCAGGATTGTGATGGATTGGTTCGAGGAACACAGGGACAAGTTCCAAGTGATGTGCTGGCCGCCCAACTCGCCTGATCTGAACCTAATCGAACACAAATGGGATGTGATTGAACATGACTTCAGAGCGCATCGCCCCTCTTCCCGGAATTTACGAGAATTAGATTACCTGTGTGCAAGGGCGCCGATCCTGGGGGGCCGAGGGGGCCCGGGCAGCCCCAAAGCTCATGTGAGCCCCCGCATTGTATTTATGAATATACAATATTTGGCATAATTTGAATACAATTTGTCTTAAAATCCTCATATATATGCCTTCTGCATCTGAATTCCCCCCAACATTTACAGAAAAATCGGCGCCCTTGCCTATGTATACCAATCAACTCTCTCAAGTGACATTTCAAGGATCATTGCGTCCATGCCAAGACGCGTCGCCATTGTTATCCGTGCCAAAGTTGGACACACTGACAATAAGGTAGGTAGTCATAATATTCTGGCTGATGTGTGCGTATATTTTAACTCGTATATTTTGTCTCGACTCGAATTTCGAGACGTCTCGACTCGAATTCGAGTCGAGTCGAGACAGAGACTGTCGAGTCGAGACAGAAACATATTTTCGAGTCGAGACACGAGTCGAGACAACATTTTCTCGAGACGAGTCGAGACAGGCTTAAATCTCGACTCGACTCGACTCGAACGCATCCCTAATTTGGTTACGTATCATATTGTTTTGGTTTCTTGTGAACTACTTTTTAAATAATAGTTGTATTTAGTTTGTAATAAACAACATAGTTTTAACATACAGTTATTAAAACTAAATAATAATGTTAATTAAAAAGTAGTTCACAAGAAACCAAAACAACATGATACGTAATCAAATGCAGTTGAGTTCATTCCTCTACTCGTTGTCTTAACTTAGATTTTAGGGAAATTGTTATTCTAGCAACACTGTAATTTCTATGGATTGCAACACTGAACATTCTTCAGGTTCATATTTTTTGTTGTACAATAGCATTATCTATGATTCTGGTGACTTGCATTTCATTATCTCATTTCATTGATATATAATCAAGCAAAAGAAAATGGTAAATTTCGTATTATTTTTAGTAAGGCAGGCTCTTAAAAATATAGGCCTATATAAGAATATGAAGTTAAAAGGGCGCATGTTGGCTCAGTAGTAGAGAGCTTTCTTCTTGTGTATGGGGTCCCTGGTTCGATCCCTGGCCAAGTAAGTTAGTGGTGGACAATATCTGTACTTGGGTTGTCTCGGAGTACACCAGTTTTCCTCCCACATTCTCATTGCACTAGTTTTTCCATCATCGTTCACTTGCCTTAATCATCCGTCCCTCTTAGCACAAAGGGCATAATCGTGGGATATTAAATTGAAAAATTTCATTACATGTCAAACATTTCATGAAATTGGAAGACATTTTTAGTTTTAAGATTTCTCGATTCAGTTTTTTTTTTTTTTTTTTAGGTTGAAGAGAACGAATGATTATGAAATTATTGGTGAGATGAGAATGAGAATGGTAGAGGCAATAAATAAACCACGAGAAAACCCACAAACACAATGTAGTCAGGGCTGTAGTCGAGGATATACGGCAGTACATCTCGTATATTCTCTGCTTAAATTTTGGTCATTAGAGTATACCTTCTGCTTCAAGGCACGTAGTACTTTTGTTTCGTTTTATTTATTTACTTACTCGGTGGTAAAGTCATAAAGCAACTATGTCCAGTGATAAAGCGACCATGTATAGTGATAGGGGCCGCGGTGGCTCAGTGGTAGAGCGTTCACCTCTGGTGGTTGGGGTCCCGGGTTCGATCCCAGGCCCCGCCAAGTGAACTTTGTGGTGGACAAACACCGTGTGCGTGGGTTTTCTCGGGATTATCCCGTTTCCTCCCACTTTCTTCATTACACCATTTCATTCATTACTCATCATCACCGTCTCCTTTAGCCTAACCGGCATAACCGTGGGACGTAAAACTCAAAAATTTCATTTCATTTTCATTTCATTTTTATGTATAGTGATAAAGCGACTATGTCCAGTGATAAAGCGATTATGTCCAATGATAAAGCGACTATGTCCAGTGATAAAGCAACTATGTCACTTTCTTTATTATCCAATTCTAAGCCCCTGTTCAACTATATTGATCATGGTTAAAAAATAGTTCTTGTTAGACAACTCTACGGTTACAAAAATGGAAATATTACGACAGATCTGTCTCTGTCCAAGTTCGTGTTATCTTGTTCATATCACTTCAAAACTTTGGTTTAACTGTGATAATTCGTACTCCTCTACACAATTTTCTTAATTCCATCTCGTACATCGAGTACGATTTTCTATTTTCCTTCTCGCGGTGGGTTAGTTACTTCTATGTACCTACACACACTTATGTTATTAATGAAGTTACTAAGGAGTATTATCAAGAAATAAAATGCTTTTAGAATATAAAACAGTATTGCAGCCTTTATATATTAATGAAATTATTAAAACAAGAGCTTTAACATTGTTCATTAAAAAATGCCTTTTCTGTTGTCACATATATCTTTTATGTCAGCAAAAGACGTTTACAAAACAGTGCATGTCCTTTGAAAATTTTAGAACTACAGCACTGGACGTAGACCACCACAAACCTGCATATCCTGGAAATGAACCAGGAATCCCTCATACCAGAGGTGAGCTATCTATCATTTAGCCACTGTGAACCCCGTCGCAAGAAAGATTCTTTAAATGAAATGAGATATTTAAGTTTTACGTCTCACGGTTGTGCTGGTTAGGTTAAAAGAGACGGTGATGATGAGAAATAAATGGAATGGTGGAATTAAGAAAATGGGAGGAAACGGGAGAACCCCAAGAAAACCCACGCACACGGATTTTGCCCACCATAAAGCTCACTTGGCGCGAGCTGGGAGCGAACCAAGGATCCCATGCACCAGAGCTGAACGCTCTACCACTGAGCCACCGTAGCCCCAAGAATCGGTTCTATACTAGTCTAGAGGCAAACAGCTTAGTATCATGGGCGTGCGACCCCCTGGATCAAGAAAAATGTATATGTAATATTGCAAACCACGTATATTAAATACCAAAAAAACCTGACTAATATATCAACCATGGAGAGGGGCCCCCTAGAAAATTTTATTTGCCCCCCCCCCCTGCTAAGTATCCACTTGATATTCTATATTTTTTCAGCCATTATACTGAATGAACTCTATAACGTCATACTCGTAAATATAGGTATTAAGAACCTCCTTTCGCCAACTTCAGTAATTTAACAAGTTTCAAAGTTGTGTTGTGTAATGTGTTCTGTCGAGGGAGTACCTAAAGTACACGATCTTATTGTTCGAGAGTTGAAAGCGAATTTCGTCCAAGTTTCAAAGACTTCCTCCTGGAATTCCCTTGAGAGTTTCTAACTTTGCCGCTTCGTTAATAGACACATTAAGTTTTCATGAGTCGGGATGAGATAACTTAGATGTTGTTAGTTTCAATTCTGTAGGCAGTCAAGTTAAGTTATGAAGATTTGTAACAATGCAAGATTACGTTATTATATGGCAGTAAAGGAGAACCTTATCATGTGTTGTACAGAAGCTGAATGGATTATTTAGACAGGAAAGTATATTAGAAAACGGTTACTTGAATATTCATTTGCATTTTAGATACGTATAAAAAAAATCTGATGTTGAGTTCTGTTTCAAATATCCCAACACAAACCTCAGAAGTAGTATTTTCATTGCAACAATCAGATCAAATTTTAATCCAAGCACCTCAACTCACGTGATTTAATTAATTTCAGAAAGGTTCTCGGTTGTTTTGGACCTTCAAATAGTTTAATTCTGGCTCAAAGGATGGCACCACCATCATCAATATTATTATAAAGATATATATATATATATATATATATATATATATATATATATATATATATATATATATATATATATATATATATATATATATATATATCGTGGCGGATCCAAGGGGGTTATAGCCCCCCTTTACGCTCAGGTATACACGGGATAAAATGGGCTTCAATCCTGCTTCACACTGGATAAAACGGCAAAATATGGTTTAGCCCCTCCCTTGATCATATCCTGGATCCGCACCTGTATATATATATATATATATATATATATATATATATATATATATATATATATATATATATATATATATATATATATATATATATATATATATAATCATAAATATCAACAATTAGAGAATTCAACCAAAAGCAACTAACCCATCAATACCTAGGGAACTCTATTTCTGAAATTTCGATTTTTTAAGATCATTGTTGGAAGCAGGTACATTATTGCGAAACGGGGTCTAATTACTTTAAAATCAGACTTAGTTTATAAATAAAAGAAAAAGTTTCCAATATTTTCAGAACAATTAATTCATGCGTTTTTAAACCTGTTTTCTCATTAAAAGCTCTTCGTAGCTATCATCGAAAAGCCATTGTTGCAAAAGAGTTTGAAAAATACAAAACTGAATTACAAATTTACAATTTAAACAGAATTCAATTTCTCACACATATTATCGTAGAAATGGTACTAGTTTGTGGTGCTATTCTAAGTAAGGAAATCTAGGAAACTGCATTTGTGGAAATTCTATATTTATTCCTGTAACCATTGTTTGAAGCATGTATATGGTTGCGAAACAGGATCTAACTACCTCAAAGTCAGACTTAATTTACTGCATAGCAAAAAAAAAAAAAAAAAAAAAAAAGGTTCTAACATTTTCAAAACGAGAAATTTACGTGTTTCCAAAACCTTTTACTCATTAAACAATCTTCCTAGCTATTATTGATAAGCCATTGTTGCAAAAGAATTGCGAAAAACAAGACCGAAGTAGAAATTTACCTTTTAAATGGGATACGATTTACTGATCATTTTATCGTAGAAAGTGATAATTGTTTTTGGCTATATTCAAAATAAGTATATAGGGAACTGTATTAGTGGAAATTCGATATTTTCCTTGTAAGCATTGTTGGAAGCAGGTACATTGTTGTGAAACGGGATTTAATTACCGTAAAGTCAGACTTAGTTTATGATAAAAGGAACAAGTTCCAACATTTTCAGAGCGACTAATTCACAAATTTCTAGTCTTTCTCTTCAGTAAACATTCTTCCTAGCTATTTTCGGAAAGTTATTCTTGCAAAAGAAATGCAAATAAATACAAGACTGAACTACAAATTTATATTTTAAACGGGATTCAATTTCTGGCCCATTGTTTTCTAGTATGCGGTAATTGTTTTTGGTACTATTTCAAGTAAGGATATCTAGCAAAGTATGTTTGTGGAATTTCCATATTTTCCTTGTAACCATTGTTGGAAGCGGTTACATTGTTGTGAAACGGAATCTAACTATTTCAAAATTGGACTTTAAAAGGCCTTTTAAAAATAATTTTAAAAGGCTAATAACATTTTCCGAATGACTAATTCAGGATTTTCCAAAGCCTTTTTACTGAATAAACATTCTTCCTATGTATTATGGAAAACCATTGTTGGAAAAAAAATTGTGAAACTTAAGACGGAACTAAAAATTGCATTTTAAACGGAATTTGATCTCTTGCCTATTTTATCCTGTAAAGTTGTATTTTTTCTAATGAGAACTGGACTTTTGACTTTAAAAGCATCTGGAATCACTATCCTAGCGACCTCGAAAACTATGGATTCAATCTGTTTTCATTACTTCTACATTTCACCATTTAACCCTTTCGTGGGCAATGGGAAGAGTTCCCGCCAAGGAAATCTAAGTATGTTCTTATTTGCTCCACTGGGAAGCGATATTCCCATTGGTTATGGGTCGTTTTCACCATGAAAATGGGAATTGCACTAGAGAAATCATTTCTTTCGATCGCTTGGTTGTTTTAAGTGCGTGTTGGGTAACATGGAGGATGCATCATTCCATCACCTGTAGAAGAAATTGGTCCACGAAAGGGTTAATCCGTACGGGTTACATTGTCATTACAGGAAAAAATGTAATAGAAAATATAAAAATACAACTTGGTGAAAAAGAGGTGGTAAGGACGAAGAAATTCGAGTACTTGTGATCAATTCTGCATGAATACAATATGTAAACAGCAGAATTATCAGCTGTTGGAAGAAATGGAGAGAAGGGACAGGAGTACTTTGTGACTGTAGAGTACCAATACGCCTTAAGGGAAAAGTGTACAAAACAGTAGTAAGACCTGCCTTACTGTACGGAGTGGAATGTTGGACGACGAAGGAGAGAGAGGAACAGAAGTTGCATGTTACGGAGATGAAGATACTGCGGTGGATGTGGGGAGTGATGCGGAAGGACGAAAATTAGGAATGAAGTGATCCGGAGAACAGTAAAGGTAAGACCAGTAGCAGAAAAACTGCAAGAAAGTAGACTGCGATGGTTTGGGCATGTAAGCAGAAGACCTGCCGGGTCGGGTTTGGACGGGCCGACTCTGTTATTTCTTTGGACCGGCCCAGGCTTGGGTGGGCCGACACTGATTTCTCTTCAGGTCGGGCGGGGCTGGGGCCAATCAATTGCAATTCTTTAATAATTATTGACTTTCGTTAAACGATAATTGGAATAAAGCCAAACGTTGAAGAAGTGTGCCCGTGAAAAATGTCACAAAGAATGCAATAGCTATTTACAGTTTGTGTTGCTTAGCGGCTGCACTTTCACTATAGAGGATTGCAGGCATTGCGCGGTAAATTGAGCTCTGACCTTGACCTTCACTGAACCCAAAATATGACAAGAAGGGTTGGGAAAGTTTTGCCTGTCACTAAAAAATATTGCCATCATCACTTTATGCTGTGTAAGTTAGATTTTTGTTACAGGAAATGGAGTTTTGTTCTCTCGATGACAGGCAAAGTTCTAGGAGGGAATGGTACCATTCGGGAGGCAAGCGTCAGGTTGTGAACTAGAGTTTAGAAAATGTTTCTGAGGGTTAGGTCAAGTTTAATACTAAATTTTTAGGAAAAATTGGGGCTCGAGCTAAATTTTTTAAAAATTCATCGGGCCCGGGCCGAGCGTGGGCCAAGAATTTTTAAAAACTTATCGGGCCGGGCCGAAAATCTCCAAAACTTTTCGGGCCCGGGCTGGATTGGGCTCGGGCCGAAACGAGCCCGAGGTTGACCAAAGAAGAAGAGGGAAGAGTGTGTTAAGAACGATAAAGTGCAGTGTGGTGTCACAGCGGATATGACGCAAGAGAGAAACAGATGGAGGACAGCGATCCGAGAAGCCGACCCCAGCAAACTGGGGAAAAATGCTTAGAAGAAGAAGAAAAGGGTAATATTGAGGGCTGGAAATAGGACTTAAAATGGTATCTAGAGTGTCACGTTTCATCTCAGTGACCCCGAAAACTATGAAAACGACACTAATGTCAATTGTTTTCGATCATTTTTATATGCCACCACCCCACCCGCTCTTACCTAAGTGTGCCAGTTGAATCTTATTCTCAGAGTACTGTTTCCTGCACTGTAATTAATATGTGTTGCAAGCTTGGTTAAAATTGCTGCAGGTATTCTAGAGTTATGCTGGAATATATATATATATATATATATATATATATATATATATATATATATATATATATATATATATATATATATATATATATATATATATATACTCTGAAATAAATGTTTTCGCGCGGGGAGATAGGTCTATGAGAAATATTTGAATCTCCTTCCCTCTTAGAATATTTATCTTAATGAAAGTATAATGACTAAAGTACAAAACATACTCTAGTTTTGGTATAAATATTAAAACACTACTACCACAGAATACATATTTAATGAAATTGATATGATAAAAAAAGCAAGCTGAGCTCCCTCATGACTAAGCGGTTAGCGTACGCGCCTTTGGCGTGGGAGACCCGGGTTCGATTCCCCGCGGAAGCTCATCTGGTTCGGATTCCACTTTAATCAGTAGGTCCACGTCTCATATAGCCTCGCTGCTGAACGGGAAGTTAAACTCAAAAAATCAAATCAAATCAAAAAAGCCAAGCTTGAAGTTGGTACTACCTTCCAAAAATCATTTCAAACGGGTCACGTTTTTCTGACCACCATAACTATAATTTCGACCCAAATCTCGGTCATTTTAATATTTTATTATTCACCTCCTTTTCCTACTTCCTGGCAATGAAGATGGACTTGGACTTAAACGGCATTAGAAGTGTTACTATTCATTTCAGCCTCTCCGAAAAGTATGGATTATACACCAATATCTATCGTTTTGCATTATTTTTGTATGTCTTTCCTTTCAACTACCATCCCTCTTACTGCCACAGTATTTTTTTTTTCAGATTAAAAATCATATGTCTACGAAGTTTAGTTACAACTGATCCAGATATTCCGGAGTTACGATGGAATATACATTGATACATACGTATAAATCCATACACATATATCGATGTGCGAATAAATTCCCAATCCAGCTAACACGCTCGTTGATGCCTAAACTTTGGATTAAACGTTGGAATTAAATCGTGATTGTAACCTAATAACATGACAAACTCAAACTATTGATTATACGCTAATCTTAGTCATTTGAAACATTTTATTTTTACTCGTTTCACTCTTCATGCCAATGACTAAACTTGAACTTAAGGCTATCGGGAGTGCAATTATTAATCTCAGCGATATCGAAAGCTATAGATTCGATACCAATATCGATCGGTTTCCATTATTGTTACATGTCAATAACTTCTCACCACCCTAGATATACTATTGAGGATTAAACTTTCATGGTGTAGGGAGTGTCGTCAATCAACTTAGGGATCCCAAAAACTATGGATTCGATTCTGATACCCCAGTGGAAGGGGACGGCGTCCCCAGCGTTTCCCCGCACTTCTACCCCGGTTTGACACTAATATTGATCATTTTCAATTATTTTTATATCAAAATTTCCCCCTCGGATGCTAATGGAAAGTGAACTTTAACGTAAATGGTATCTGAAGTGTTGCTGTTCATCTAAGCGACCCAAAAATTATGGATTCGACACTAATATCGGTCTATTTTTATGATATTTATGTCTACCCCTCCTACTTCGCTTAGGAGTCATAAGGGGTCCTTCCCGCACTCGGGGCTCAATTTGGACTTAAACGGCATCAGAATTACCACCAAATAACTTAGCGTAACTGAAAACTAACGATTCGACACCAACATCGGTCGCTTTTGATATTTTTACGTCAGGATTTCACCCCACCCCCTGGGTGCTGATATCAATTGAAATCGAATTTAACGGCATCACAAGTATTACTATTTACTTAAGCGACTCCAAGAACTATGGATTCGATACTAATATCGGTCGTTTTCGATAATTTTTGTATGCCTCCCCTTCCCACTCTGCTCTTACCCCAACAGTATTCTTTTCCATACAGTAACTAATATATGTACCAAATTTCACAAAATTAAATCCCCACGTTAAGCGGGTTTGCATATCAAGGCTCCTAACTATGAAAACATTTACGCTCACTCCAACCTCAATCATTTCACGAATTCAACCTGTTTTACGTGTGTTATTAGGACATAATATCGATTGTGATTTATTCTAGAAACACTTTTATACATTGCAAGAGCTGTAACGTCCAAATGTTTACTGAGAACTCATAGTCGTATCGGAATAAACAAAAGCGAGTATGGAAGAGTAAACTGCTTTCACAAAAGGCAAAAGAAAATGTGCCAAGGCATACAAAACGGTCGAGTGGTTTAGGTCGATACACTATTAAGCATATGTTTGTGTGTTCAAACCCGGTAGCAAGTTGTTTCTTTTTTAAGTGTCTTCCTATTTTCATCCGGAGATGAAAATATTTCTTTGAGTAACTCATTGAAAACTTCTTTTGTTTCAAATGCGATTAAAACGGAACATTATATGAAATGCGAATCTTAAATCCATAGCTAAAAAAAATGAAGTATACTCACTACTCCATTATCCTCTGATTTGTAACGAAAACTATTTATAAACAGTGGTGACTTCAGAAATTTATCCTCGGGGGGATTTCAATATGCGGGTGGAGGGCAAAAATTGGTAGTCCACATGGAGCACGATCGAATATATGGTCCTGAAGGCGGAATTTTCTTAGCTCGAGAGGGGTCTCAAATTCTCCCTCAGATCACGTCCTGAAAGCATCATTGCTTAAAAGCTTTTCGTAACAAATATAATATTACACTTGTTTCTCGTTCTACATTTAGAATTGGTAAAGTCATAACTTACAAAGGATTATAATAAAAGCATAAAAATTACAATACCAATCATGTATAAATTATCCTGTAAGTTACCAACTTTGGGTCAGATTAAAACTCAAATAATTGTTTTCGGATTGCACTTAGAAGTAAGCCCTCTCTATATAATTCTGATTGGAAAGCCATGTATAACTCTAATTAATTAATCAATATTTATACAAATATTTTTTTTTTATTTTACTATTTTTACTATTCAATATTATATACACTTCATTTCCAAAATCAAAATCTCGAAAATGTATATTGTACGAGTGCAGATTCGCAAATAAATGATTATTTATCATATATATTGGTCCCTATTCAAAATTCTATTTAATCGAATCCGACAAGAACACAGACAGAAACATCGAGAACAGGTGGAAAAAAAGAGAGAAAAAATGCTGTACCCGGCGGGGACTCGAACTTAGTTCAAATGGTGCTCTATAAGCCGAACGCCTTAGACCACTCGGCTATGGTAACAACTAGTCACTGTAGCAAAGAATTCGCGTAGTAGTTCTTATTACAGAATAACATTTTCTATTGCCTAAAATTTAAACCTAATTTACTTTGATATAATATATATAATAATTTGTTTCATGAACATGTTTTCGTTACTTTGATGAATGATGTTTGTTGTTGATATAGATTCTATTACACGTTCTTTCGTAAATATTATAGAAAGTGTCAGGGTTATTTATGATCTTTCATGGAAATTGACTGACGCATGCGCAGTAGACACAGTTCAATTGAAAGGCGAGGAAGGAAACGCTAACACACTGTTAGGATGTTTCATCGCTGTAAAGTATAAAGAACAGCTAAAATGTATTTTGCGCTTGTCATTGCGTAAAGAATCACCAGGTTAATGTTTGTCCATGTTCTCACTGATCAACTGGACTCATGAAAAATAATTAATATTGTCATTACTGCACAATATGAAGAATAAAGAACGTAAATACACCACGTTGTTCTCGAATTCGAACCTAGCTAAGGAAGGGACAATAAACAAAATGTGACTTATTCATTCGAATTGAGATAATTCAATGAAAGTAGATTTACACAATCAAAAGGAAAAACATCGTTAAAAAGACAATAATACTTTTATCCGAGATGTGAAATAAAGTTATTAATTAACTGAAATGAAAGTAATATTGGGCATGATATAGAGTAAGAAAAAAAAAGTAAGTGTATTCTTAGAAACGTTCAAAGTAAATTCACAAATACTTTTTGAAGATATACTACTCTTCCTTAACGTTTTAACGAACTAATAAGTAAACAAGCAAAGGAAAAGAATGAAGAACGAAAGTATTGCTCTTGAAAAAATATAATAAATAAATGAAACTTAAATAAATGTTTACACAAAAAAATAACACACTAGTACTTCGTGTAATCACCTCCAGAGTCAATAACTTCTTGAAGTCTGGAGGGGATACTAGATACAAGTCTCGAGCAATACGACGGTGTGTCACGAAAATGTTGCCACAGTTCCATAACATGATTTTGAAGAAACGTTTGGTCTCTGTCTTCACGTCTCTCTTCCCATTCTTGCACCATGTAGGCCCAAAGATGTTCAATTGGGTTCAAATCTGGGGATAGAGGGGGCCACTCAATACAAATTAACTCTGGATGTTCACTTAGCCACTCTCGTGTTTGCCGGGAAGTGTGAGCAGCACTGTTGTCATGCATAAATATATATTCTTCCTGTTCGGGGAAGTTTCTTTCTAAGGACGGTAACAACGTATTTTCGAGAATATTAATGTAAACACTGCTGTTCATTCTCTCAGGCACCGCAACCAAATCTCCAGGACCAGCAGCCGTCATGTATCCCCAAAAGTGTGCTGATATTGGTCCTTAACAAGAAGTTCTGATAATATTTTGTTCAGCATACCTGGTTCCGCGCGGTCTATACAATATAACTCTGCCTTGTTGGTTAGACTTGAAAACCTTCTCGTCGGTCCAGATGACTAAGTCCCAATATGACTGAGGTTGGGTTATGTTATTCTGTGCTCATTCCATTCGTCTGGCCTTGTGAGTTTCAGTCAGGAGAGTCTTCCTAGCGGGTCTTGAACAGTGTAGACCAGCACCCAATAATCTTCTTATTATTGTTTCGTGAGAACAATTATATTCTCTGGCTTTGTCCAAGAGGATTGTTCCCGGCGGGAGCTCATGTGGTTCGGATTCCACGTTAATCAGTAAGTCCACGTCTCATATAGCCTCGCTGCTGAAAGAGACGCTAAACTAAAATCAACTCAACTCCAAGAGGATTGACGTGTGGCGTAGAGGTCTGTTGATTACTCCTGTAACTAAAGCTTGATCTTGAGCTGCAGTTGTCACTTTTGGCCTTCCACTTCTTGACCAAGACCTGAACCATTCACCACCTTCTTCATGTCGCTGAACCCATTTCTTGACCGTTTTCTTGTCACATCCCAGATCTCTAGCAATCTGAGGCACAGTTTGTCCCATTTTTGCTCGGCCTATGATTTCTCCTCTCAGAGCAACAGACAGTTCTCCACAACCTTTAGAGCAAGGCATTTTCAGAACCTGTTACAAATTTGCGTTCTGGCGTGTATGACAAATGTCGGTAAAGTGCATCTTTCTGTTTCTACTGCACATGCACCAGTCAATTTTCATGAAAGATCATAATACTGACAATTGTTGTAATATTTATGAACGAATACGTAATAGAACCTATATTAATAACACCATTCGTCAAAGTAAAGAATACCGTAAACATAAAACAATTTCAACAGACTATTACATCAGGCCAAAATAGGCTTAAACTTTTGAGAATACAAAATAAATTTCATACTGTAACAAAAGATTGAACACGAAACACGCTTACTATATTTTCAACTTGTCACATTAGCCGAGTGGACTAAGGCATTCGGCTAGAAATTCTGAGGCACCATTCAAGAGTAGTTCGAATCCCACCACAGTACAATTTGAATTTACCTCTTCTTGACGTTTCTGTTTGTGATCCTACCGGATTCTATTAAATATAATTTCGTAATACGCTAAAATATACGTAATATTTGAAATTCTTAACCTCCCATTTTTACATTTTTCAAGCTCAGTTGAGAAGAAAGAGGGAAAATGAAAGTACAAAGATTTACAATAATTACTTAGCATTTACTGTCATTGAAATTTTGGATATTTTATTTATGAAAATGTATAATGAACTAAAAATATATTTAGTAGGTCACATGTCTCCATTTTTCGATTCAAACTTGAAAGTTACAGTTTAGGCGGTGACATATCAAAGACCCAGGGGGTCGAGGGGGTCGTAACCCCTCCCATTGAAACTTTTATATTCTATTGAAATAAAAAGTGTTTCAGTTTATAATCTTGGAAAAGCAACAATCACTGTATGTGGAGGGCGGTTTATTTATACTACGATTTATCGCTTCCAAATGTGTAGAAGGTGTGACTGGATATTGAGTATAATCATTCAAGAAATATAAGACAACGAACGGACTTCGTAAACCCTTCACGCCACCCCAGGAGGACGAAGTGCGTCCCGCCGTCCCTCGGTTGGGAACTACTGCTTGCGAGGGAAACATTCTAACAGGCTGTTAGCGTTTCCTTCCTCGCCTTTCAATTGAACTGTGTCTACTGCGCATGCGTCAGTCAATTTCCATGAAAGATCATAAATAACCCTGATACTTTCTATAATATTTACGAAAGAACGTGTAATAGGATCTATATCAACAACATACATCATTCATCAAAGTAACGAAAACGTGTTCATAAAACAAATTAATATATATATTATATCAAAGTAAATTAGGTTTAAATTTTAGGCAATAGAAAATGTTATTCTGTAATAAGAACTACTACGCGAACCCTTTGCTACAGCGACTAGTTGTTACCATAGCCGAGTGATCTAAGGCGTTCGGCTTATAAGCACCCTTCGAACTAAATTCGAGTGCCGGCCGGGTACAGCACTTTTTTATCTCTTTTTTTCACCTGTTCTCGATGTTTCTGTCTGTGTTCTTGTCGGATTCGATTAAATAGAATTTCGAATAGAGACCAATATATATGATAAATAATCATTTATTTGCGAATCTGCACTCGTACAATATACATTTTCGAGATTTTGATTTTGGAAATGAAGTGTATATAATATTGAATAGTAAAAATAGTAAAATAAAAAAAATATTTGTATAAATATTGATTAATTAATTAGAGTTATACATGGCTTTCCAATCAGGATTATATAGAGAGAACTTACTTCTAAGTGCAATCCGAAAACAAATATTTGAGTTTTAATCTGACCCAAAGTTGGTAACTTGCAGGATAATTTATACATGATTGGTATTGTAATTTTTATGCTTTTATTATAATCCTCTATAAGTTATGACTTTACCAATTCTAAATGTAGAACGAGAAACAAGTGTAATATTATATTTGTTACGAAAAGCTTTTAAGCAATGATGCTTTCAGGACATGATCTGAGGGAGAATTTGAGACCCCTCTCGAGCTAAGAAAATTCCGCCTTCAGGACCATATATTCGATCGTGCTCAATGTGGACTACCAATTTTTGCCCTCCACCCGCATATTGAAATTCCCCCCGAGGATAATTTTCTGAAGTCACCACTGTTTATAAATAGTTTTTCGTTACAAATCAGAGGATAATGGAGTAGTGAATATACTTCATTTTTTTTAGCTATGGATTTAAGATTCGGATTTCATATAATGTTCCGTTTTAATCGAATTTGAAACAAAAGAAGTTTTCAATGAGTTACTCAAAGAAATATTTTCATCTCCGGATGAAAATAGGAAGACACTTAAAAAAGAAACAACTTGCTACCGGGTTTGAACACACAAACATGTGATTTATAGTGTATTGACCCAAACCACTCGACCGTTTTGTATGCCTTGGCACATTTTCTTTTGCCTTTTGTGAAAGCAGTTTACTCTTCCATACTCGCTTTTGTTTATTCCGATACGACTATGAGTTCTCAGTAAACATTTGGACGTTACAGCTCTTGCAATGTATAAAAGTGTTTCTAGAATAAATCACAATCGATATTATGTCCTAATAACATACGTAAAACAGGTTGAATTCGTGAAATTATTGAGGTTGGAGTGAACGTAAATGTTCTCATAGTTAGGAGCCTGGATATGCAAACCCGCTTAACGTGGGGATTTAATTTTGTGAAATTTGGTACGTACCAAGCTTGATTAAATTTCTTCAGGTGTTCTAGAGTTATGTTGTAGAAGTTGGACAACCAACCATACAGTGAAGTCAGAATGGTTGCCTACATTCAAGGGGTAACGTGCTTACAAAATCCCTTTGTTGTCGTATAAACAAATGTTAATCATATATTTAAGTATTGAGGTATTATGCTAATTGCTTTCAACGATATTCGTATAGCATAAAATACATGGAAATCAGCTATTGTTACAATAAAGTATAGATTTAACAACAATCTATATTTACGTTAAATGAAGTCTAAAGAAAAAAAAGAGAGAGAAAACAAATGTTAGAGAGAAGAAAATTACTAAGGCAGGTTACGTGTTTCAGCAATTATTTTATTGTGGGATAGAGCTTCATGACAAAAAGTCTGTTCAGCATCAATTGTGAGTGAGTGTTTCTAATGAAGTCTAGCAGAAATTCTTGAATAATACACTAGCAATTAATAACAGAATGCCTAGTAACCAAAGCACTGATCTAATTTGTTCGCCAATTAAACAAAACTACACCTGTACTTTCCAATCAGTAGGTTCCAAAACCGTTACTACAAACTTGAAAAGTGAATCATACAATTTCCCAAGTATAAAAGGGAATTTGTTGCCTAAAAAAAATTATGGAATCTTGAATATCGTATTTATTTATTACTAATAGAATTACATAGTACTATGGTTTATTATTTGGTCCACTCGTATACTAAAAATCGTCAAATTCGATGCAGCGCTGTAGGAGTTGGGCGCCAAACACCGTTACATCAAATTTATTTATGTAATAAATACTCCCTCCCTTCTTAAAACGGAAATTTTCAAGAACTCTTGGGCATGTGTCATTATTTTTATATATCGTGTTTAATTTTTTTGACTTGACAGGCGAATGATATATCGTGATATAACATATTTTTAGCATAAACTTTTAACCCCTCTTTACTACTTTAGGATATGCCTTTTATTGCTCAAATGTTATTTATTTTTTCATGTGTCTAGATGTTTGTAATATTTATTTATTATTATTATGTATATTATTACTATTAGAGGAAAAAGATCGTATTCGATAACACTTTTCCTTTATCCATGCTCTTATCTACACTCGTACCACAAACTGCTTATGTTGTTTCAAATTCATTTAATGTGAAACTCGCGTATTTTTTGGTTTTAACTTTAAGCACCGTAAGAAAATATACGGCATAAACATATTTAACCTGTAGTTGAAAAAAAATATTCTAATTGTTAAGTATTGAAATTTTGATCAAGCATAGGTCAGGTGCGTTATTGTTCAAATGGTTAGAGGTAATTGTATATTTTGCACAATTGGTTATGTGGTTACTAATATGGCGAATAGGGATAAAACTACTAATTATGTATAGAGTAAATTTAATGTACAACATTTCATTAAGAGTCCCTATCACTACGAAATTAAAATACGACTAATTTTACAGTAATTATGTGAAATCTTCAAATAGATAAAAGATAATCGAAAAGTGGATCAAGACCTCCCTAGACGACGTTATTTTGCATGAGGTAGCGTTATCACGAGCCACCTAGTAGCTTTGCGTTTGCAGTTATTTAGAAACGCGAAAATAAATGCCGATTTTCTAAATGGCTGGAAATCGAATGCAGATAAATGAGTCTTGATAGCAGTATCTCACGAAAAATAATATTGTCTAGGGAGGTCTTGTTTCACTTTTCGATTATCTTTTTTCTATTTGAAGATATCACATAATTACTGTAAAATTAGCGTTATTTTAATTTCGCAGTGATGAGGCCTCTTAAATGCATAAACAAACTTTTATTGAAAATATTAATTTTCTTGCGAAATCTACCTTAATCAATCCATTTAATGTTTTTCACATTCGATAATGGTGTATTATGGTGAATTACCATGTGTAAATTCCGAGGACGTAATAGCTTTATGTTTATTAATAATTAGGACATAAAAAATTTTTTTACGACTGATGTTACTAGCAACAGTGACTTGTTTTTGATAAGTTGCAACTGTGTTCTCTTCTAACGCACTATATAACTTGGAGTTTTCTTATTATTATGAAGAAACGTTATCTTCCATGTGAAATGATCACTGTTTCAAGAACGCATGATGTCTGTCATGTTGTAGTAGCACGAAGTAAGCCAAGAACATCCACGTATATACATAAGCTATTTCACGTTATATAGTAAGTTTATAATTATTAACTCGTTTCATTAATTTCAGAGTAACGAATTGGATAAGTTACAGAGAGCAAAGGACAAGCGTTTCTTCCAGGTATACTTCCAAGGAACTTTATCCCGTGAGAGTTGGCCATCCGCTCCCTCCGAAACTAAGATAAATGAAACTACGATTTTCTAGGATAAAATTTTCTGGAAGAAAGCCAGCTAAAGACATAACTTAAATTATTGGCGGAAGAATTGTCGTCTGTTATGGGTGGTAGGTTAAAATCTTATTGTTCTCTTCCCCGAGAATTTGATGTGTGATCGCAAGTGATTCCCTTTATTTGTCACTTTGTCCTTGATTTTAGCACAAAACACGACGCTGGTTATTTCCCATGAAAAATCTTCCCACTGTTTCTTTCCATGTGGCAACTGCTTGGAAATATATATATATATATATATATATATATATATATATATATATATATATATATATATATATATATATATATATATTAAGGTGATTGTTATCTTTCTTCTTCCGAGTGTTTTTAGGCTCAGTCCTTAAAATGGTTCCATATCATATCAAGGTAACTTACCAGAAAAATTAGCTCAGTTGAATAATATTAAATGGTGTCCCAAGCAACATCAAGTTTCCATCGCGTCTACAGTATATGAAAGGACCACCTTAATACATATTGCCATTACAGGAAAAAAAATGATGTATTGACACTACAAACATATATGCAATGGAGGGTCTGATTGTACAGCCACCAGCAAAAGTATCTCCCCCCCCCCCTAAGTGCTCTAATTCCATTACTTAGAGTCCAGATAATTTGCAGTTGTGATAATGCCTGGACAGATACAACCAAACTTACACGATACTTTTCTCGGCATTGACAGCAATTGATAGCACTGATCCAGGTGTTTATGCAGGTAAAATTGTAAAGTAGACGACTAACGAAACAGTTCTCCATTCTGATATGACTATCTATGCTTCGGATCGTGTTGTCCAATTAACACCATATATTACTCTCAACATTGCTGTGTATGTAATGTATTATTTCGTTATGTATTGTATGTTCAGAGAAAACAAATACAGACCACGTATGTATCAGAAAATGTTGGAAGTAGATTAAAATATCAAATCTAGAACAACTGCTGGAAATGAGTTTGTAAATGATAGCCTCCATTAACAGATCTTCTTTAATACTCCTCATTCCATCCTTTTCTGTCTGGAGAGGAGAATCATCTTGCTTCTCACACTGAGTATGCATTGAAAGATTTGAAAAAGTTTGAACCTGACCGGGATTTGAAACCGCGTCCGCCAAATAGAAGTTCAATACGCTAACCGCTTACCTACCGCGTCACCTCAAATTTCATCCAAGCTATTAGTTAGTTAAAATTGTTGCATGTAAGACTATACAAACTACTAATGCTCGTATGAGAAGACGTTCCTTATGAGTGTCACAATGACTTACTCGTGATTTCCTTCTTTAACTCAAAAGCAAGTTATATAGACCTTCGCCAATGAGGAAAATATCACGAAACGTTCTTCAAGTTGAGGCTACCTCATCGTTTTTAACTGCTCCCGATTTACATTACTACTATTCTTCCTCATCGTAACTTCTAATTAAGCCGATCCGAAGAGTTTCAGTATTCACGCGCTACCCTAGCCAGCTGTTGAAGTTGGTCACGTAAAATGTACAGAAAAATTTGAGCAAGAGAACAGAACCTAACCAACCCCTGCGGGGTTTCTAACCCGTTCCAACTACTACTTCCACTACTAGTACTACTACTACTACTACTACTATTATTACTACTACTACTACTACTACTGCTGCTGCTGCTGCTGCTGCTATTATTATTATTATTATTATTATTATTATTATTATTATTATTATTATTATTATTATTATTTATTATTATTATTATTATTATTATTATTATTACTTTTGCTATGGATCCGTATAGTAAAACTGCAAGCTTATTTTAATGAAAAAAGTGTTATGAAAATTTAAAAAATCCTTGGGCAAGGTTTGAACTCACGTCAAAAACTATTTTCATTACTAGAACGTTGAACTAGAACACTCGGCCACGAGGGCCGACAGCAGTTGACCTTAATTTCCGCTATATATAGGTCATGATTCTTGATGTCCTATCTGTGTCGGCCAATAAGATCAGAGGATATCTGAAATTCTTGGTATTTCCCGCACACTGAGGTCTGCGGGGTCGTTAGTTACTCCTCTGGGCCCGTTCCATACACGACAAATTAATTAAGAAGACAATATTGACAAATCTGACAATAATATACGAATATATATTATTTCTAGTGCCCCTAATAGTAGACCTTTTTTTTTTTTTTTTTTTTTTTTTACTGAAATGGGCCCACGACTCATTGTTTTATTTACCTTTAGTGTGCTGTTCTGTTTATGTAATGTAATGAACCGGTTTGATACTTCACTTATAATTTCACTTTCGTATCGTATATGGAGTAAGACAATTTTGTCTTAAAATGGGAACCCCTCGAACGGCGGGGGAGCTTCCCTGGGGGGGGACAGTGGCCCCAACCCCCCCAAGTTACGGCCCGTCGTCGTGGCAATCATTTTTCTTAATTTGAAGGTAATGTTTACGTAATTGATTTTGTAATTCAGTTATTCCTTTATTATTATTATTATTATTATTATTATTATTATTATTATTATTATTATTATTATTATTATTATTATTATTATTATTATTATTATTATTATTATTATTGCAAAGTCGAGACTTGGCTACATATTTTATATTTTATGAATTTTCTGATTGGATTTCAAGGTTTTTTTTTTTTTTTTTTGAATAATCAACACACTCTAGTTTAGGGGGTTCGGAGGAGAGAAATATTATCCTCTTGCTTTTCATTGGTTTACTTGCACGCTACACCAAGCCTGGATAGTACATTTCACCTTTTTATATCTACTGGAAGTACCCTAAAGGTTTATGATGATCATAAGAGAATAAGTGAATAAGTGATGAGATCAATGAACTTTGAGTATTAACATCATTTTAAATATCAGGTTGTCAGAAAAGTCATGCCGTATTTCGGTAAAATATGACAAATGATGGTTTGTAGATATATTGGAGTTATTCGGATCATGCAATAGTTTGTCATGAATAGAAAAGATGTTGAGCGTTTTGTGTAGTAATATTGCTCTTTGTTTGGTTTAGTTGTACATATTTGATCAGAGATGGCGTGGATCAATGAAAACTTGACCCACCATCCACCGCGACCCACTCTGACCCATGATCCACCACCCACCTTGGCCCACTCTGACCCACTACCCACAATGACCCACTCCGACCCACCAATCACCATGAACCACTGAGTCACCAAAACACATTGTCATCAACTCTGACACATGATCCACGTCCTCTTCTCTACGGACTAAAGAGTTTATACTTGTAATAAAACCAGGCTGTCAAATTCTAACTAATCGGAGTTTGAATTTCTACGGTCCATCCCTCAAGCACAGCTCTGTTACAATAATGATGGATCTGACCTTTACGATATAAAATGGTAAAGTGTTTGTCATGGGCGTAGGCTATGACGTAGGCTCAACTTGAAGAACATTTCGTGATATTTTCCTCATTGAACAACGTCTATATAACTTGTTTTTGAGTTAAAGAAGGAAATCTCGAGTAAGTCATTAAGACACACAATTGCTTATATTTTCTTATTTATATTTTGTTTATATTTGTTTGTTTTAGTTATATTTGAGTATCTTGTTTATAGTTTTCCATGAAACGATTTTAACTAGGTATTATTTTAGGTGGAAGTTTAAATGGCGCGGTAGGTGAGTGGTTAGTACTCGCGTGTTAGCTGCCCAAGAGGTAACACGTCTTTCGCTGGTCGTCCGTCCAGTGTCGTATCGTGCGAGAGGCATTGAATGCGCCCAGTGTACTTTGTGTTTTGCTTGGAATTTACGCTGACTTGATTCTAATATATTTCAGTTTAGTGGTGACTAGTGAGTTTATTTAGAAATTATAACATGTCTATCAAACGTGTCAATACATTAAAATTAGGATTTCGTGCGATTCCTAACCGTCCGTCCACAATAAAAATCCATGAGTTTATTCAAAATACGTTTAAGTTAAAGGAAGAACAAATACTAAGTATTGAGTTGGATATTTATCGTAAATGTGTGTATATTAAGTTATTATATGATTTGTTGTGTGACAAATTGTTAAGAGATCATGGTGATAGTGTTAAATTTCAAGATGATAGTGAAACATACCCAGTAACATTAGAATTAGCTGATCGGCCTTTAACCTATGTGCGAATACATGCTATTCCCACGGAATATAGTGATAATGATGTCACGCGTGCCTTGTCTATCTATGGAGAGTGTAAAAGTATAAAAGACGAAATTTATGACGATACTCATATTTATAAAGTTAGATCTGGACGAAAGATCGTGACTATGTATTTGTTTAAACCTATACCGTCCTTCCTGGATATTCGTAACCAGAAGTTCCTAGTAACTTATTTTGGTCAGGACCGTACTTGTTATTACTGCCAATCTCGAGATCATTTACAAGATCAATGTTTTCAGCGTCAAAAACGGGCCTTTGTTTCAACAACAACCATAGAACATATAGAAAGTGATAAGGAACGCTCTCGGGTTTCGCCACCCCAAGAAATTAATGTGGTTAAACCTGCTAATTTGCCTACTTTAACGTCAGATGTTGACTTTCCAAAGTTAATGACTGAGCTTACTACCCCTGTGATACAGGGCCGTTCTCTAACCACTACTCCGATAGTGCCAAACGACAGTGTTCCTAACCGACCATGTTCCGGAGCAATTTCGGAAAACGTCTCTCCCAAGGATATTAGTGATAGTCAGGACAGGACCTCATCTGCAGCCCCTCCAGCTTTACATGGTACTTCTTCACTGGCTGAGTCAGATCTTCCACGGGAACATCAAGTTGTCATTGAACACGATACAAAGAAGCTTTTGATAGACAGTGCTTCCTCCTCCACTAGTGTTGTTGATGGTGATAAGAATCTAGAGTGAATCTATAGTGTATCGGAAGTTTCCTCTGTAAGTCCCATTTTCCCAGTTCAGTCCAAGGAAAAAGATCATCTATTCTCCCCTGTGAGTTGTCCTAGTGGGAAAAACGGAGCTGATGCCCGGAATTCCCAGGAAGCCTTCCAAGACAAGAAACGGAAGAAAGCAGGAACGGCTATAGCTCAAGTAAAACAACCTAAGAAGACGGATCAGGGACCCTTAGAAGTATCACCTAGGATCACCCGGTCGTCTGTAGCGAAATTAGTGAGTACGGAATATCTACCTGATACCGCAGTTCCTTCTTCAGGTGAGTCACCAACAGTTTCTACTCCTACCTAAACATTCAGAAACACAGTGCTTGCAGCCAAACAGTGGTGTGGTATTATGAAGTGTGTTGCTAACATTAGACAACTTCCTCTTACAATATTTATGTGTACTATCTTAAAACTAGCAACTATAAATATCAACGGAATACAATCGCCAGTAAAAATTGAAGCTCTCAATGACTTTCTACTTAAATCTGAAATAGATGTAGCTTTTCTCCAAGAAGTTGGTCCAAAGATTGTAAACGTTCATCCATCATATAATGTATATAATAATTGTACATATAATAGCCTTGGTACTGCAATTTTGGTTAAAGAAGGCATCCCGCTTACAAATGTAGAATTACATCCTAATGGTAGAATTATCAAAGGTCAGGTTAATGATATAACTCTAATCAACGTTTATGCGCCCAGTGGAAGTCATAATAGAAAAGAACGGAATAATTTTTATGCAAATGAGGTAGCGCCATTTTTAGTGGCCCAAATAATGTTATATTTGGCGGAGATCATAATTCAAGTATAACTCACACAACAGAACCAACTTACAATTATTGCCCTACCTTAAATGAATTGTTAAAGAATTTGTCTTTGGTAGATGTGTGGGACTTCAAACACCCAGATTTACGAGAGGACACATTTATTACAAAAACTTCGAGCTCAAGAATAGACAGGATTTATGTAAATGCTAACTTCAAATCCCAGGTTGTTTCTGTATACCGATACACTGTACAATCGGAGGGCCAGATGTAGCATGTTTAATGTGGTGATATATAGTCAGTGCACCCCCTCTCAAGTGTTATTATTTCTGACTTTCTGGATCTGAGTACGCTAATTCTTGATTCACGTGCTCATTGTCTCATGATGATTAAAAAATAAAATAAAATCTTGTAGTTCTACCACCCACGATTATGCCTTATTCAGGATCATGAACGAAATTGGGGGATTAAAGAAAATGAAAGCAAAAAAGAGAATACGAGATAACTCATGAAGTTTTGATTATTCACTAATAATAATAATAATAATAATAATAATAATAATAATAATAATAATAATAATAATAATAATAATAATAATAATAATAATAATAATAATAACGTAACTAGTTATTGAATTGGAATGAATCTCTACTGATAAAATAAATAATCTAATATAAATAAAATAAAGAGTTTGTTTTTAGGTCTGTCTCTCTGTCTGTGTGCGGCCTGGGGACCAGACGAGTGGATCGAGAGTTACCAAATTTTGGTCAGGGGTACCTTGGCTCAGGCCCCAGATCAAGACCAAGCCCTTTTTCAAATTTCGAACCAGGGGGTCTCGGGGGTGTTTACCGGAACCGGCTTGGGAACCAGACAAATTTACCGAGAGTTATCAAATTTTAGTCACGAATACTTTGGTCCAGGCTCCAGACCAGAGTTAAACGTTTTTGTCAAAATTCGAACCAGGGGAGTATCAGGGGGGCGTTTACCGCGACATATAAAAGTAGTAAAAAATGACCAATATTAGTGTCGAATTCATAGTTTTCGCGGTCGCTGAAATCAATGGTGAAACTCCGATTTCATTAACTTCCAAATTCAAGCTATTCGGCTCAGGGTCGGGGGTCACCGGGGGGGGTGAGATACCAAGACATATAAAAGTAATCCAAAAATGACCGATATTAGTGTCAAATCCATAGTTTTCGCGGTCGCTGAAATCAATGGTGACACTTCCACAGGCGTTGACTTCCAAATACAGTCCCCGTACAAAGCATGGGTATATTCAACTAGTTTACAATAAAGTAGACATTTCATTGATTAGAGAAATAATTAAAATTGTGTTACTTACCCAAGTATTACTACATTAATAGATCACTTGCATCCTGCGCACATTGAGGTAAACTTTTCTTACTAACGTACGTATGTTAGAACTAATTCGTTTTCAACGTTGTACAAAATAAAACTCACAAGAGCAGAAATTTACACCCAACACCAATCAACACATTTTACATCACAATATCAATAAAAGTTAAATAGATCAAGAGCTATTGAAAGAGACTGAATTGAAACAAAGGGACTTAAATGCTTGAAATAATAAAATTATAAAACCGTTTGTGAATATATATATATATAGGTCTATATAGCACTGGACATACCATGATCTATCGTACTAAAAATAATACCTTATCAAATATGCTTCTGTAACAGAATGTGAAATATTGTTAACTGTGTTTTAAAAAAATAATTAAAGAAGTCTGCTTTTACTTCAATACATATTATACGAGGGTCACACTTTTGCAATACGCAAGTACTATAAAAGATAAAGCTATGATTTTTTTTTTTTCATTTCATCTGGAGTATTGAAAACATACGGAGCTGCATTGTCCAATCTATGAATTTTGTGTAAAAGTAACATTTGTGATCAAAAGCGTGAAAAAAAAGTGGGGTTGGAATGGAGCTCTCAAGCGAAGCATTTCGAGACAAAATTTACTATGATTTTCATGTTGGCCTAAACGAGAAAGACTGTCGCCAAAGATTGAGGTCAGCGTTTGGGGATATCGTTCCATCATATATAACAGTGTTTAGATGTTACAAGAACTTTGAAAGAGGTCGGAGGTCTTTGCAAGTTGAAGCCCTTGAAGGAAGATCTCTGTGTTCAACAATGCCGGATTTAGTGGTACTGTGCAAGACATGGTCTCTAAAGATCCAAGATGTACCTATGATGATCGAGAAGGCACTTGCATTGGATCCTCGTCAGTGCACACAATTTTACACGAGCATCTCAAACTTAAAATGGTAGTTTCTCGATGGGTAATCCATCAATTGTCAGACTTCCAGAAAGCAGAGAGGGTCAGAATTGCTGATGAAACCCTGGACATGTTAAATAAAAGTGGACAGCAGCTGATTTCTAAAATTGCGACAGATGGTGAAACCTACACCCCATTTTATGAATGCCCTACTCGTCAGGAAAGGCGTGTATGGATCCATGAAGATGACCCGATTTCAACTATTGTAATAATAATAAAACAGATAGCAATGAAGAAAGTAAACTAGGCTGTGTTCTTCCGAAGCACTGGTCTCGTCGCAGCTATTAGGTTACAAGAACAGAAAACGGTTACAGCGAACTGGTACACAACAATCTGTTTACCCCAAGTTCTTAGTTCCTTGAAAACCCGAGGTTTGCTCTTCCACCACGACAATACCTCCTCGCACACTGCAAAGCAAACAGTGGTGTATCTCCAGGCTCACCATGTTAAAACACTTCCGCATCCCCTCTATTCGCCTGATTTGGCTATGTGTGACTTCTGGCTCTTCTTTAACCCTAAAAAAGCATTTGCGGAGACGTAGTTTTCACACAGAATACGAAATTGAAGGGTCGATCATGAAGTTTTTCAACAGCATTGCAAGACAAGAGTGGCCTCGGGCATTTGACTTTTGACTGAAGAGATTAAACAAGTGTATTGCTGCCGCAGGGAATTACTTTGATCACACGTAAAATGGTTAGTTCATAAGACATATAGTTCTCTTGTACTGCAAAACATTTGGAGTGACCCTCATATTTCGTATCTTATAAGCTATTACTAAACAAAGATTACTAGCTTAACGTGAGTGGAGGGGACAAAATGTTAAATTGTAAAATTGATTGCAAATTGGTACGTTTCCCATGATTGGCAGGTATAGCAATGTTAAATCAACAATAAATAAATTATATTCATAAGATGTTACATAAAACTCTAGTTCTTTTTTTAAAGTTGCTCTAAAGTAAACTTTAGTGAAAGAATAAAATAAAGAAAAAGGGAAAAATGAACTATTTTACACTGAAATTACTGAAATGCTTTCAACAGACGAATTATCAATGGAAATACTAATGATTTCATAGTATAAAGACAAATATAATGCGTATAGAATCATCTAAGTTTATAAGCAAATTAATGTTCATTTATGTTTTTAACTGAGTGTAAATTTCCCATCTCATTTACAATCCATTTTACTATATCCACATATTGACATAAATAAAGTCACAAAAGAAGAGCAACAGCTGAGTTTCATCGAATGGTTGTGATAATTTCCGATGCACAAATAGTATTATTACTATAGAGATCTGAGATGCTGAACGGAAATAAAAGGATAGAAATAGCGAAACAACTCTTTTAGGAAGAAGCGAAGTGTATTTTATGTCGTTGAAATAAAATTACAATAAAGTTTCATGTGTAGTATATACAGAGAAGAAACATTCACAACATTAAAAAGCAAAAGGAAACAATTGAAATATGTGTATGAGGAAAAACTGAGAAGTTTATCTGGGTGAAAGTAAGACAAAAGAACAAGTTTTAGAGATTGTATAAAAATGAATTTTGAAAACAATATTGGAAACAATTAAAAAGAGAAAAAATAATTGGTTAGAACACTATTAGGAAGAAGTTTTATTCTTAGGAATGCGATAGAATGTGTGACGAACGGAAGATGAGGAACGATACAAAAATACTACTATTAATAGATGTATTAAATCGAAAAACTTCTTGAACCTCGTCACTTGTTTTTTTAAAAAAATGTGTTTGAAGAAATCTTATGTTGTTGCATACGCATATACGAGGGCCGTTCACAAAATAACGACCGTTTGCGCATTCCTACTGCGTAGATTACGTCCTCTCCGCTAGTCATGTTCTAGTAGTTTCTTGTGTGATCCTCGACGAGGTGAATCTTGATTTTCTAAAAATTTCTCATTCCTTGCTTGGTGAAATTGTATATGAACATTTTGGTTAGGTCTATTAGAAAATTCGTGCGTGGTGGGTTCCAGGCAACCTAAAACAGAAAATGTGCGGAACACTAACATTTCTAACACAGTATCACGCAGATAGAGATGTCTTCCTTGATTGTGTCGTTCAGACTTACATGTCTCATACCTCCCAACAGAACAAGCGACAATCTCTCGAATAGCATCATCCCTCGTCACTCAAACAAGAGCACAAGTTCAAACAATCGCTGTCGAAGCGAAAATTCATGCTACAGTGTTTTGGGATCGTCAGGATGTTCTCTTTGCAGATTTCACGCCACAAGATACCATGATCAATGCAGATTGCTATTGTGAGACTACGAAAACTACATTGATCCATCCAAATACGGTGGTGCGGAAAGATAGCGGTCGTGTGGTGGCTACATCGACAAAGAGTGATGAACGTATCTTCATTCTATATGTAAGTTGTTCTCCTTATATCTAGTATCAGTAATATATCTTCGGTGGGAACCTTATTTTTGACTTTTTCTCGTGTAAAATACACATATACTATATGCCAAACGATTGTTAAATGGAGAAATATATTTCTCCTGAAAGGAAGAAGACGTTGCAATAAACTACTGAATTGCTCTAGTAAACGAACATAATTAGAGAAAATGAAGTGTCTGGGTTACACGGTCACTAGAGCTGAAGGACACATCTCAAATACGTTAAATATATGGAAGCACTGTTTGATATGAACAGACTATAAATGATGTTCTTGTCTTCGAGACACACTTGCAATAAATCTTTCGTAATGGGTGCTGCTACATCGTAAATCTTAAAGAGAAACTGTCATTATTTTGTAAGATCAAATCAAGACTTACTTATTCTCTTAAGTTAAGTTGTTTCTCCGTGGACTTAGTTCAATTAGAATATTTTTGGGTACAGGAGTGATGGGAAATCAACGCCTCCCCCCCCCAAAAAAAAAGTTATATCCAGCACACTACATGATTCCTAATCTGACGAAGGAATAGAAGAATATGGTCACTTCGAAAGAGTTCTATTAGAAACACTGACGGATGAGCATTTAACTAAACTTCTGAGAGTCAGTGCGTTCCAGTTCGAACCAGACTATAGGAAACTTTAACCGGTAATAGGGCTTAGTATTACGAAAAATTTTATAAAATATAACATCATTGTTTTTAATAAACTATGTTTGCCCGTTGGCTCTTTCCTAAAAACGTTTTCCCATTACTTGACTATAGGAATTAGATGTGAACTCAGTGATTGGTTGATTGAAATGTCCCCGATCTTCTAGTAAGTGTTCTTTATATTCAGAATGCTTGTTCTTCGCATGGAAAGAATACGTTTCATTTTGGACATAAAGGACACCAAAAGTGTCACCAATCAACTTAAGGACCCCAAGTACTATTAATTCGACACTAATATCGGTCATTTTTAAATTAGGCTATTTTTACATGTCACCATCCCCCTTCCACCATCCAGGAGTACTAATGGGGGCTGAATTTGGATTTAAACGGCATTGGAAGTATCACTATTCATCTCCGAGACCCCGAAAACTATGAATTCGACACTAATATCGGTCATTTTCGATTATATTTTATATATCTCTCACCTCCACCTCCCCTACACGTTGCACCGCCAAAGTGAAATAATATAAACCATCCCATGTTTGAACCTCGTCTATCTTGAAAATTTGATCGAGATCGGTCGGGTCGTTTAAAGGGATGAAGTCATAAATATAGTCATTTTCATTTATAGATAGATAGATAGATAGATAGATAGATAGATAGATAGATAGATAGATAGATAGATAGATAGATAGATAGATAGATAGATAGATAGATAGTGTAGAGGTATATCGGTTTTAATATTTTATTTTTGGTGATTGGAATAAAGATTTATTAGAATTAAAGTTAAAAGATTAAAATGTTATGATGATGTTAGATTATGTCATATTGACACGTACGTTTGTTTGTTGATGTAAGTTGTTACACATGGTTGTGTTTATGTTATGTTATTATTGAAATCCTGGCGAGACGCTAACTCGTCGGATTACGTAAAGATGAAAACCAAGAACAGTAATGTCAGCTTTGTATGTCATAAATGTGTAATACAATTTGTTGTTAACATTGACACAATTTGAATGTGGCATAACATTCAGATTCGCAGAAATGGATGGTCTGGGAATTTGGTCACGATGTAATACGGTTTGAAACAAATGTTTTACCAATAGCTGAGGTAAACACAATTGAACAACATGACGAATTCCATCGTCTGGAATAGAAAACAAAAACTCCGAGTTAGGGAGAATCTGGGCAGAAGTGGACCAGTGGATATCAGACGATAGTAGTATACATTGGTCTGAGATTTGTTGGAGACCACGAGTAGATCAAGGGTTGATCGACACTACGTTTCAACTTCGACTATATATCAGCGAGTAATGGTTGGTCTTTAGTTGACAATCTGTGGAGACCAAGCGCAGACATTAACCTTGTCCAGGAGAAATCCAGAGCCAAGCAGTAAGGAGTCATCGTCCAGACAGTCACAGCATAACCAAGGTATGTGTGCCTCAGCTATGTGTGTTGATCGTGATCTAAGTTCCAGGCATTTAACGATTTGTGATCTGAATCATTAGGCCATATTCACTCAGTAAACACACACTAACACAATGACATTAATTAGTCAAATACACAAGTTAAACGAATTATAGAGTTTTTATAATTTATCCTCTCATTTAAACATTTACCTACTCATTTTGGATAATGAGTAGTAGCAGCTTCGTTACGTCACTACTAAAATATCCCCATGCTTCATAGGCACGACGTAAGGAGGTTGTTAATAGATAGATAGATAGATAGATAGATAGATAGATAGATAGATAATATTGAAGTTAATTTTCAAGTGAATGAAAATAAATGAATGGCCTATTTACTATTCGGTTAAATCCTATTTAGGAGAAAATATAACAATGTCCGTGTTGAAAAGTGAAAATCCCTATAAATCTGGTGGCTAAAGTAGACACATGATATTTGGAAGTGAATCGGTAGAATCAAGAAAGTGAAATAAAATAAACAAAGAAAAAAAACAAATAGGTATATAGAATACATAGAAAGTCCAAGGAAGAATGCTTATAACAAGCTTATATGATTGGAATCATCCTTCGTATCAGAAGTTGGTAATCTATCCCTGAATCACAGTACCATCCAACAAAGTTTTCAGATGATTTCAGCTCTTTCTCAAGCTTATGATATCAATGTAAATGTAAAAGAAGTAATCACGAAATCATAAGTTCGACTACACTACTATCAAACAGTATTCAAGTTAAACGGGAAATATCCCAACCTCTTTATCACAGTTTTGCTGGTGTGGAGAAATGGTATCAGATAATGGTATCATATAATGATACCAGATAATGGTATCAGATAATGATATCAGATAATGGTACCAGATAATTATGAAATTACGAACGTAATTTTTAATAGTGCTGAAGCCCTATTATATAGTAAGCTGGCATCCCTTGAATAAAACTCTTCTCTTTGCCACCCTCGCCACCATTTGAAAACATGTTCTTGTTCTCTGGTTCATTTAACAAGATATCACTTTTCTATTAGCATAGCTTTGTTGATGAAGAAACCAAAAGAAATCCTATCCGTCCATTTGTGACGTGAAAAGAACATAATTCTCTGAAAAACCCAATGGTGTTAAGTCGAAGCTTAGCGAAAACCCAGCAACATCACCACAACGGCTGATGGCACTTGAACTCCACATAAAAGGCCGATGGTTTTAAATCACAGCTTTTCGGTATATTAGGGGGCGCCCAGGTTTTTAATTATATATATATATATATAAATGGAACCCCAAATTTTCACGATCTTCATTTCCGAACATGGCAAGAATAAAATTCCTACTCACTTCACTCGCAGTTTTTACATTTGCGTGTCAGATTATTGCCATCACTGTAAACTCATAGAGGTTATAGCACTGTATGATTAAGAAATTAATTATCCTGTATTAATACTATATCAGTCCTATATTACATGTATTGAACGTACTAACTTTAAATGAAACCCCTGCGCAAGAAGCTTTCAATAATAATGACACATTCTATGATCTATAAGATCTGGATTGAAACGAATTAGAAAGTATTGCCATGATTATGGGACACAGCACAATTGTCATGTACCGCGGCTTCACAGAACCAAGCACAAGCACCAAGGGTTGGGCAAACCGGGCAACTGCCCAGAGCGCCAACGTCAGGGGACGCACAAACGAGTACCCCAAAATAAATTTTCGAGCGCACATTTTCTCAAGTATTCGAGGAAGTCAGTGCTCATATGCACGCAAATATGTTGCTTTAGATAGAAGAAAGAAGGAAGAAAGTGCCGAAAATAGTGATCTATTCTTTGATGAATTGGCAGAAAATACGCGATTTACTGACCTGTCAGAGAATTCGTGATCAAAGTGTATTGCCTATCCTCGACTCCGTAATAGTAAACATAAGGATTTGCTCCGAAGGAATGAGGGAACTTTGTGAAAGATTTTTCGTTCGCGCGTCAATGTTACGAACCACTTCTGAAGAGGTCATCAAGCAGTCTTATGACTTTGCTCTTATGTATGCAGACGATTTATCCAGTGACTTTCCACGAGAAGTGTTGACTTCCAGACACATTGCAGAGATTCATTCCACAACGATATAAAAAGAAGAACGGCCAATACCCTCCCACTGATAATTTTCGGTTTATGGCCGTTTCTGCGCTTACGCATTAAGGGACAAATTTTGCCGATAGATGTCACTACGGTCTTCGTATCTCTCTAATGTATTTTTACCTTTCACAAAAATTCACGATTTCCCTTACAAATTTCAACCTAGAGACTTCAAGTTTTCAGAGAAGGAACTTCATAACTTATCGAAGACAACAAAGCGTGACATTTTTTATTTAGAATTTTTTTATTGTTGAAATGGATATTCAGACCTTTAACAATATAACTGTTTCAACAATGAAGAAAATTCTAAATAAAAAATCGGCACGGATTGTTGCCTTCGATAGGTTATGAAGTTCCTTCTCTAAAAATTTGAAGTATCTAGTTTGAAATTTGTAAGAGAAATCGTGAATTTTCCTGAAAGATAAAAACTACATTAGAGAGATACGAAAACAGTAGTGACATCTATCGGCAAAGCTTGTTCCTTTACACCAACCTTAAGTTATAGACGATCATGCATGGGGCTTATTCGATGGGTAAGGGAGCGCCACTAGGGATTTTGCCTAGCGGCGCCAAAGGCCATTGTTACGCCACTGGTCAAGCATCATCATCAAAACGGCTGACGACTATTAATGAACTTAGTCCACAAAAGAGCAATTGCGGGACAACTTGTGTGACATGTAGCGCCATCATGATGGACCTGAAGTTCGCCATGTCTATGCAGCAATTGCTGGAAAAAGAAACATGCCTCGAAGAAAAAGGACCAATAAATTCTCCACTTTCACAAACCACACTAATCTGTTACGCGCTGAGGATCCACTGGGTTCTTAACTCTTTCGCTGACACCTTGATTTTAGTACCCCAACCCAATGTGCTACCTACAACGGCGCCTATTTCTCTGTAGCTTTGGGGGCCCATTCATAAAAAAATACATACAACAATACATATAATAATAAAAATGCATATAAAAATACATATTCATAAAATACATGGGGCCCATATGAGATTTGGGGGCCTGGGCCCCCCGGCGCCCCAGGATCGGCGTCCTTGGCCACCTACACTTTTCCAACATTTAGCCTTTTGCAACAAGCTAGCTACATCTAGCGGAAACCAAGCACACTGCAGAAGGTGACCAGGCCAACACTGTGTGCCACCAGAGTGTAAACACTCTATACCTGTTAGTCTGAACGGGCTGGAATTTTTAGCCCAGCCCGGCCCGGCCCGTGAATTTATAATGTGAGGCCCAACCCGAGTCCGAAATATATTTTAGCATTTAGGCCCGAGCCCGGCCTAAGCTCGTGTGATAATCAAATGAGCCCGAAATAAGCCCGAATTAGAGAAACTTAATAATTAACTCAAAATTATATTTTTATTTACAGCAATTACAAGTTTAATTTTGCAGTTGTGCTTTAAAAGTTCTCCAGAAAGAACGGTCCAATAAATATCGCTGCACAGTATATTTACAAAGTTATTCTCGAGAAATATGGTTATATATTTAAAAATTTACGGCCCGAACCCAGCCCGGGCCCGAAGTGATATATGCTTTGTAGGACCGAGCCCGTGCAGACCTCTAATGCCTGCATGCCATTTTACAGAGAATGTCTACAATGAGAACTATCTCTTGAAACCAAATGGCGTCAATGGCACACAGCAATAGGTATGAATGACGTCATATGGCGTCAAGTGGCAGCGAACGAGTTAACGACGACGTCTAGGTTTTCCCAGCCCAAAAAAAGGCGGTTTTGCTTAGTGACATCAGGATTGGCTAATTACACTTAACTAATTTAAAAAAAAAAATGTTTTCTACGTGATGCGTAAAATATGTTAAATACGTAGAGTACGTAAAAAACTAGAAACAAGTCTACAAATTAAAATAAAACTTTTCTCGTGCTGGTTATTGTTTAGTTTGGCACAAAGAAAAACGCTTTAAAATGTTCTTTCTAAATTTGTATGAGTTCTTGCTGGATTTCGCAATTTTTATGAACTACAATATTGATCTCGTAAAGTAGCCCAGGGACGGCGCCAGAAACGTTTGATGGGGTGGGCGGAAAGAGGCGGACCCAGTTACTGGGTGGGCGGACAATGAAAATAAGAACTGGGCAATGTAGACATTTTTTGGATAATAATGTTCAATCTTTAAACTCTTTAGTTAGCTAAGGCTCAGACCGAAATAGGGAAGGGACAAGGATGTAGAAAACAGTTGTCTTGGCCTTAGAGAAGGTACAATTCCGGCATCCGCCTGGTAGGTCTGAAGAGATGCAGGACTTAGGATGGGCTGCGGGAGTTCGTGGCTATATGCTCGACCTACCGAATTCCGCGTGGCAGACACACTACCTCTACTTCCAGTTTTTAAAACAATAATAACGCTGTGTAGGGCCTACTGTGTAGTCGATGAAGTTCAAAACAGCTTTATTTTCTCTCCCTCCAAGAATGCACATGTGAATGCATAGAAATAAAAGAAGGTTCAAACAACACAGACTAACAGATATACTCCATCTTTCGTTAATATCATAAAATACACAATAAGTATGTAAAGTAAAACAAGGCTAAAATAGGCTATTGCAAACAGTTTCATCTTTGAAAGGTTTATTACAAAAAAGCAAGAGACAAAAAATATAAATCATTTATATTTTCTCTTGTATATTCTTAATTTGTGCACACTTGATTTTTTGACGTGATCTCTACGTATATGCAACAGCAAGAATATTCTATGTGTATTCTATGTTACTAAAAGAATAGGGAAATTCGACAGCATAATTGTTTGATCATACCTTACACAGAAATCTTTGAAATTGAAACTTAAGTTGAAAAAAAATAATAAAACAATTATAAATTGGATAAAGAAGTAAATAGCAATTAACAAAACTTCATGATCCACAGGAACAACAATGTATTTTAAACTATGAAGGGCTGATCACATGATACGAACAAGCTTACAATAAACTTTTATACCTGCACTTTCATGGAGGAATGGTGACAGCAATTACGGCTAATTTGTGAATTTCATGAAAAGCAATTTTGAAACGATCCATCACTTCAGTAAACTGAAAAACGGAGGTAATTTTGTATTGCTTTTCCTCCTCATAACGTTTCAAAACTTTCGGAAGAAGTTTCATTTCCACCTCTACACTAGTACCAAGACCAAGACCGGGGTAGTCTTAGTCTTGGTCTTGGTCTTGCACATCCAGTCTTGGTCTTGATCTTGCGCTGGAACCCTTGGTCTTGGTCTTGGACTTGCACACCCAGTCTTGGTCTTGGTCTTGCTGCAAGAGTCTTGCAAGTCTTGCTTTTATGAAAGCATATGCTTTTCATAGGTAAATTTTACTCTGGATAAATTCTACAATGCGCCAATAGTAACAAAAATACAATATATGTTTTAAATGAATGTACAATATAGGCGATAACTTTTTTTTTTTGTTTGTTTGTTTGTTTGTTTTTCAATGGGTCCCCACGCTTCACTACTTATAAGATAAATTACAACGTTTCGTAATCTTTTTATATTTTTTTAACAGATCTAATACTCCACTGGTTCCCAAACTGGAGAGGCTACCCTTGAGACGCATGAAAGAAAATCAAGACGGCACAGATTATTAAAATGCCATGAATTGCAAAATTATTTTTACACCCTAAAGGCATCAGATTTTTTCTTTTCAACCACGATTAGCTAATCTTTGTATTAAACAAACTTTCATTTAAATATCGAGATTTTGTCTTACTGATTCCAATATGTACACTATGGGCAGAAACATTGGCATTACGCAAAGCGATTAAAAAATTGCAGGCTTTCGAAACGTGGGCATGTAGAAAAAAGGAGAGAATTAGCTGGGTTGAACGGAAAGAGAATGAGGTGTTAGAAATATTAGCAGTAATAAAAGAACAATTTTAGATATTGTTTAGAGGAGGAAGAGGAACTGGTTGGGATATTGGATGAGGAGGAGCTATGTTATGAGGGACGTGCTAGAGGTTATGGTGTAAGGAAAGAGAGGGAGAGAGCGAAGGAGACTGTAGTTGAAGGAAGGTATTAAAAGAGAAAATTGCTACGTCAAGACGAAGAGACTACCTGAGGACCACCGTACATCGAAGCTTCTCAGTTGCAGCAAGTAACCTGCCAATAATGGTAGAATAGCTGATGATGAGAAATAACTAAAATGGTAAAATGGGAAAAGGAGGAAACGGAAAAAAAAAACAGAAAACCCAATGCACACGGTGTGGTCTACCAAAAAAGCTCACATGGCTCAATATGACACATGTGTGGTTTGTAAACGAGCAATGTCTACAGAAAATGCGAACAACCAATCCAGAAAACGACATACATGCTACAGGGGCAGATCGACTCACACGGCTTGCATAAACTACTGGGAACACATTCACTCCAGCGGCATTTTCACTGAAGCTAAGAAGTTCAAGTAGAAGACGTAATGATTTTCTCCCTTCTTTTTAACATTCTATAAAAAAATAAAGTAGTACCGGTACTTGTGCAAGACTCTTACGCAAGAGTCTTGATCTTGGTCTTGGTCTTGCAGGTATAGTCTTGGTTTTGGTCTTGGTCTTGCACCCCTTGGTCTTGGTCTTGGTCTTCCATCGGGATTCCTGGTCTTGGTCTTGCATGCAAGACTCTTGCAAAAACTGCAAGACCAAGACTCTTGCACTCATCAATACTCTACACTATCGACATCACATCCATAATGACGTACAAGGATGACGTCAAATGAGAGGAAATGTTCACTTTTAGGGTGAAGACGGCTTATTCCAGTGTAAATTGGCGTTCAGCTGTATCTGGAATTATGTTTGTAAATAAAATCATTGTTCATTGCAGAGTTAAACAGGGTCCTAGAACCTATTACATTACAATCAATAGTAATTCCTATTGCTTTTGAAGTACAGGATGTCACCTTCATTATCCTACTTCTGTTGGGATGGGCGGATGGGTGGGCAAGGCCATTCATTGGGTGGGCGGTCGCCCACCCCCGCCCACCCTTAGTGCCGTCCCTGAAGTAGCCTTACCTTTATAAATAACAAATAAGTATTACGATTTGCAACGCGCATGATTATGTTTAAGGAACATTTCATAATGTTTTACGGTACACGGTACAAAATCTCGCGACCCAAAAACTGGACGCACAATATCTTGCCTGACCAAAATCTCGTAGGTCGAAATCTTGTACGGATAAAACTTCACCACAACAATGTACTCGTAGCTCTGAGTTTCTGAGGTCAAATTAAAGTAAGAAGAATTAGAAAACTTAGGGGTCGTCTACATTTTACGTAACACGGCAAAGGGGGAAGGGCGTTTGGCCTTGCGTTACGAAGTTTGACGAGGAGGGAGGAGGGGTTTTACATTTTCGTTACGTAACACTGCTTTTTTGTAAATTTTATTTTTATTCTCAGGTTTATATTCAATCTTTTAAACAACTAATTTTATTCAGTTCTTTTCTTTTTTTTTATAAATAAATAAATATTTCTATTGTTTCGGGAAATTGCGAACACATAGCCTATATAAATTGAACCATCAGAAAAAACGACTGATAACGAACACTTCGTATATTATAATACAATAAGACTCCGTTTTGTGTCTATCTCTGCATCCAATTTACGGCACACGCTTTTCTGGAGTTACTTGTTAGTGATAGTGATAACCACCACTTGAAAACGTCCTCGCGTACCCACTGGTATCGCTATTTCTGAGAATGTTATTTAAAATAGATTTGAATCACTACGCCAGTATGTTCCCCTAACGGGCTTCGCATGTGAAACAGAAGAAACTCTTTTTCGTGAAATAAGATTTTCCGTGACGGGACGATCCACGATTTGGAGCAAAATATATTTTAAAAAACTAATTCGTCGGATATTCATCACGTACTGATTTTTTTATTTCTGGATTTGACTGGTGAAATTGACTTTATTTGGATTCTTGCACTGATTTAGGACAAGAATAATTTTAAAAGGTGGTAAACTGGAGTCCAAAGGGCAAAGAAATTGCTCGAAAGCTTGTTCTCAAAGATGTCTCTGCTCCTTCACGTGTGCAAAATCTTCGAATCTGTGGTCGACGAGGAAGAGAATTTCTTTGCATCGTCAACACTGGCGAACTTCAAATATACGAAGCATCCTGGATCCCCGAAAATGAGGTCGATGTCAGTTATTTAGATCCTGTTTAACCTGAATTTTCCTGTAGTATTTTCCCTTTGCCAATCATCGGCGACCTAAAAAGATGGGTGTGATCTCCTTGGGAAAACGACAGTATGCAATTTCGAAGAATTAAAACTGGTTAATTAAACAATTTTATGGGGTTAAAATACTACCATTGTCCAATACTTTGATTTGTTGCCAAAAAATACTACAAATATATTCAGAATACAAGCATTTTGTAATAAAAACTTATACCATTAAACATAGTTTTGGTTGAAATAACCCGCAAAATAAGCAAAATTGGTGAAAAAAAGAAAAATCGAAAAGTGTTACGTAACAAAGGGGGGAGGGGTTCCACCTTGCGTTACGCAGTGCGACAAGGGGGAGGGAAGGGGTAAAAATTGGTCAAAAATAGCGTTACGTAATATGTGGACGACCCCTTAATTTAACGAAGGTTCAAAATGAATGGATATATAATCGTAAAAAAAAGAAGAAAAAAACTTAGGAGAAATATCCATCTAATCTATTTTAATTAAATTATTTGATGAGAGCGAACTGTCAACCCCATCGGAAGTTCAAAATTAATGCCAAGAATGAATTACATCCTGAATCTTTTAAGAGGATGAAACTCTGTATATACAGTCCTCATTAAAAATAGGTGGAAATGTGACTCGGTGTTTTCGAAAATTCAAATTTTAAGGGAAAATGTAAGTTTTATCTCTACATTACAATGACTGTGTCATCAACACTTGAAAACAACTGAAACATTTGAAATGAAATCCCCCAAAACTCAAACAACTCGAATAATAATTTGAAGAAAACTTCAAGCAAATTTTCCTCCCAGATTCAGAATGCTGCTTTGGACTCTGAATGCATAGCATGTTATTCGTCTTTGTGCCTAGGTGTTCCAGCATTTTGAAGCTGTAGTGAAAGCATCTCATTTAATTAAGTCTTTTGTTTGTTTGGTTGGTTGGTTTCGAGGCTATATAAGATTTTGATCTACAATTTAACATGGAATCCGAATCACATATAGTCATACCAGGGACCAAACTCAGATCTCTTCTATCAAGTCGCTAATGCCGAACATTTAGTCATGAAGACGTAACTTCATCATTATTTGATCTATTTTCCTATTCACATACGCCCTATGGACTAATATAATAGCGACTAGATAACCAACAGAAATCGAACCCTGAATCACGTAAACTGAAAGCAAGCGTTCTAAGCATTTGGCCACCGTATTCCATTATAAAGAAGTACAAAAGTGAGTTACTCACAAAGGGGATAGTGTGTCTGATAAAGGCAAAAATACTTTGTCGAAACTATAACGCTATTATTTATTAGATAATATATGCTTTGGTCAGAATTTGTCTTTTGTTGTATACAAGAATCCCAAAGCTAGAATGACTAGTATTCAAGTAGAAAAGATTTGTTTCAGTTTGTTTCCTATATGACCTATTAACCAAGGAACTGTATAAAATCTGAAAGTATCTCTTTTTTCTCTCCTCTACATAACTTGGTCTAGTGGCTACCGCGTGCAACTCTTTGCGCGTCTGGTCCAGTGTTCAATTCCCGATAGGACATTGAATTCATTATGGTAGTTCGAATTCCACGTTAAACTATAATTCCACACATTAGGAAACAAACACAAAACTGAATATTACGCACAAATCGAATGGTTTATAATACTTTAATAACGTTCACACTTCCATAGACCACGTAATACGTGTTTCATCCTGTGAATACTATTCCGAGACTTCCATCGAACAATGGTTTTTCCGTAATTAAAGCAAATTATGCCACTAACTACATTTGCTTAACCCATAAAGCACAGAGATCTGTCTGGGTTTCGCAGTTATTGCAAAAAAAGCTAATGTAGGTCAATCTCCCATCTGTGGACTGCCACCTACGTATGAATAGCTCGCAGTAGGCACACCAATTAGGAAGTATTTGTAGAACAACAGGACATCCGTTTGCCATTTCTTTGTCATTACATGAGCAATAAAACATTGAGTTTGTTAATGAAAATGGGTTTCAAAACTGATATTGATTAGTTCCTGAGACACAGAAACCCAAATATCATCTACACACATGATAAAGCTACAAAAACGTTTATGTTACTTTTCCTCTATAAAAGGTGTATTTTGTGCTATCTAAAGAGGGGAGAATTCATGCACTGCTTTTACTTCGAGCGACGATAAGACAGAGGAATATTGTAATCGATTTCAGCGGATTTACACGTTTGAGGGCCCCTACATACAGAAAATGTTGTTTTTCGATAGCTATCCATCTGTTCATCTATTCGTCCTAATGTAAACTCGCCTAGAGACGATACCGTTCAATGTCTCTAGACCATTTTTAAGAGATTCTCCAGATGAGTTTTTCAAATTTTCTTCCTATCCCCAAAAATAAGGATAGTTTACTGTAGGTTGATTTTTTAAAATGTGATTTTCTCTAAAATAGCATTAACGATTTTGTTTATTTTTCATAAATAAATATTTCAGTAACGATTCTATATAAGGCTGTTTCTCTGAGAAAAATCCATCAGGGGTAAATTCCCCCCTGGAGTTGAGTTTTTCTCTTACGATTTTATCAAGAACGCCTCAGGCAATTTTGTTCATATTTCATAAATGTTTCAATGATACAAATCAGGAATAATCTCTCTCTCTCTCTCTCTCTCTCTCTCTATATATATATATATATATATATATATATATATATATATATATATATATATATATATATATATATATATATATATATATATATATATATATATATATATATATATATATATATATATATAATACGATATAAATCATTTTTCAATTACCAGTTTATTCTTGGGAGGTGAGTTTTTCTGGGATGGTTTTCCCAAAAACGAATCAGGCATTTTAATGGATATTTCATATATAAGAGTTTCATTAACAATCTTATAATATGCTATAAATCGTTTTCCATTCTAAAAGTCCAGAATTGATAGTTTACTCTTGTAGTGATTTTTCGGACGATTTTCTCAGAAACGACTCAAGCAATTTTACTCATATTTCATGAATAAATGTTTTATTAACAACCATACAACATGGTATAAATAATTTTTCAATTACAACATCACAAGGAGTTGTTACCTCGTGGAGTGAGTTTTCTTTGATACAAAGTTCTCCGAAAAAAAAAAACTCTTGTCTATATTTCGTGAATCAATATTTCTGGGATAACTACAAATGGTATGATTCAATTTAAGAAGTGAGAGTGAAAATTTTTAGTGCGGTGGTCCGTAACCTTTATTCACATTTTTTTTTTTCATAATATTGCCGAAATCTAATATTCGAATGCCGAAATCATTTCTCTGCATAATATTCTAGTGCAGGGGTAGAAGTGAGTGGAAATGCGGGTGGACTTCGTTGCACCGCTTCCAAAAAGTATCTATGGTGTTCCCCACTTTCTAAAAAAAAAAAAAAAATACAATGGGCAAAAATAGACACGAGGAACGGTATGACATCAAGCGTCCCCCTACTTTTCAGATCCACTTTTACCCTTAGAAAACTAATCAATTTTTTTGAGGTGGTTTTTATTCTCGCTTAGACCGCGATCTAGGCTTATGATTTGAAGACGTATCCTCTAACAGCAGGGAACATATCAACACAAACTATTTTACTTCGTAATATTTTCCAAATACTGAATACGTATAGGCATACAAATTTTAGTATTATTGTTCGATTTCTAGATACTTTGTAAAATGTGGCTGTCGAGCCTAATATTGTTAATCTATTAGAATTATAACATTGTGACACAGTGGTGTCCATCCTCACCATGGCCCATGACGCGTACCCCCTCCCCAAAATCAAGTAGTGGCTACCTTTAAGTTTAATATATTAATACTTTTATCTTTTTTAGTGTTAATATCTTCCCTTTCGCAACCCATAATGAACAAAAATTACATGAAATAATTTTGGGTAACACCCAGAATTAAAGAAAATGTGCGAAGTGATGAATGTACAAATCCTTGCAAATCAAACGCTGCCTTCCGTGAATAATTATAACCATACTCATTAGAGAAGATATGAGGTAGTTTCAATGCATTATTCTTAGTTTCAGACTAAGTTGTGAGATAATTTTAGACAGAAAATAAAACTAGTTGAATTATTTTTGTCCTCATCCCAAATTACTCATGATACTCTGCGTGTCATAGTACACTCTTCTGGGCACCCCTGCTATGATATATATAAATCATAGCACGGGTGCCCAGAAGAGTGTACTATGACACGCAGAGTATCATGAGTAATTTGGGATGAGGACAAAAATAATTCAACTAGTTTTAACTAGTACATATATACAGAATTATCAGGAGGTATACTGAGGGTAATAAATATAATTTAGGAGGGGAAAATATATGTCTTTCGTCCTCAATTTGAGATGCTACATGCATTTCGGAGCAGTGTTTCGGCAAAACTTACCGGGACAAAGAAAAATTTAATAACATCCAACCCGATAGACTTCAGTACTTATAATCTCAAGATTATAGAAGAAATAAACTATCTCAATTCCAAAGGGATGCTTTACAAACGAGAGGTTAGGCCACCAATGATTTACGAAGCAGAACCATGGCCAGTAAAGAAAGAAAGAAAAAAGAAAGATCGAATGTTCCCAAAATGAGAATGCTGCGCTTGATATATATGGGATAACAAGAAGAGACAGTTTGAGGAATGAGAGAGTAAGGGGAGCAACCAAGATTGTAGAGATATCTAAGGAGCATCCAGAAAGAAGACTCCAGTGGCATGGACACTTAATAAAAAGAAACTGACTATGTGGTCAGAAGAATGAATGGCAATGGAAGTGCATGGGAAGAGAGGTAGAGGGACACCATAAAGGAAATGGATAAATGTGCTTAAGAATTACTTCACTGAGAAAGGTCTAACAGAGGAAGAATTCCGGAATACGGCTTTATCGAAAAGACTCATCAGAAACGTAGATCCCACATTAAGTGAGAAAAAGCGAAGACAAAGAAGAAAATTTCTGAATATATATGCTTTTATTTTAAATTATTATTATTGTTATTAAGTATTCTACCTTTTGGCAGGTCCTGGGACTAATAAGTTTTTTTTTTTTCTTTTCTTCTTAATTTTCAGCTTGGGCCTGCAGATGTTTCTTCCATGTTTCTCGATTTTCAGCTTTCTCTTTTAACTCCCAATATGTTCTTCTATCTTTCAAATAATTGATCGTGTTCTTCTTATTATTATTATTCGTCGCTTTCCTTCCACATTCCCTTGTATGGCGGTATGAAGAAGACAATTTCTTTGCAACATGTGTCCAATCCAATTGGCCTTTCTATGAAGGATGGTGGCTAGAAGAGCTCTCCTATCCGTTTTAAAACATCTTCGTTGTTACTTCTTTCTGTCCATTTTATTTTCTCCTTCTTCCTCCAACACCACATTCCGAAGCTCTCTAAATATTTCTTCTCAAAGTTCCGCAATATCCAAGTCTCTGAACCATACAGTCCAATACTCCACATATAGCACTGGACCAATTTCTTCCTTAATACAATATTAAGGCTATAGTTATGAGTGATCTTTTCTTGCTGAGTGCTTCTTTAGCTATGGAAATTCTCGACCTGATCTCTTTGGTGCAGTACGCGTCTTTCGTCAAAATACTTCCCAGATATTTGAAATGATCGATCTCTTCAAGTATTCTTTATTATACTCTGACCCATAAGGATGCATTTCAACGGGATATTCTCATGACTTTCGAGTTTTTCGATATTGATTTCCATTCCATATACGTAGTTTCCCAGTTACAACTATTTTGCCAATCATCTCCTGTAATCTCTCTTCGATTCTAGCTATAATAACTTTATCATCTGCATATCTGATCTTGTTAATGATCTGCCATCCAATCTTGAAATCTCCAATTCCCATTAATGCTTCCTTCATTAAACATTCCCTGTAAATGTGTAATTGGGGCAAGGTACTACATCCTTGTCTGACTCCTCTTCCAATCTTCACATTACTGGTTTCTCCTTCATTTAAGCACAACTTGACTCGTTGTTCTATGTACAGGTTGCAAATGAGTCGTCGGTCTCTCCAGTTGAGCCCAATTTATTTATTTCGGAAAAACAACAGACAAATGCCTAATTACAGCTTTCCCTCATTGTATGGTAATACACTTTAAAATACATATATAATAACATAATAATATGATTTCAATTTATCGTAATGCACTTTCTAGGGCCCGGATAATTATTTAATTACATATTTTTGTAGGGATTATATTTTTATACCAAATCAGTGTAATAATGTCATTTGTGACCCATAGTGCCTAAAAACACCCATTTGAAAGTACATATATTTACATATTTTACACTTACGTACATATAATTACATATTTTACTCATGAGCACATAGTTTTACATATTTCTTGATATTTTCATATTTTATAGGGATTTTTCATAAAAAAATTTTCAACAATAGACTTTGAAAAGAACGCACTCACATCTTTGAATTTAAAGTGCTTGCTTTATTTTTAATTTTTAATTTTTATTTATTTATTTATTTATTGTTTCACTGCGTTACACCCTTTTAAAATAGTATTGAAGCGTAGTTTGGCGGATTGATAGGGAGAGTTGGACATAACCTGATTTGATTAGCAATCGTACACTCTCGGTCGCGGCAGTAGCGCTCACGTCCTTACGTGAGATTAATAATTCAATCGAATTACTATCGCGATGCGTTTTACGTTTGCCTATCGTGTTGTTGTCGCAAACTCGCCCCACTAATATTTTCCTTCGGCGAAAAATATTAAATCAGATGGGGAAGTTTGCATTCACGCAATTGGTAACACTGAACTCTTGATTGACAAAAGTGAAGCGCCTGCGGCCACAACACATGCCGTAGGAAAAGTGTGAGCTATTTTATCGAATATTTAATCTCTTGTGCTGTCAGGAAATCCTGTTTCCAAGATGCCAAAGGACAAACCCCGTTGTCAATAAGACTTAAGCATTTCACGGAAGAGTTTGAACATTTTTCCACCGATGGAAAGTGCTTTATTGCCAGGTTTATGAGAAAGGTGTCTCATGCGCTCAACTTTCCCAAGTTGTGCAACACATATCCACATCACGCCATCAGACCCGAGCTTCAAAACCTAAACCACAAAAGCAGTTGCTAGTAACTGAATCTCAAGCTCAAAGTAGTCCAAGGCCAGAGAAGTCTCAGTTTTCAAGTGATCTGTGCCGTGCTATGGTATGTGCTGTTATCCCTATTTGGAAACTAAACAATACAGTACTTCATGAATTTCTGCAACAATACACACACGAAACAGTTCCAGATGAATCTACAATCAGAAAGCATCACGTGCCTGATTTATATGTGGAAACAATGAACTCTATTTGTGGAGAAATCGGTGATGGTCCTATTTGGGTGTCGATTGACGAAACAACTGATGTAGAGGGTAATGTTGGTAATGTTGTAATAGGTTTGTTGAAAGATAATGAAGTCAGCAAGCCTATCCTGTTAACTAGTGATTTGTTGCCGCGATGCAACCATCAAGCCATTGCAAAACTCTTTAATGATGCTATGGGACTTTTGTGCCCTGATGGTACCAAGCATAACAATGTCTTTCTTCTAGTGACTGATGCAGCACCGTACACGTTCAAAGCTGCAGAAGCTTTGCAAGTATTGTATCCGAAGCTGTTACATCTAACTTGTCTTGCCCACGCATTTCATCGTGTTGCAGAATGTTCGTTCTAGATTTTTACATGTGGATGCATTAATTTCAAATACAAAGAAGGTATTTTTGAAGGCTCCCAGTAGAGTTGATAAATTTAAAGAACTGTTCCCTGAACTACCTCTTCCTCCTCAGCCGGTACTAACGAGGTGGGGAAGCTGCTAGATTGATACTGTGTGTTACTATGCTACGAACATTGATGCAGTGAAACAAGTGTTACAACATTTTGATTCTGAAGATGCATCTTCCATAGAAATAGCGAAACAAATGTTTGATGACGGGAAGTTGAAGCATGATATTTCCTACATTCAGAGCAATTTTTCGTGTCTCAGTAGTACTATTGAATCCTTGGAGAAATCATAATCTAGCCTTTTAGACAATCTTGAAATTGTTCGCTCAACAGTTGCTTCTCTGGTAGGTGTGAAAGGATCGGTTGGGGATGCAGTGAATAAGAAGATAGTTTTCGTTTTGGAGAAAAATCCACGACCCGCTCGGGAGAGTAATGCTCCCGGAAGTACGTTTTTTCGCGCGCTACTCTAGCCAACTGTTTTACGCACTATCCTAGCCAGTTGTTTTAAGTTGGTCACAAAATTTATAACATGGAATACAAGGGGAACAAAACGATCTTTATATCATGGAGTACAAGGGGAACAAAACGAGACCTGTGGGGCTTCTAACTCGTTCCTACTACTACTACTACATATCTGCATAACATAAGTAAATCACTTTTTTGAGTATTGTTTTCGTATTATTTTAATTTAAAAAGTGTTATAAAAATGTAAAGAAAACTTTCCTTGCGCCGGGTTTGAACTCACGCCAAAAGAGATTTTTGTTACTAGCACCTAGCGCTAGCCCACTCGGCCACGAAGACCGACAACAACAATCGTTTGATTTCTGCTATTTGAATGCAACATGGCAAGAAATGGATAACGCCAAACAATCAGAACTGTGTTTTTTGTTTCTACTTCCGGGAGCATTACTCTCCTTAGCTAGTCCTAAAAATCCAGGCTATAAGACAATCTGTGCTGTTAATGGAGTGTTAAGTGAGGCTAAATCCGATGTCGTGGCTATTGAATACACACCTTCTGATTTGTGTAGGTTTAAGTATGCACCAATTACTTCGTGTGATGTTGAACGATCGTTTAGACAATACAAAGCTCTGTTGCGTGATAACAGGAGAGGTTTTGTGTTTGAAAATTTGAAACACATTTTCGTTCCTTACTGTTACAGAGATCGTCTGTTGAAATAGTAAAAAGGGTTGAGTTGAGTTGATTTTGAGTTTTACGTCCCGTTCAGCAGCGAGGCTATATGAGACGTGGACCTACTGATTAACGTGGAATCCGAACCACATGAGCTCCCGCCGGGAATCGAACCCGGGCCTCCCACGCCAAAGGCGCGTATGCTAACCGCTTAGCCACGGAGGAGCTCTGAAATAGTGAAAAGACTAACTGAGAATGTTTTGTTCTACACGATATTTTTTACTAAAAATGTTTTGCGTGTGTAATGTACGGGAATGTTCTATAACGCTGGATGCCCGTTAGAAGTACAATGGCATAAACAAAGTTTTCGTAAAAATTCCTTCCTAAATAAGGTTAATTAAGATTAATTAGATATTAGAGAGGTTAGGCTATGTTAGGTTAGTTTAGTATCCGTTGTACAGGTAGGCGGACCAGTGTTCTAGAATTCTCCCGTAATGTACAGTTGAACGATCTTTGGATTATTTCTGAAAGTATAAATATGCAGCAAGACTTTGTGTGAAGTGAAACGACCATTTAGTGCATAGAAACTCATTTATACGCGATAACAAGATAAGTTTTCTGACTGAAAATTTGAAACTCATTCTGTTTCTTAGTGTTGCGGAGATCATGCTGGAAAAGTAACAGGTAGTAAACATTGTAATTGAATAAATATTGTATTTACCACATTAAATGTAGAAAACAATAGAAAATGCTGGTATTTTCATTTTACATATTTTGCTCTTTTGGAAGGGTTTTATTACATATTTTTGAGATTTTATGTGCATATATATGTACATATTTTCATTGTTTTTAGTACATAATTATCCGGGTCCTATATATATATATATATATATATATATATATATAATATGAAAGCAAAATATACGTTAAAATACAGATAGCACGATATACAGGATACAGCAAATTTATATAGAATGAAAATTTTGTTTATAACTAAAAATATCTATATCTGGGTGTTCTTGTGATATCTTATTATACAATATACACATTTTTCTGACAGGCGATACATTCAATGCATTAGTCCTTTGCGCTGAGAGATGGAGTATGCCATTATGGGGTCTCGTTGCTCTACATGTGACGTGAATTTTGATTTCTGATAACAAATATTCTGAATCTATTGTACTATGAATTATTATATGTAAGAAAGATAAAATGAAATAACTTCTCCTGCTTTCAAAAGATTGTAATGAATACTTGTTTCGAAGACCTTCGTAGTTTTCAAATTTTGGATATTATATCCCTGTTTCTTTATATGTCAAAAAAACCCACAAATTTATTTTGAATGTTTTCGATTTTGTTTATATATTTCTTACTATTAGAACCCCATATTATCGCTGCATATGCCACCTTAGACAGTACATAGGCATTGTATAATGGTTTAAGGACATTAGTGTCAGAAAAATCACTTTCTAATCTAATTACAAAGCCAAGGTTCTTAAAGGCCTCACCAACTACTCTGTTGACATGAATATCGAATGATAGGTTTGACTGCAGACTGACTCCAAGATCAGTAACACAATCCACTCTCTCAATTGGCGTTTGATTAATAGTATACACGTTGCGTGCATAGTTCATTTTCCTGCTGTATGATACTACTTTGCATTTTCTAATATTTAGCAGCAACTTGTTTGATTCACGCCATTGGGAAATACAAGTAGCATTAATGTCACTTTGCCAAGAAATTGCGTCTAATTCCGTGGAGATACTGCGATAAATTTTTAGATCATCAGCAAACAATAGTTTATGGGAAGATGTTATTACAGATGGTAAATCGTTAACAAATAGTATAAGTAATAGAGGTCTTAAGTTCGATCTCTAAGGCACACCAGAGTCTACGACATATTCCTTAGTTAAAATATTCTTGCATTAAACGCGATGTTTCCGTTGGGAAAGATAAGACGCTATAAGTTGTTGATGATTTTGTGAAAACTTGAATGTCACAAGTTTGCTGAGAAGTATATCATGATTAATTACGTCGACACTAATCATTGTTAGCTATCCATGTTGCAGATAGAGATGTATCTCGAAAACTGTTTAGTTAAAATACGTCATTTGCTCCTTGTAGGCTAGTCACTGCTCTTTTCTATGAGTTGTATTGTATTTGTCAGAGTATTTATTCTCTAGATGTGAGAACTGTTCATTATTATGGAAATGATAGTGACGAAAAAATACTCAAGTTTTGAATTTGTGAATTTGGATCTTAGAATAGTGTATAGTGAGTTTAACCTCCGTTATTCTTGGAAATTAAGAAATGTTCAAATACTTCACTTGAATTTCTGTTGGTTTAGTTATACGCACATTGATGTGCAGAATTTCGTTCAGTAATTGCTGTTATAATAAGAATATATCTCTGCTTGTAATTTACTCTATGCACAAATCCTGCGGAGGATGGGTTGTTTGTTAGAAAATTAAATTAGCTTCTTCAATCTGATATTTTAGTTGTTTTAAACATGTCCAACCACCATCGAAAAAAAAACGTTTAAAACAATTTATTTAAAACGTTTAAAACAATAAAACAACAGCCCTCATTTTTAACATGTTTTAAAAGCTTGTTTTAAACATATCAACCCTGTTAAAGATTAAGAATGCTGACGACCAGTAGAACGTAACACAAAGAAACTAAACTACATATTCCGTAAACGGAGATCGGGAAAATCCCGGTTTCTTTCTCCGGAATAGAACATTTAGACGGATCGAGATTAGGGAAGTTCCCAAAATTTGATCTAGCAGTTGAATATAGATGCCAAGCAATACCTGTGAGCGTGTAAAATTGTAATATATATACCTATTAGGTTATTGTTTTAAACAAATTAACATTTTAAACACGTTTTTTTTTTTTTGTTTAAAACAAAGTACTTTGTTTTAAACATTAAAAACGTTTTAAACAAAAAACATGTTTTAAACATAAAAATGTTCTTTTTGTTTTTAAGCGTGTTTTTTAAACCCTGATAGTAGTGATAAAGTGCGTCCCAAGAACCCTGCTTCCATTTCTTATGGTGATATGATTTGCTCTTAATTAACCTAAGTATGTCACTTGAAAACCAAGTAGAATAATTGAATTTAGCTCTTTTTCTCGGGATACACCGGTCAAAAATAGAATAGAGTATATTATAGAAAGAGTTCACAGAGCCGTCCACAGTCCAACTATCTGTGATAGGTTCCCAATTTGTTAGTGATATTTCGCGGTACAGTTCATCAAAGTCAGCTTAAAAAAAATATATATATAGTCTCTTACTTCGCTTTTGTTTGTACACTTAGCATTTCTAGAGTTAATATATTTATATTCAATTAGGAGGGCTGGGTGATGAGCATCCTCCGGTTGCGTTGTTTAACAGCATCCTCCTGACTATGGAATCCAACACTAAGGTATTTTTCATGTACATTATTCTTTTCAGCTTGGTTGTGTTGTATGTATGATAAAGGCTTCCAAACTTTGGATGTTTGTGATACCATAACATTCTTAGTTTGCAACACTGAATAATAAAAATGGTATTTTAAGTTTTCGTTTGACATGTTGATTTGAAATATGTAATGATCTGAAGTAGTGTCATTTAAAAAAACAACTTTATATTGGATTGGCAACACTGTTTGTTGGGTGTTCCTGTTTAATACGTGCAAAGAAACCCCCCTCCTTATAGTTGATTCGTGCTACGTTTCGCTTTTCTTCCTCTTTGGTTTCTCCGTTGTAGCGGATGATAAAGATAAGTTGTCAACCCTGTATATAAAATGTGTCACGTTTCAACCTTCCGATCTAAAATATTGAACTTATGATTTTCAGATTCTCTCACCCCCAACAACACCTACTGGCGATCCAACTAAATAACCTTTCCTGTGTTAGTTACTTTCGACTCATCCTTTATAAAAATAAAAGTAATCTTGTTGACGATTGAATCACGGAGAAAACAGTGAACCGTTTAAAACGAATTTTTGAATATAGTTATCAGTAGAGTCCGGATTTTTAGGTAATATCGACCCCCTATATATGCACATAAATATGTAACAAAAAAACGCTTAAAATGTAAGAAATATGTAACATTATATAAGAATATGTAATGTTACATATGTTACATATTTATGAAAATGTAATATTAACACGCGTTTGAGTATGCAATATTTAAACGAATTATGAAAATAAAAAGAAAAATCTACTACACTTTATCCTGCTTAATGCAAGTCCCCCAATGAAGTGAAATGCTTGAATAGCTGAGACAGCCATACGTCACTAACGTGACTGATTGCAGGATAATAAAAATCAGACGCGAATAAAGGAAGATGTGAATCGGCTAGAGAGTAACAGGAAAGCCAGAGAAAAGCAATGCATACGGCATTTGTACGTCAGAAATCTCATGTGGTGTGGTGTGGTCCCGTTTCAAATCTAGAACCTTTTATACTAAATGCGCATCCGTCACCACGGCCCAATCTTGAAATGAATTATACGCAATATACAAATTTAAATACTAAAAGCAACTTAAGACGAAATGTATTGTTATACGTATACATATTTCATGCAGGGAAAAGCAGTCCTATATTTTTAAAACAACACCAGCTGAACTAAGATTGAAGAATATTTCCACTAATGAACATTTTCAATTTGAAATAAAGTACTTACAAAAGACGTGTCTGCTGTTCAACTGTGTGTTGTTGCACAATGCGTTACAAGGTACATTTCCAAATGATCAGAAGTAAAATTTTGTCGGCGATCGGATAAAATATTCTTGTATGCAGAGAATGATGTCTCCACATCACATGATGTAACGAGCGTATCAGGGGGATGTAGTTGGAGGAAATATCTTCAGGGGGTTCTTGATTCACCACTGAGAATCTCACACACTGCCAATAGGCTGTCGTAACCCGGGTTTCTTTCCAGCACTGCATTTAGTTTCTTTCGAACTCTTTCTCCTACATCTCCACACACACCTTGCAGCAGTCTCTTTGCATCCTCTATGATTTCTATGGATTCCGGAAGAGGCCGCCCAACAGTCTCTAGCTTTTTAATGCTTGTAGGTAGCCAACCAAAACTGCTGTCTGTGTATGCGATATCACACGCTACTTTTGAGTCATTGAACAGTTTCTGAGCAATGTCAACTGACACAGCAGACTCCGATGGAAATGAATGAACGACAGGCTTAATTTTTTGAAAATGTTCATTGTAGAAATGTACTGCCTGTATCCAAGTGCCCCATCGCATTAGCACAGGCTCCGGAGGAAGTGGCACGTCTGGCAGTTGATCTCTGAAAACTTGAACACGTCGTGGCGCCTTAACGAACATTTTTTCGTGGAAGAAACTAGTTGATTTACTTCGCAAAAGTTCTCTCACCTCTTCAGCAACACGCTGAAGAGCATGGGCCATAAAGGTGAAATGAATTAAGTGAGGGTTAAAACTGTAAGTGCTCTAGCCGCTTTTAACATGTACGCTGCACTGTCTGTATAGGGAACAAGGAATTTTTTCTTCCTGAACTCCTCCCGGCCACAACACTTTAAGACCATCTTTTACAAAGTGAGCAATCGTGGAATGATTCGTGCGTTCCAGCAATTTACCCGCAATAAGATAGGATTTAGATGGAGCATCTTTACTTAACTTTCAAATCATTAAATTTGCTACATAACGTCCCAAAACGTATGTTGTTTCGTCCACAGAAATCCAAATATATGAACTACCTATTTCTGCCTTAATTGTATCTATAGCTTCCCTATAACAAACTTCGAGATAACACTTTCGAAGAGTGGATTCTTCAGGAATTCGACGCCCGCAGTACTTCTCCAGAAAAGCACGGTATTTTGGCACTTGAACTTTGTTCCAAGGAATATTTGCTGCTATCATTGCTTGGCACAAGTCTTTGACAAACTCACTCACTAAGTATCTTGATGCATTTGTGCCAAGAGTACTTGTTTTTTGCAGTTCGAAAATTGTTATTTCTTGCATGGAGTGCACTTCGTACATGTTGTTCTGAGATTTCATTGAACATTCATTTTTTTTTTTTTTTTTTTTTTTTATCACACACTTGACACAACACCACTTTATCGTCCGTAGTAAACGCATCATGGATAGTTACCCACGACCACAATTTCGCGGATCAAGTTGAGGCAACCGGAGCCATTTCTAACTTCGACTGTCAATACAGAACACGTGCGTTTTGCAACTGCAATACTAGAGTACTGTCCTCCTGTCATTCAGTTGAACAAGCGAAGTTCTTTGAAAGCTTAGGTTACCTGCTATGATATTGCCATTGTCGCCAGCTTCTTTGAACGAACTCTTGCAGTAAATTCCTGGAAGCACACTAGCATACAGTTTTAACTTGAATTGCAGGATTTGCTTTTATCTTTTTTCCCGTCCGACCTCCGATAACAATCAAATAGACTTCATTTTAGGAACTTTCTGGCCAGTCGCCTGTCAGGCACGTGATCTGTCTTCCTCTAGAATTGAGAATAAAAAGCGCTGCTAATGTACCCAGGAGGGAGGACTTTTACGTGTTTCCTCTTATATTTCTTTTGTTATCAGCGAAAATTCTGCGAAACATGGTTTGACAAATAAAAAAAAGATAGAGATATTTCTTTATCTTTAAATAAACAAAAAGATAGACATGACAAAATTGAATCTAGATGCAAGCTTTGCAGTTGGAAAGTTTATTTCTTTTAAATTAAAATTTCAGTAAACGCAAAATTTTAAGACAGTTTAAAAAAAAAATGTAGAAGCCATAGAAATATGTAATATTGATCAAAACAGGGTGCGAATTGGCGGGGGGGATGCCAGGGATTTCCCCCCCTGACAAAAAATCTTTCCCACCCTGGAGAAGAAAAATTTTTATCCCTGGCAGGGATAACTTTTTCCCACTCTGGAGTATTTTTAAATGGACATAAAGATAAGATAGAAAAAGGGAACAATTCTTACTTTGTGTAGCTAACCTAAATATTACTTGAGTGAAAATTTATGAAAAATCTCACATCTCAACTGTTTTGTACTTGTTAGTATATATATATATGGGGGGAGGACTGGGTGCGCATATGGGTAAAATTCATCCCCCCCTGGGAAAATTTTTCAATTCGCACACTGGATCAAAATATGTAAAATGAAACTTGAGTTGAAGCACCCTAAACATTTAAGGATTTGACGAACCTACATATGAAGGGAAAAATATGTAATATAATACAAATCCGGACATTAGTCATCAGCTACTAGAACTGGGAATTTATCACATCACTTTGATTGAAATAAGCATGACAACGGGGAAGACCGGGGTGCATAGTGTATGCCAAAAATTGAGAAACTCACGAACTCGCAAGTTAAGAATATGAACTTTGGTATTCTGGCTGTTTAAGTACATACTGAAGGTAATGTACCTAAGCGCCTTTCTTTTTTTAATTCCCGTTTTGAGGAGGACAATTTGTATATTTTTGGCCACACTGAAAGTGACATTGTGATCGCATCGAAGGAAAACGGCTGAAAAAATTTCAAATTAACTTTGAGATACAGTTAGTACCAGTGGAGTACGCAAGTTCTTTTTAAACCTCATTATGCAAGATACTGTGCAGAAATACACATTTACCATATTGAGATATGTACGTAAACATCTGAAACAAGAGTTGGGGAGCTTGGTAAACTTCTTGACTAACTTACGCGTATTCCAGTTTTTAGTACCCACCTCGAGCTAGGTTTTTATATCACTTTATTAAAGGTTTACGTTCAAGAGGTAGGGATATTCAAGATTTATGCCAGAAACTGTGTATCTCATATCTTTTTATTCTTTTCATTGAAGTGTGTATCCTAAAAGAGGGAGAGAATAATACATTTGCTATTGACTTACTCTCCACGTGCGACAAACAGACAGTTTCAACTAGTGTAAAATAAATATTTTTTAACATAATTTCCCCACTCCTTGGTAAGACATTTTCTGCGTAGGGGTATCTCAAAAACTAACGGTACTCCTTGCCGAATTTAGTTTATGGTAATGAATGCCGCATTCGTATGATTCTCTTTTTTCTTCTTACGTTCATATCCCACCGATTCTTCCAAATCGTTAATTTGCTTTTATCATTCTACACGACCATAATCATTGTACGTTAAATATTTCATTTTACTAGTGTGTTCAGATGAAATTTTGGAAAGGCACTAATGACTTTTTTTTTTACTATTTTTCACAAACATACAATACAATATGTTTTTGAAATATTTTTCACAAACAGTTTTCGCCCTACGACTTTTGGCTTTTCCCCAAATTTAAGGATCACCTTAAGGGCCAACGCTACAATTGTGACGCGGATGTGGAAACACCAGTTCGGCAATAGTGTCGCCAGCATCCACCACAATTTTTCGCCGACGGCATGAAAAACCTAGTTTCGCGTCGGCTCAAGTGTGTTGCCCATAATAGGGACTTTCACCCTATTAGTTTCAGAATCACTCTCATAGACAGAAATTAAAATTTAAGGGTTAATTATACTTTTAGGTTATATTTTATTATGTACGTGTGTAATATCGTCTTGACAAGTGTCATAATGAGGGACTTTCTTACTTTTTATTTGTTATCTGTATTTCTTTTTAGTATCAGTTTCACCACACTAAATGCAATAGTTCCTGTACAGCATTAATTATTAGAATTACAAAGAAATTTGTTTTCCTCTGTTTTCTAGAAACCTATCTGATACATATCACTTGGTTCAGTTCAATCAGTTCTATCGAGTGCTAGGTGTCTCATCTTCGGACTGCACATGAACCTTCCCTTCATCATCGCAGGAGTTGTCTGATCCTCCGTTATTTGGCACGTCTTAAAGCACTTCCTGGTCACCCTTCTTTTGTTCTTGAAGCGGGTGATCGCTATCGTCGCTCTGCGGCACGACCTCGTGTCAGTCAACCTTTAGGGATTCATGCATTGGAACTTGAAGATGAATTAGCTCTTGTTGTACACGATTTTTTATTCATTGAGTTTTCTTCCCGTTCTACCTTGGCAGCTCCATAGTCCTCATATTTCACTTCAGTTGGCATGTTTTAGTAAGTCTACCACGACTGATTCTGAATATCAGCAGGAATTTCACTCTTTGTTACAACACTATGCTGACTTCTCACAATTTTAGACAGATGGCTCAAAATAAGATGATTCTGTTGGTTTGTCTTTTGTCCTGACCGCAATGATTACCGACTCCCTTCGTTTGCATCCAGCTTCAGTGCTGAGCTGCTGGCTATTCTTGAAGCCTTCAACTATGCTATGTCCCATAACATTGCCCTCATTCTGATCCTGTCTGATTCCAAGAGTGCTCTTACCAGCCTTAGTAATGTTTACACTAAGCATCCTCTGGTTCAGCGTATTTTGTTAAAATGTCATTCCCTACTTGATGCCGGCTGAGTTATCCACTTTTGTTGGACTCCTAGCCATATAGGCATTCCTGGTAATGAACCGGCGGATTCTTGGCAAACGATGCAGCTCTTTAAGGTGTCACACTCGTAACGCCCCTCCCCTACACGGATCTTTACCCGGTGTTCACATCTCGTCTCTCCAACAATGGCAGTCGGAATGGGATCTCGCACATGCCAACACAGTGCATGCCATAAAACCACGCCTCCGAGTGTGGACCTCTAGTTCCCGACAGTCTCGTCGAGAAGAAATAGTTTTAAATCGACTGCGTATTGGACCCAGTCATTTAATGCTTGCATACTTTTTACATGGAGATGCAGTTCCTGATTTTTTTTTTTTTTTTAATGGAGACCTTTTATCTATTTGTTATCTTGTCGACTGCCCCGCTCTGGCTCGGCATCGACAACAGTTTAAGTTCCCAGCCGACCTACACTTGCTCCTTGGCGATGACACTCGTTTTATCTCTCGCCTGCTGCTCTTTTTACAGGAACTTCAGATTTTGCATTCGATTTAATTTTAGCTCGTGTGTGGATGTTTATCTTGTATTTTAATTAACTTATTTCTAGTTTTTATTATTGTTGATGTTGTCTTTGATGTATTTTTATGATTAATATATATCTTTGCATGGGTGCAAAAATACCGTGCCGTTGATGCACCCAGACAATATCTTACTCCACTCTACTGTACTTTTTTTTCGTTAAACACTTATAATATTGTAAAATTCCTTCTTTTTGTTTTGATTCGCTTAGAACTGACCTTACGATTTGAAACAAACTGAATTTTTAATATTAGTAGAAACAAACATTTCAATAAATAAAAACACAAGAAAATACTGCTTTTCAATATTTAATAAACAACTTCACTCCATGAAGTTGTCTTATCTACCATGCTGAGATCGAGCAACAACAAAAAAATCTTCAACAATAAACACTCATCATTACAAATATGATACGTCATGAAATTTCAAAAAAACCTCATGTTTTAAGTATCTTTATACTTATATATAAACATCTTTACAATCTTGGTATAATTCACATTCACGCACCACAGCAAAAGTGTACTTGGGAAAAGTTTCATTTGTCATAGCAACCACAATACTCTCTCAATATTTACAATAAATATATTCTGTATATAAATTTAAGTAATTTATTATGCAAAATCCAATAAATATATTTGGCTGTACGTACATATGTATATATTACAATGTCATAATCTTCATTCAATGTTGAGTTAGTAAGTTAATAAAAAATGCCATCTGACGTTTCCTTCTTGGCTGTCTTGCCACATTTTGCCCTTTATTTATACCTGATAGTCAAAAGAGGAGTAGCCCAGAGTTCGCGAAGTAATGGCGTATTGATATAACTGCACTGTGATTTTTCAAATCTACTTTTTAATTTGAGCGTAAATACTGACATTCCCGCAGCACACGATGCTAACTTGCAGCAAATCCTTCAATAACTGAGTACCAAATCATCCCTTCTTTTGCCTTTCAGCTACAGATATAATTTGAATTTTCTTTCTACATAATTCAAGTATGTATAATTACCATTACTTTTTATGCTTCAATAAACTTCTGCTTTTTTTTTTTAAAAAAAAAAATCGACTATTTTGCAATTGGTAGACACGTCGTGGAACTTCATCTAAAATAAAACTGTGCGTATTGTTTACATCAAAAATACGGTCATTCAGCATTCCTTCAAATTTGCCATTCTGGAATCACTTATAAATTTTCATTTCTTAGCTTTTATGTGCACGCATTACAATAAACGTTAATTCACAAACAAAACGTATATATATATATATATATATATATATATATATATATATATATATATATATATATATATATATCGTCTATTTATTAGTTTATCAATAACTCCGAACCATCTGAGTACTTTCCTTTGATGCAGATGACGTAATGCTCTAAGTTACTGAAATTTGAACTGAAGGATGGTTCCTTATTTGGATAAAAGAACACGAAAGGGGAGATCGAGACTTTTGCTGTTAAATATACACTGTATTACACATCCATGACGAACTATACACTTATCACACAAAGCGTACATGGATGTCGTAGCATTAACTGTGAAGTTCACCGAAAATGAACTTCTTAATTGTTATACATAACCATTGCCTCTTAAACTTCCCATTAACGTTTACAACGTAACCTCTCATACAAAACACATAGGATACTTGCTTTTGATCCTACACCCCAATCTAAAGAAACAAATACATTCGAATAATAAAGAATGAAGTCCACATCAGGAGTCTCTTTCAGAAAAAAGTATAATGCTAGTGCAAAGCTGATAATAAATCAAAATTTTTACAATTGTACACACCATAAAATTATGACGAATTAGAGATAACACGTACATTTACAGATGCTTCTTATTATTACTTCAGTATTTCTGTTACATTTACCAATTTTAAAATCATTTGCTGAACTTATAAGTTTTACAAAGTCACTATGACATAAAGCGTATTATGCTTCAGTATCAGCTTGTCTTGCTTCCCTATCTTTTCCCTCGTATTTTCAGTAAGTGAAACTTTTATTATTGCTTGTTCTATATTTCGAATAATAATAATAATAATAATAATAATAATAATAATAATAATAATAATAATAATAATAATAATAATAATAATAATACCCTCAGTCTTTCAATTTTAAAGGTGCTTTATCATCGTTTTATTTACGAAGGTACAAAAATTTTGGTTCTTTCTGCGTATATCACAAATACTCACTGGTAATTTAGATCGAAATTTTAAAATTAAAAACTACGTATGCCACTGGGACCTGAAAAAATCGTACGACAAAGTACGAAAGAACAAAACTGTCATTCACAGCAAATGCTTGAAGTTTTATTTATAAACAGTGTATAATTTCAAAGAAAAAATTAAGTTCATGAGAATACTTATCCTTTAAAGGTGTCTATTGACTAACAAGATGGCAAGCGGAAGAATTTCAACTGCTACGAAAGGGTAACTATAACATCCATAAGCCTACTGACAATTCAATCTTTTACTAAGGTTATTGTTGTTTCGCTTTGGTTAACAGGTTTGTGAATTTTCCCTCTCGTACACATTTCAACAGATTATAATTACTTGCACACAATATTCCATCTTACTGTGTATGAATCAAGGCTGATAGATAAAATATATACATGCTGTTCTTGTAATGTTCAGGCATTTTAACTATGCCTTCTTTAGCCTATTGTCTCCTGTGACAACAGAGAAAAACAGAATACGGGAAGATATGTCCCAAAGCATTACAAGTCTTGATATTTTTATTATTTCGTTGAGCATGAGTCAGTGGAGCATTTCCTTATAGCACATCTCAGGTAACACAGAAATCAAAATATTCTCACAATCTCAACATTCTCGTTATTTTCCCTATACTCTTTCACAGTGAACAGTTTCGAAATCAAAGGAAATATTACCCTGATCTGACAATAAAGGACTCTTACATGACCAGTATATTACAGCTGTATTTGGAATGTATATTTTCTACAATTTCATTATAGTAATATTCAAAATTAATTTTAAACATTTAATGAGAAACAGACATTCAATTCTCTGGATACAATAATTTTGCATGAAATAACTACAAATCCCTCATGAGAACTATTTACATTCAATGGCAACGAATACAAACAACCAAATGAAAATGTAATACTGCCTTGGATCTCGAAATTATTTAAATCTGTTTGTTGGTCTTCCATATGAGAAGATGAACGGTTGAAGTTTTAATTTCCCAACTTCCCTCATTCACACCAGGTGAAAGAATATTTCTTGTATTTGCCCGATGGAACAAACCCCCATCATTAGATTTTCCCAATGCTACCTTTTCAAGAATACCTCTCCCCAAGGGAAAATTTTTCTTAAGAAATAGGATCAGATGATACAAGACAAGTCTACGAAATTAAAATTCTAACCGAGAATGAGACGAGAAATTAGACTCTAAAAAAAGAGTTTTATACAGAAAACGGAAACTACACCTAATACATAATCCCATATTTCATTAAAAGCTTTGTGAGAAGGACCAGCCTTAAGGTAATAAGAATGCTTCTAGTTTAAAACTTAACACTAATTAGTTCATTACAACAAACAAAACAAAAATAAAATTCCCCGAATTAACCATAACAATTCAAAACTAATCACTGTCATGATTACAGTTGACGGCCTAGGAATTCCCTTACATAACAACCTAATGTATTGTCATTTAGTTATATACACACATTATGCTCATTCAATCAGCAACTGTACATCTTAACTTCCATGTTATCTTCGTCAATTAAAAGTACAGCAGATCAGTACAAGAAATACTCATGGAACAAATTTAACTGGTACAAAATTGCAAAGATGTACACCGCAAATTGGGCACTTTCATCGATATTTTTTAAATAACACACTGTTCACCTACCTTTTATTTGCTGGGTCTAAAGTATACGTTTCAATTATCTCACCGTCTCCTTCCTAAGTAACTTTACGTAACTCACAAGAATCTCATAGACAAGAGTTTTATGTTAAATACTCAGGGCTACCGAGGAAAGAGACGGTGACTGCTAGAAAAATAGAGAAGCTTCACAGTACATTTTAATCACAGTAAATAGGTGAGTGAACAACTCATATTTAAGAATTAAATATATATATGTATCAAATAATACCTTTACATAAACATTAATCGTTATTTAAAACAAATGCAATTCTCGTAACTTTTGAGACATATGCAGTAAATATATATACAAGGGTCATCCAGAAAATAAAGATCGTTTAGTTATACAAAATGAAAAACAATATTTGTTGAAAAAAAAACAAACATTCTGTTACATACCTGAAGCTTCCTTCACTTCTCTACATAATCATCACCTTCATTTAAATATTTGTCGTACCTGTTCACGAGCTTCAAAATTCCTATGTCATATTCTTCTGCCGCCAGTTTATTAAGTTAGATGGTCACCGCACTCAAACAAAAGACCGCTCGTGCATTTTCGTCGCGCAGCTGACTCCTCTTTCTCTTTGCGGGGTCAACTGGCTTCCGTAATACCTATGCTCATAATGCTGCAAGTAGAGGTTGCAAGAAGTTGACCTTGTGCAGTTGACTTGGTCAAAATGAACGACGGGATTGAAAATCAGGCAGACTGTGAGGTAAGGAGTCTTATTGGATTTTGAACGCTCAAAAAGTAAAACCGGCAAAAAATTATTGGCAACTGAAAGCAGTATATAGTCATAATGCAATGAATAGAAGAAATGTAAAAAAAATGGTTTGAAATATTCAACAATGGACGAATAAATGTACACAATGAAACTAGATCTGGACTACATCACTCATCAGGGAAGATCTAAAGACTGTAGTGAACAACACAACCTTAAAAGATAGGCGCGTTACTATCGACGAATTGCACACTGTGTTTCCAGATATTTCCCATTCTTTGCTTGATGAAAGTGTCGCAACATCTCAGCTACAACAAAATGTGTGCACGATGGTTTCGCGGCAACTGAGTGACCAACACAAAATTCAAAGAATTGGCTCAGCACTGACATTCTTCACACTATATCACACAAATGGAAACGCCGTCACATTACCCCAAAGAGCAAGCGCCAATCCCTTAAGCACTATCATTCCTCATCGCCCAAAACCCGAGAAAAAAACAGACTGACTCAACACGAAAGGCCACAACAACTCTTTTGGGATCGTAAAGGTGTTTTTTTCGTGGATTTCATGAACGTAAATCGTTATTGTGAGACACTACGAAAATTACGGCAAGGCATCCAAAACATATGAGGAATACTTCTAGAGGAATTGTGCAGCTTCACGATAATGCCAGACCTCACACTGTTGCTGCAACTCAAGAATTCGTGGATCAATACGGACGGGAAATTTTTGATTATCCACCCTATTAGCCCGGACTTTGTTCCTAGTGATTTCCGCCGTTTCCTTAAGCTGAAAGTTTGTTGGTGGGAAACGTTTTGGAAGTGATGAAGAGTTGGAGAATGCAGTTACCACCTGGTTTAATGAACTGGCGGCGTGACCAGATATGACAAATGTTTAGATGTAAGAAGTGATTATGTAGAGAAAATAAGGAAGCTTCCGATATTTTTTTTTCAATAAATATTGTTTTTCATTTTGTATACTAAACGGTCTCTATTTTCTGGATGACCTTCATAAATATATATATCATTAAATATATCAAAGATACTATTTTCTTTTCCCACCCTTTACTAATTTTTAAATGATCACTTTAATATTCATATGTTAGTGTACTTGATTAAAAGAGCGGGGGTTGTCTTGTATAGTTGTACATTTTTATTATTCCAGTTTCTTCACTCGTATATTCTAATATATTTTTTACCAACTAATCCCTTCTTAAAATTTCTCAAGTCTACAATTTCGCAAACATATAAAGTATTATTAATACATAATTGAAGACTTAATGGGCATTACAGATTATGCTCTACACTGACTACTATATACTAAGTAAATACAATTGGTAGTATCAGTAGCTCAACAGCCAAGAAGGAAACATGTGTCTTTTTGTTTAACCCGTTCACAGATGTGTGTTTATGTAAGATTTTAGGAACGCAAATCATTGATATATAATTATGACACTCGTTCCCAACATTCACACAATGCTCTTGACCAGAAATTCACAATTCTGATACGATTTTCCAGTTCGGGTTCTTTTCTTCTACACACAGCACTCATTCACGGACACTCCCCATCAATAGTAGTAAGTTCGGTGGAAGTCCAAGCACTTCCTAACAAACACCCTTTGTCGTTTATAAATATGCAGTAATTTTTGCACTGTTCGTATGTTAACTGGCATGCTCATCACATTTGGACACTTAAACTGATTCACAACCATCAAAATCCTCGAAGGCCGTTATAAACTTTATTGTTCGACGCTTGTTTCAAAATATTTTTTATTGCTGAAAAAAATCGTTAAAAAACAATCAGCATAAAATTTAGTAACATTTAAATTCACTAGTGCAAACAAAATAGTAATTCTTGTCAAAAGATTACTAATTGGTAGTAAACCACATATAAACACAGGGTTCGATTCAAACTCAAAGATAATTTTTATACCCTAGTTATGAAACTCATTTTCAAATTTATATACGTAAATTTCGTCGCAACTGTATGAAGATTTATTTGGGTACGAACTCGGATTCTTTAATCAAAAATTTACTGAAGTAAAAGAAGTTACTTCCTCCATGTCGACTCTGGAATTATTATTTAAATAATTAATCTTTTCCTGACCAGAGTATGCACTTATTTATTAAAAATAAATTATTTCGTAAGTTTCCTTAACATAAAGTTATCTTCCTCAGACGTTAATATGTTTCATTATCGTCTGAGAAATATGACGTTACGTTACGGAAACTGTTAACTTTTAATAAAGAAGTGCATACTCTGGTCAGAAAAATATTAATTATTTAAAAGATGTTATCCCAAATTCTAGACTTGCTTAAAATTAATATTTTAATCTCTAGTTCCCACTCACCAGTAAGATAATTTTCTCAATAGTTTCACAGTAAAGTCGCAATGACTCATTATAGAACAGTTTAGTTTATTCCCTCACTGTACGTTTACATGGCCTGAACCACACAACAATTATCGAGCCTCTACCACTAAGCCAACGTGCCCCACAGGAAAAAACTTCCATTGGATTCTATCCTGGGCAACTCAACTTAATCAATATTTTTATGTGCCCTGGAAATCCTACTCGAGTGAATATGTTAACTGTTACCTCCAAGTTTTGAGCTAGTGGCGTAGATGATCACTAAAAATTAGAAAAATGATTGTTGATGTTCGTGTTTTCCATTAAAAAGGACTAAGTTAATATCATGTAAAGATCTTTGTGAAACTTACGTTGTTCAATTAGTTCTGGCAATTGATGGCAATAGGATTAGTTGGCAAAATCATTCCAGAAAACTAATCATCCGATTAGGATTTCTAGGGCATATAAAAAGATTAGAATTTTTAATCAAGATTATCAAAGCTCATTCTTCAAGTCTTTATTTACTTTAACCTTTTTTCTTAACTCACCCAGACATAAAATAAGAACACATTAATATGAAAATTTTGTGAAAATTAAAAGGTACGTACTACTATGAGCCAAATAAATGACGCGTCTCTTTATTTTGAAGTTTTTTGAAAATATCTCCGTTTTCTTTATATGTTCGAAATTTCGGAAGGTTTCCCCAGCAGAACAGGTTAATAACAAACCCGTTTTTAATATTTGTGTTAGATATTAGCTTAAAATAAATAAATTAGAAGCAAAACGCATTAAATCGATAGAAATCTCGAGAATTACCAACTCTGCTAAAGTGGGAAATTTTCAAGAATGCGAGGGAATCCTGCAGTTCAACACGAAGCAGCGATATCTATGTCATTGAGAGAAATGTGGATTAGATCTACAAACTAAACTTTTAACGAAATATTTCTAATATGTCTTATTACGTGCATTATCTGCAAACTCCAAATATATGAATATATGCCAAGTATTAACGTAAAGATAGAGCAAATAGTGGAAATTATCTATGGAAAAGGACGAATTGGTAGCACGATCGTAATGAAAAATCGTCTTTACCGGAACAGGCTCAGTTCACGTAAGAAAACAAATAGCTCAGTTAGTTAAAGCAACTAGTGTGTATGCCAAAGATAGTGGGTTCGGTCCCCATGGAAGTGCTGTTGTCATTTTTATCACTATGGTTATTTTATTTATTTTATTTTATTTTTATTTATTTATTATTTTTTTTTTTTATGTGGGAAAGAATCAAATTGTAACATATGTGTAAAATTTATAGCGATACCATAAAAAGAAGAAAATGTCGTTGTCGCACTTGCATTAACTAACAAAATGGCCAATGGAACTCGGAGGTTCAATGACGCGTTCACAAAAGCTCTCCACTGACTTCTATCCTTGGCTAACTACATCGAGTTTCTACTTTGTATTCCTATCTCTGCGAGATCCATTTTAATATTGTCCTCCCATCTGCGCCTAGGTCTTCCTAATGGTCGTTTCCCGATTGGTCTTCCAGTCAAGACTTTGAAAGCGTTTCTACTTTCTTCCATTCTAGCTACATGACCCGCCCACCTAAGCCTCCTAGACTTGACGACCCTAACAATGTTGGGTAAACCATATAAATTATGTAGTTCCTCGTTGTGAAGTTTCCGCCATTCCCTATTCCCGTTCCTCTTGGGTCCGAATATTCGTCTCAAGATCTTGTTCTCAAATACTTTCAGTCTATGTTCTTCCCTCAGAGTAAGTGACCATGTTTCGCAACCATACAGAACAACAGGCATGATTATCGTTTTGTATATTTTAAGCTTCAAATTCCTCGACAGAATTCGCGGCGATAAGAGATTTTGAACCGAATAGTAACACGAATTCCCTGCTTTTAGTCGACATTTAATTTCTCCGTGAATATGATTAATTTCTCGCACTTGCATTAGCATCCCTAATTTTGTTTGCAAACAGTTTCGTAATTATTTCCCCTGTGCTCACTGCTCATTATATGCTCGCTGGCGCATAACGAATGTTTCCCAGTAAATGATAATTCTAATTTGGAGGATTTTATAAAGTTTCACAATATTTTTCACTAGATAGTCTTCTATCTACGTGTTTGGATATTTTGATAACAGATTTCCCTATTAAATGTTTAATTTTCCCTAGATGTTTAATTACGGAAAAGTTTTACAATGTATTTGTATTGAATTGAAATTGTTTTGAATTTACTACATAAAGTAAGTAGCCCGAAGGAGGAAAACTCAAGTAACTGATATTCTACGTAAAAGCAACCTATTGTAGAATGATGATGCTTCTTACCTTCAGCACATAATCTTTACGTTAGAGAGTCAGACAGAGAAAAATTCTGGTTTTTCCTCCCCTATGACCACCCATCTTAAACCTCTATACATACTATTGTTCGTCTCACAAAATTTCGGTGCTCCAAAAACATTCATTAATAATAATAATAATAATAATAATAATAATAATAATAATAATAATAATAATAATAATAATAATAATAATAATCCTAAATATGCCATCCTTACATAATGTAAGGATATCTTAGTTTCTTAGTTTAAATCTTAAATATCTTAGTTTAAAATGCTTTCTTTAGTAATTGTTTGAGTAACCATGTAGGAGGGGGTACGACGTTTTATTTTGCCCCTCTTATTTCAGTACCCTTCCAAGAGAAAGTAATTTCTGATAAGCAGGGCAGACAAAATGAATAAGATATATTTACAGCATTCTCTCCCCTTTCATGATTGGAATATTTTTTATTACATTTTTAACATTATAACATTTTTTATTCTACCAAAGATGGCCCTGTGCGGTTAGGGGTAGGTAACTAAAGAAATACCTAATATATAGCGCCCCTTGATTGTAATATTACCACTTCTTTATTTGTAAGAGGGAGCCCCTACACAATCAAGGGTAACAAAAAGAATAGGAAAAGTGTCTATTGATTCCAGTGGCGGATCCAGCACGAACTTCTGGGGGGGGTGGGGAAGTGAAAGATTCTTTTGATGATGTGAAGCTGTCACAAATGACCACATAACTAAACTAAACAATAGTGGGGTGAACCGGAACTCAGTCAGTTTAAATTGATGTAAAAATTTAATTTTTGGCTTCATATTAGAGTTTTGGTTTCAAATGAGAATTTCAGTCCAAGTGGTCAATGATTAAATCTCGTAGGGCTCTTCAGTGTAGGCTAATACGGCCCCCTTATGAGAAAAGGCAAAAATATTAACATGTTTATAACTTTTGAATTTTTCGTCTATTTTAAAGAAATATTTTGCTTCGTATTAAAGTGTTGGTATCTCGCAGAGATTGGAATACAAAGTAGAAACTGGATGAAGTTAGCTACGGATAGAAGTCAGTGGAGAGCTTTTGTGAACCCGGCATTGAACCTCCGGGTTCCATAGGCCATAGAGTTAGTTTTATTAAAGTGTTGGTTCCAAATGACAATTTCAGTCCGAGTGGGCACTGATCAAATTTCGGGGAAAGGGGGGGGGGTTCTTCAGTATAGGGAGCTACGGCTATGGGAAAAGGCAAAAATATGAAAATGCTTATAACTTTCAAATTTTTCGTCTATTTTAAAGAAATTATTGGCTTCATATTAAAGACTTGGCTTCAAACGACAATTTCAGTCCGTGTGGACAATGATCAAATCTCGGAGGGCTCTTCGGTGTAGGGGTTTCACGTAGTTGATATTGCAAAATTGTTTTGTATACATGAGTGGAAACTTGCACCATTTGGTTACTTTAACCTCTCATATTTTGCAGATTAAAATGCAAGCAATAGTTACTTCGCAAAGCTAAAAGATGGCACTTACTAGTTTCATTAAAATGAAATGTCTTTTATGAGAAGTTGTCATGGAGCGGACGAACGAACAGGCACCCAAACGTTGGTTGAGTCGAACGGTTGAAACTCGTTAAGCTCGGAGCTCCTCCGTGGCTAAGCAGTTAGCGTACGCGACTTTGGCGTGGGAGATTCGGGTTCGATTCCCGGCGGGAACTCATGTGGTTCGGATTCCACGTTAATCAGTAGGTTCACGTCTCATATAGCCTCGCTGCTGAACAGGACGTTAAACTCAAAATCAACGCGTTAAGCTTGCTTCAATTATTATTATTATTATTTTTTTTTATTATTATTATTATTACTATTAACAATAATAATAATAATAATAATAATAATAATAATAAAGCATTCACCTTTGGTGCATGGGGTCCGTGGCTCGATTCCACTTCGCGCCAAGTGAAATTTGAGGTGGACAAATACCTTGTGCATGGGTATGGGTTTTCTTGGGGTTTTCCACTTTCCTCCCACTTTCTTCATTCCACAATTTCATTCATCATCATTCTCCCTTAGCGTAGGTGCATATTCGTGCAACGTTAAACTAGATATTGCATTTAATTTTAATTTCAATAATAAAAATAAAAATTAATTCAACTGAAAGGACTGTAATTTATTGTTGAGTTGAGTTGATTTTAGTTTAGCGTCCCTTTCAGCAGCGAGGCTATATGAGACGTGGACCTACTGATTAACGTGGAATCCGAACCACATGAGCTCCCGCCGGGAATCGAACCCGGGTCTCCCACGAACTGACTGTAATTTATATTGACAGCAATTATCATAAATATGCAATCATCATAAAAACAATGCTTTGAGTCGAAAGATAATTCTTCCCAAGTGTTAACGAATGCGCACGAGATAAAACATGTCTCGAGAAAGACGAGACGCGCTTTGTGACATCCAAGATAAGACGAGACAAATGTTTTGGACACGAGATAGCTTGTAAAATGTCTCGTCTTGTCTGGAATGTCTCGAAAACAAAAGTCTAAGTTTTAAAATTATTTTTCAAGATTATTCTCTCAGAATAGCTCTCTGCCTTAAAATTAATAACGGCATTTGTGATTAAAAAAGATAAACAATGCCTAAAGTTAATAGTTAACTTTTCGAAAAGAAGCTTCATTAAGGGTGAACCTGAAAGATGTCTACAAACTTTGGGAGATGATTCGTGACATCAAAAGGAGACAAATGGTCCTCTTGTAGTTTTCGAATTTAGCTTCGTTGTCGAGATACAGGGTTGCCAACTGGTCGTGTTTGACAAACTCACTGGGAATAAATTCAACTCCAAGAATAAACTACTAGTCATATATTTTTCAGGTCAATTGACTTATACCATGTTGTAAGGTTAAATATTTATTTATGAAGTGTGTACAAAATTTGCCAGAGTCTTTTCTGAGAAAATCGTCGAGAAAAAGTCACCTCCAAGAATAAACTACCTCTCGTAAATTTTTCTAAGAGAAATATCTGATACTGCAATATAGGGTTGTTAATTAAATATTGATTAATGAAAAATAAACAAAATTGTTAAAACCATTTTTGAGAAAATAGCTTTTCTCGATTTTCGGCTGTTGGTAAACCACACTTATTTTAGGTGGTAGGAAAAAAATTGGAAAATCTCCTGTAGGAATACTATGTAAACCCTAAGTTTAAAATTTGGTGTAGATACGTTGAACGGTATGGCCTCTAGGCGAGTGCATAGAAAAGTGTACCGAACGGACGGATCGGAAGGACGGGTGTCGAAAAGTCGCATTTTCGGTATGAAACATGTAAATCCGTTGAAATCTGAATTTGATATATTATTTTCACAATCACTATATTTTCTTCTCTCTTTTGTCGCTCGAAAAAGAAAAGCCTTAGTTTACCACAAAAAGCTAGGGAGTTTACCAAAAAATATTCAGTTACAGGGCCACCGCACTAAACTTTTTAAATTCAATTTCTTAACTGTGTTAGGCCGCAGTTGTTACTGAAGTGTGCATTTGGCTAATACGAATAAAATTAGCGTATTATTCAAATACATCAAATGTCAGATTATCGAATAAAAAATTTCGATTGAAGAAAATCCACACTACAAAACTAACTCACACTTTGAGCACATTTTCATTAGACATATAATATACCAATTAATGCAATCATTGTTTATGAAATATGAAAAAAAAATCAAATGAGTCATTTTTGAGAAAGTCGTTCAAAAAGAACACGTCAGGAGTAACCTACCTCTTGTGAATTGTTTCGAACAATGAGTTAAGATATACTTTTTGTTATTAATGAAATATTTATTTGCGAAATTTGAACAAAATCGCCTGTCGTTCGAGAAAATAGTCGGGAAAAAACCTTGACCCCCAAAATAAACTATCCGTTGTAATTGTTTTTCATAGAAATGACATACTAAAATATAGGGTTATTAATGAAATACTTATTTATGAATTATCAATAAAATTGCCCGAGTAATTTTTGAGAAAATCGTGAGGGAAAAATAACTCCCCGAATAAACTATCTCTTGAGGATTCTTTCAGGGTAAGCGAGTTATTCCACATTATTAGGTTTTTAATGAAATATTTATTTCTGAGTACGAACAAAATTGCTTGACTCATTTTTGAGAAAACTGTGGAGGAAAAACACCCCCAAGAGTAAACTACACCTCGCATATTTTTTTCAGGACAAACGAGTTTTGCCATATTGTTCGGTTATTAACGAAATATTTATTCTTGCAATATGAATAAACTCTTTTGAGTCGTTTTTGAGAAAATCGCCCAGACAACACACTCCACCAAAAATAAACTACCCCTCGCATTTTTTTAGGACAAACGAGTTATGCCATATTGTTAAGTTATTAATGAAATATTTATTTATAAAATATGAACGAAAACACTTGAGTCCATTTTGAGAAAATCACTGAGAAAAAACTCACCCCTTAGTATAAACTACCCCTTGTAGATTTTTCTCAGATAAATGCCTTATACCGCAAAATAGGGTTGCTAATTAAATATTGATTTATAAAAAAAAGAAAGAAAAAATGAAATGAAATCTAAGTTTTACGTCCCACGGGGAAAAGAAAGAAAACAAGACCGTTAGAAATATCTTTTTTTCTATTTTCATCATACAGGAAACTACCCTTGTTTTGGGAGTAGGAGGGAAATAAAAAAACTATAGAAAATACTATGAAAATCTTAAACTAAAATTTGGTGCAGATAAGTTGAACGTACCGCCTCTAGGCGAGTGCACAGAAAAGTGTAGCGAACGGACGAACGAACAGATGGACATGTATCGAAAAATAACTTTTTCGGCGTTAGGAGCTATAAGTTAATACGTGTAAATTCGTTGAAATCTCAAATTTGATTTTTTTCGAACACCATACTTTCTTCTCTCATTTGTCACTTCAAAGTAAAAGGAACTCAGAACTACAGATAAGAGACACCTACTTTTACACATAGACATTTATTGATTTAAAACTGTTTTAGTTTGTGTCATTTCACTTCCATGATTGGCAGATAGGAATACTGAACAGAACTCCACAGAAATGCATGCTGAACTTACGTTTATAGCTACCCTTTGGTGATTTGCCCTCAAGGTCAATCGAGTGGTAATTCAGTTCCGTGTCTGTTCTTAAGCCATGTTCGTATTACTTCGAACAGTTTTGATAATGAAAAGCATGCCTCGTAATATAACAGACTTCTTTCGCGTAAGAAATCGAAACTCAGTTGGTCAGAGCAACTAGTCTGTACGAATTAGGTTGTTAGTTCGAGCCCAGTATGAGTAAGGGTTTTTATTACTATTGTTTTTATCTTTTTTATGTGAGGAAAAATCAAATTGTGGCATTGCGATATTAAATGTATTTGGTTAGGTAACTTTGTCTTAGCTAAACTTTAAACATCAGTAACCGTCGAAATTATTTCACTAACCGATCACTTACTGAACATTTCAAACACGTGAAACCAGTGGCATAACATGAAGCTTAACCTCTCCTCCGCAGTCCTTAGTTATGCGTCCGTACTTTCAGGGGTGGACCAAGGGCCGAGCGACTGCCCGGGGCGCCAGAGAAAGAGGGACGCCAAAACGAGACTCAAAAAGTAAATTTTATGTGTTTTCTACTGATGTTTTTGGTTATATTCTTGTAAAGTAGTGGCAATTACATGATCTTTTTCCATTTCACCATGGAAGAAGAGTTTCATAATATTAAGGGGGCTGTATCGAAAAATGGAGAGAGGGCATGTAGAATAAAGAGTGGCGGGGAAGTAAGTATTGTTTCTTTGCTTCAGTTTAGCGTTCTAAGGTTATGCCTTAATGGCCAGGAGAGATGTGGATACTAATTATAGTGGAATCCGAACCACTTTTGTCGTTCAACAGTAATCCACCGGGAATTGGACCCGGCACCACAGAAGGCAGGCGTGCTTGCCACTAGACCAAGCGGGGGGAAGGGGGGAGTTCGTATTGTTTATAGCGGGCCATATTCTTTGTGAAATTTTCCTAGGTAATGAATTTCTTTTTGAAAAATGGGTTTAAAATATTAAAAACAATATAAAATGTAAAATATAGGCTAGTACTAGGGGGAGGGCGCCAAAAAGTCACTTTGCCCGTGTGAAAATTTGGCCTGGTCCGCCCCTGCGTACTTTCTGTATATTTTTTGGTCTTGCGGCTTGTGCGATCCCCACGCAACAGGGTTGCGGGGGCGCTATTTACGCCTATGTTTCGAACGTAATTCAATAACTGCTTAAGAAATTCTACCATCAGCGTGGAAACGGGAATATATATTTTTCTAATAGTCCCATAGAACTTTCACTCAGATCGCCAGATGCAATTTTTCAGAGTGTGCTCTGGCTAAGTAGAAGGAAGATCTGATGTTTCCTAAGTAAGTTCCTTTCAGAAAGTTTACTATTTCTTTAACGGTGATGTAAATAAACATACTCATTGTTATTAGCCCGACACCGAACCATCCTGGACAAATCCCTCTAGAACAATGATCGGCAAAAGTTTTTTCTGTCTAATTTTATAAGCGACTCAAGGGTGAAACACTTGTTAACGAAAGCAATGTTGTGTATATACTGCCTTGTTTCTGACAAAATATAAAGTGCTTTGTAATCTTTAGACACTTTCCCTATTCTTTTTGTCACCCTTGGTTGTGTAGGGCCGCTAAAGAAGAGGTAATGTTACAGTCAAGGGGCGCTATAAATATATTAGGTATTTCTTTTGTTACCTAACCATAACGGCCTAGGGTCGTCTTCGGTAGAATAAAAAATGCTACGTGATATTCCATTCACGAAGGAGGAATGGATGCTGTAAATATATTTCTTATTTATTTTGTCTGCCCTGCTTCTCAGAAATTATATACTTTCTGTTGGAGGGTGCTGAAAAGAGAGGGGGGAAATAAAACGTCGTGCCCCCTCATATATTTTAAATTTTGTGACGTGGTTGCTCAAATTATTACTAAAGAAAGCACTTTAAACTAAGATATCTCAAGTTACTACATTATGTAGGGGTGGCATATTCAGGAATAATAATAATAATAATAATAATAATAAATATGAATGTTTTTGGAGAGCCGAAATTATGTGACACGAATCATTACATGTAGAGCTTTAAGATGAGTGGTCATAGGGGAGGAAAAAACAGGATTTTACTCTGTCTGACTCTCTAACGTAAAGATTATGTGCTGAAGGTAAGAAGCATCATCATTCTACAATAGGTTGCTTTTACGTAGAATATCAAGTACTTTAGTTCTTCTCCTTCGGGCAACTTTCCTCATGTAGTAAATTCAAAACACTTTCAATTTAAGACAAATATTTATAGGGAAAATAAACATTTATTAGGGAAATCTGTTATCAAAAAAAATATCCAAACACGTAGATAGAAGACTATCTAGTGATAAACATTGTGAAACTTTATAAAATTCTCCAAGTTAGAATGAACATTTACTAAAAAACATTCGTTATGCATCAGTGAGCATGTAGTGAGCAGTGAGCACAGGGGAAATAATTACGAAATTGTTTGCAAACAAAAATTAGAGACACTAATGCAAATGCGACAACGATATTTTCTCTTTTTTTGGTATCGTCATGAGTTTTACACGTATGTTACAATTTGATTCTTTCAAAAATAAAAAATAAATTAAAAAAAACCATAGTGATAAAAATGACAACAGCACTTCCATGGGGTTCGAACCCACTACCTTTGGCATACAGACTAGTCGCTTTAACTAACCGAGCTATTTGTTTTCTTACGTGAACTGAACCTGTTCTACAGTAAAGACGATTTTTCATTACGATTGTGCTAACAATTCGTTCTTTTCCATAGGCAATTTCCACTATTTGCTCTAACTATACGTTAATACTTAGCATAGATTCATATATTTGGAGTTCGCTGATAATGCATATAATAAGACATATTAGAAATATTTCGTTAAAATTTTCGTTTGTAGATTTAATCCACATTTCTCTCAATGACATAGATGTCGCTGCTTCGTGTTGAACTGCAGAATTTCCTCACGTTCTTGAAAATTTCCCACTTTAGCAGAGTTGGTAATTCTCGAGATTTCTATCGATTTAATGTTTTTTGCTTCTAATTTATTTATTTTAAGTTAATATCTAACACAAATATTAAAAACGGGTTTGTTATTAACCTGTCCTGCTGGGGAAACCTTCCGAAATTTCGAACATATAAAGAAAACGGAGATATTTTCAAAAAACTTCAAAATAAAGAGACGCGTCATTTATTTTGCTCATAGTAGTGCAAGGAAGGTGTAGTGAAACAGTATGTTAAACAAGGTTAAGACCGGGGAAACGGAAAGAATGCTTAAAAATTAAATGAAATATCTGACAAGAAACCGACATGAACGTGTCATCCGGACACCCGAATCAAACTTCGTTTATTCGATAAACATAATAAAGATATGTTAATACACAAAAAATTAGGTGCCATGGACGTGGAGTTAAGTCCCTGGGGCCCATTAACCCTGTTAGTATAAAGAAAATCGTACACTCGAAGTTGAAAATCATGGTTTATAGTTCATTCTTTTCAGCATGAAACAAGCTTTCCAGGGTGCTATGTATTGGGGCCCATAACGTACTTGAAGAGGGAAAATTGGGAGGATGTAGGGAAAATTCTCAACAAAAATCCTCCCATCAACATTGGACCCCTCTGGAGTGGCCCCGGGTAAAAGCACACAATCCAAATGTATCTCGAAAAATACTATAAGGGATAAGAAATGAGTATACCAAGTTTTGTTTTGATAGATGGAATAGGTACGAGGGGAAAGAATCTATACCACTAATGTGCTATGTATATACAAAACCGAATATATGACTTGACCTATAAAGAGAACATAATATAAAAAATATAAAAGCAGTACTATTTATCCTGATATCAAGATTTGTACCACATTCTCTGTAAAATGAAGCAAGCGTTTTAAAAAGCAACCGTGCTACAGTTGTATTGGGATAAACCCACGTTATCTACCAACACCCCCACCATGCCCTTTTGTTCTCTATTCCGTTCTTACTGTGTCATACTATATCTTCTCCCGTTTTAAGGATATACCTCCTATCCGTATATCTCATAATATTTTTCAATATATATTTTAATTATATACCCTTACAAGTGTGCGACTTACCACGAAGAATGAAGGGGAAATTCCCTTCTGAAAAATTGGACGTCTCCCATAAATTTTGAACTTCCCCATGTTAAGTGTCTCGGATATGTACTTTATTCCCCCTTAAAATGTCCTTTTAATTCGCACACTGACTCCTACAGGCTACGGTGTCGCTTTAGAGGACACAGAACTTCATAACAGTCGGAGTCGGAAATATCGGAAGATTTGTGATAACTATTGAAACGCTTGCTTCATTTTACAGATAATATGGTACAATTCTTGATATAAGGATAAATAGTACTGCGTTTATATTTTTTATATTATGTTCTCTTTATAGGTCAGGTCATAGGATCGATTTTATATGTACAGAGCGTATTGGTATACAATCTTTCCCCTCATACCTATTCCGTCTATGAAAACAAAACTTGGTACACTCATTTCTTATCCCTTATAGAATTTTTCGAGATACATTTGGATTGTATGCTTTTACCCGGAGCCACTCCAGAGGGGTCCAAAGTTGATGACAGGAATTTTTGGAGGGAATTTTCCCTACATTCTTCCAAGTTTTCCTGCTCAAGTACGTTATGGGCCCCAATATATAGCACCTCTGAAAAGCGTATTTCATGCTGAAGAGAATGAACTATAAACCATGATTTTCCAATGAACAGTGTTGATGCAATAGATATTTCACTGCGAGTCTACGAATTTCTTCATACTAACAGGGTTAATGGGCCCCCAGGGACTTCCTCCGTTGCCCATGACACCTAATTTTTTGCGAATGAACATATCTTTGTTATGTTTATCGAAAGGATTAGTTTAGATTCGGATATCCGGATGGCACGTTCATGTCCGTTCCCTGTGAATTCTACGTTCTACGGTTATGCCCTACAGATTAGAGACAGTAATGAGAATGAACGAACGCAATGGTGGAATGAATAAAGTGAGAAGAAACTGAAGAACTCCCGAGAATCCCCACACATGGTTTTTGTCCACCACAAAGCCCATTTGGCGCGAGCTGGGATCGAACCAGACCTCACGCACCAAAGGTGAAGGATCTACCAGTCAACCACCAGGGCCCTCGTGGTGGTGGGATGTTCCAAGAATATGAATGAAAATGTGACTTCCCATCTCAGAGATATAGTACAGTATATACACTAAATTCTTCCAGCAATATATTCTTACCTTCCTTATCTTCGTTTGATATCTCTCCTCTTGGAAATTCTACATCGAATGTTATAATTAGAGTCCCATACAGATTGTTATTATCGTAATTAGGCATTCCTTCTCCTTTCTTTCGTATCCGTGCCCCGGGCCATGTCACTTTATCTCGATTGATATTCACTTTATGTCCATCTAAATGTTCAATCTCCATATTAAATCCAACTAAAGCATCCTGCAAGGAGATAGTAACATTCGTATACAAATCGTCCCCCCTTCTTTCAAATACTTGATGAGGCAATGTTTTAATTTTAAATATTAAATCTCCCGGTTCGCCATCTATATGGGGTTCACCTTCAGCAACAAACCTCTGCTCCTGACCATCTTTCATTCCTGGTTCCACTTCTATCTCAAGAACACGCTCCTCATTCACTAACCTGAAGAAAGAAAAAAAAAATTAACACATTAAAATGTGACGTGTAAACTCTTAACTTAATTTGTACTTAAACGCTCATTAACTATTCTTTCAACGGCTGATCGAATATCTACCTCGATCTCGCATATATCTCTTCTGTGCAATTTTGGCAGGCTTAAAAAAGCAAAGACAACTCATCATTACTCTCACTAATTCCGCTGATTAAATAAACTTTTTTCTTTTCTCCAGTGTGTTCGTAAATGTTTTCCGTTATCGTTTTCCAATTATACATTTGAGATATAAACACTCTATAATTTGAATCAGATGTGAAATTAAAATAGTAGTGCTATCAGTAGATGATGTATCAATTAATTAATTCTTATCTTGAAAACTCAATATAAAAATAGTAACGTGAAAGATCTGACTGCCATTAGAAACTGAAGAGATGTTCTTCAATTGGTATGGAAGCGTGCTCATTATATTTTACTAATCATTTTACCCCTGAATTCAATTCTAAACTTTCCCTTCTCTTAGGAAACCTTGATTACAAAGACCAGAAATCGTTAAGTGCAGCTTCTAGTTACTGGTTCACTTTGTTTGTATTAGATTTAGAAAAGAGGTTATTTGTTCAAGATTGGCTGCTTGAATAAATTTACTAAACATATATGGTTAGGCTGAGAGCAGTTTTGGAATAAACAACCCTGACATACAGGTACCATAAAATCAATAAATTAATCGATCTATATTCCCAAGATTGAAAATTGCAGCAAGTTATAATTACAGTACGGACCACAGAAAAACAACACCGAACCTGCCCTCCAGTAAACCTTTGGACCAAAATGTCATCCAACACTAGAATTATCGGCAAGTAAATTATACAAAAACTACCAAAGGGGTTATTTTTAAACTTGATCTTTCGAATCTACGATTGGAAACTAATATGAATTTTCATTTTTAGATAGCCTTAGGACTATGTATTATATCAATATAATATATATTTACTTTCTGATTTATTATACATGCATTATACGGGTACAAGTTTCAAGAACATATCTATATCTTGAATATAGTCTACATTGAAGCGCATACATAGGTATAAAATTCAGTGCGAGTGATCTTTTAAAAAATCCAGTTTTTCTTTCTGAAATTAAGAATGTGATACCAGAATAGTAACATTGGCTCGCACTTGTGATGTTTTACAAAAAACCAAAAACCACCATACTGAGAGGACTTTTTATTTATGACAGATGCAGCACGCGATATACATTGTACTTTGAAACCACTTTCATATATGATTCACAAACCAATTTGCATCGAAAACATTAGTCCAGACTTTTGTATACTCTACACTCCATATATGATAGTTCTGTCTTTTTCTAGTGCAAATTGGTACTAATGCTAATAAAACTTCTTATAAACGAGCTGTAAGGGCTTTGACGTCTTTTCTTACACGCCTTGACAGTATTTATGAGCCATCTGATCTACAATATCTATTCCAACTTTGTTTATTGTGATACAAAATCGTTACGTGTTTTTTTTCTTTTGGAGGTCACTCATAATCAGTATTTCAGTTTGAAAGGGTCATAATACCAGTAGTTCTTTTTTCTTAACATTGGTATGCTGTACGTCTGATGTCATCCACGGTTTTGAGTCATTTATGGTATATAATTACTTAGTATGGAAACGTATATAAGTTGAAATATCCTTGTGTTGCTTCGAATAGTACCGAACTTACTTATTCGGTTATCTTTTTTAGTTTTCTAGCAAGGTGCAGAGATAAGAAGTTATCACATTTCACATGTAGTCTGGAGTGTAAGATAGGTTTCATAAGTATAGAAAGACATATCTTATATATGCAAAACTATTTAAACTAAATTTATTCTTCACTTCAACAATCATCCTCCAAAGCCATATCTGCCTGCTTACTACTCACGAATAAGCAGACAGAAAAATAAAGCGGTAGTCAGCAAGACCTCTCTGGTAGTTCTAGGTAAATCTATTAAGAAAACTAACAAAATCTGAAAACTAATATCTATGGTATAAACATTATTATAGGAAGAATATTGTAATTTATGTTCAAATTTTAAAATTATGGATGTTGCTGTTTGGTCAAAATGACCCTTTGGTAGGTCTTTTGTTAAGAACTGTTACAAACAGCCAAAGGAAAGGTTGGATACAGTTTGCCACAACTCGACTTTGGTGCTATTTGTGACAATTTCGATGCAGATTTATCAGCTTTCATTATCATGAAGATTGACGATGAGAGTCATCAAATGATATTTAACGTTGAAACTTGGTTTGCAAGTGTTATCAACCACTTTTCTTTGATATTAAACTGTGTGGTTGCATAATTGCAAATACTAAAATTAGTGATAATGTGAAATTTACAAATGATAATACTCATTTACACGACGTAACAGCTTAATAAACTGAAAATTAGACATTTTCTATCAAAACATATCTTCTTTTTTTGTATCCGTACCTAAATCAGGGGTTCCGATACCGCAGCTCCCTCTATAAAATTTGATGTGCCGGTACGACCTAACTCTGAAACATGAATATTTAGATAGAGTGTACTAGTTTCTGTGATATTTCTTTAACCGCAGTCATAATTTTCGAGCTAGGCAGCCTCAAAGTTACACTTTCGTACTTTTCGGCATCGCATAACTTTGAAACAGCGCGGTTTTCGCCTTATCTCCATGTTTTTTTCTTTTTTATTTTAATTGTTTAGGTAAAAGGATTTCACCAGTGGATTTTGGCTACATAAGAAATGAACACCCTGTATATGAAAGGTTTGGAAACTAGGCCGTTTAATTTTAACAAAGGCAAAAAAGAGGAACGGAGCGCAGTGTGGTTGATAAGGTGGCTCAAAGGAACCAGTGTCTAAAAAGCATATGGAGTACCTGCAAAATTATTTAAGTGTAATCTTAAGTCCGTCGTCAAAATTCATAGCCTTATGTACTCATTTGTTAAATATAAATGCTAGTTTTTCTTATACTTAAGAAGAAGAAGAAGAAAAGCAAATTCTGATCTATTTCCTAGACTTTTACAGATCATCAGGCGACCAGTGTGTGTTTCCCTCTACTTTCAGATGGTTTTGAGAAAGTTCAAAATTTCGTTTTAAATTACTTCCAAGAATCAAGAGTACATACAGAAGTTCAGAATACTTTGTATCACAGTACATACATAAGTTTAGAAGAATACTTTGTAAACTTCAATTAAGTCGAGTAACTTCATTCTTCAACTGATTAGTACCAGGAAAAGATTACAAGATGACATTTCTCCATCATTACACGCGATGTAAGCTTGCACTAGAAACTTCCAAATCCACCGAAGACAAGATTATTTGTTGAAACTATAAGGGAATTATAAAGTAAGACGCACCCTAGGATAAGTTTTTGTTCTTAAATGAGTTAGCAACCTTCACATGTCAACCGAAAGCCCATTCTACAATGTTATTTTATCACCTGTCGAGTATAGGACAAGGTTTTCCCGCACGGCTTTTTCCTGATGCATCTGTTCCTTGTTTATTCCTCTTATCTCTATTTTCATCCTCTGTGGCCTTCCCCTTCCGCCAGGCAGAGCCTGAAGCTTGAAATTGCAATAGTTTATTTAGGAACTAAAACTAGAAGAGCAGAATGATGAACAGATGCTTCTTCAAATATTATTACTGAAAAAAGTATACACAATAAAAGGTTATATTGGGTTATCATGGACAATAACCAGAAAAACAATCTAATTGGAGTACTCTTGTCTTCTATCTGTCTTTCGTTTTGATCCTCTAGGTTAACGTTTGGGCTTAATCTTAAAAGCTTCAAAATAATTATGTAATCCGCAGGGAGATTTATCTGTCAAACTGATTTTGATTATACGTAACTATAATTGCTTTTTTATTTCTTATAGAAGAATAACGTAATACAACATGTACACCGTTCGAAGAAAGAAGCTAAAAATATATGTGTATCTATTAGTGTGGAAAAATGTGTGTGTACCTATTAGTGTAAGTTCTCAGAATTTCTTCATTTTACACATACGACACGCGTTCCTTCCTTTTACAGCGAAACAAAGTAGAAACTTTTTTTTTTTGGGGGGGGGGAGTTCGGTCTTCTTAAGTTGAAATTGAGTCAAGCAATGTGTTTTCTTTCCACTCCACTCCACTTAAAAACTTTCACATATTATTTTAAAGTTCTAAAATATCAGTGTACACACTTTTTATCTACACTAATACATATACTGTCCACAAGCGAAATATCAATAACTGATTGCTCACTGTATCATACGGGATTAAATACGGGATTGATTCTTCTGATCCGCCGAACGGAACTTTAGAACTGCTGAACGTACACGCACAAAATTTGGATTTTTAATTTTTTTTATATAGTACTATACAAAATACAAATATCTCATTCACATGCATGAATTATAGAAATTTCACCCCAAATGGGGGAATTTCTTTTATCAACATTATATGTTTGTTAATCGTTAAACATAAAACCACAGAATTTGATACATTAAGATTTTTGTATCACAGAGGACATAAGTATAGAATTCACTAGCGCAAGCAGAATATTGAGCAGGGCAACGGGTCAATTGGAGGGAGAAATTTTATTATTAGGCGCTTCTTTTCTACTGCTGGGCGTACAGGTATGAAATTTAGCATATAGGAACTTCTTCCTACAAAAGTACAAATGAGGCATCTGCTCGAAAAAGTTGTTGAATAAGGGGATTGAAAAATTAGTGAGCAAAACCGCATCTTCCAGCCACCTTTTTAATTTATCTTGATTCAATAACGTTCTATGTAAGGTGCCTCAGTTGTATACAAGATTTCAATGAAGGTTATCAAGTTATTCCACCACATTCAATAAATATTACATTTACTTGCAGCAGCTCCGGAAACGCAATCTGAACGAGGCAAGAAAGAAAGAAAGAAAGAAAAGTGAACTACTGGACACAAATGCACGAAATTTGATTCCCTTTGAGAGAATACGAATTTATCAACCAGATGAATTTAATATAGTTGACGAACGCCCAGCAATGGGGTAATAGTGCTTTTCTGAATTAGTTGAACGTAACTGTACGAAATTTGCCAATGAAATATCGATGAAGCAAATGACTTTGCTTAATGATTCCATTAATAAATCTATATTTTTTCATGTGGAAGAAACCGATTTAGCGATATATAAACATCTGGAAAGTCATTCATAGACAATAAAAGGACACTTCACTTGAAATGAGTTAATGATCCTGCATAACTATTTCCAAAAAGAGATTATGTTAATATGTTAATCATCCAAGTTATACCTTACGCTTCACTATACTCACCTATCTGATATACTCCTATTTTATATTTGTAAATGTCATTTATTGTGTTTTATTATTATTACTGTACATATCTTTCTGTATTAACTTTCGTTATTTCAATGCTATTGGAAAATTATTAATATATTCTTTCTTAGTAATAAACGTTGTAGTTAATTTTCACGAATTATACATATATTTCTTTTCATTTATTGTTAGTTGGCACTAGTTGGATTGGTATTTATTCTTTCAGAACAAAGACTATGTGAGAAATAGACCTACAGATAATGTGGAATCGAACCATATGATCTTCAACCAGGAATTGAACCCGGACTCCTGTCCCAAAGGACCACTCTTTCCTTTATTATTTTTTATTTCACCAGTAGTCTTACCGACCCATTAGCTTCTATCTACCTCCACTAGAACTGTTCCTACTTCCAATTTGGCAATAATATTATACGACTGTCTTGGAATACAGCGTGCTCATGGACTCTCACAACTACTGTTATGTTATCTTGTTTTTCGTTCCTTCTCTTCTTACTTTTTCCTTCACTTACAGTACTTCTTCCTATTTGATGAAGCATTCAGCGAAAGATACTGTATTTCCCTTTTCATTGTTATAATAATGTTTTCATTATTTTTCGTCAATTTATTTGTTTCCATGCAACAACTGTAATAACAAGTAATTTGCTCAACACTAACTCCACCCTACCTCTGACATGTCCCACATGCTACCAGCTTTAAAACTAATTCTACTGAAGCTTACACGGGAACATTGGAGACATAATAGTTAAATCTTAAGCGTCCTTTAGATGAACTAATATTGCAGACGGTTTCGATGAATCCCCTTCATCATCATCAATGCGATACGAACGAACCGCAACGTAAGTATTAAAAGCTCTTCGTATTGATAAATAAGTATCTACTGTAGTTTGGAAACTATAAAGTTAAGAAAGAGATACTTTCTATGGCACTAGTGTTCCAAAGATAAAACCACTTCTAACCTTTGTATAAGGGCCAGCATATCGCACTGAGAAAGATGAAAGGGATTCAAAGAAACTGTTTGCAATATTAATTTATGAAAAGGAAGCTTAAGATACGGTTATTTAATTCTTGCTCAAGAAGCACCGAGTTAAATTTGTCTAGTAATTTTCTTGTACCGTTGTCTATCTTGAGAGTGGTTGCCCCGAGACTGACATGTACATCAAACATACTAATAATGTACAGAACAGAGTTTCTATCTTTTGTACATCAATGGTTCTCTACTCTATGCTTTAGCTAGTGGGAGAGTCATATCTATTTCACGACGTTCGTCAACAACTACTTCAAAATCCTCTCGTTAGCACTGTAGCCGGGACATCCCCATTCCAACTGTAGTCTATATCACTCTTTTCTGATATTTAATTCATTTTTAACGCTCTATCTCCTAACCCCGAGAATCCCGAAGCATGTATGGAAAATGAATTACATACCAAACAACAAAATTGAACTTACGGACACGTTATCCACCGTAAGCTTACATGACATAAGACTGAACAAGCATACACAGCTGAGCTTCCTACCACTGAATCACTATGTCACTTATATTTCATAAATTCATTGTTTATGAAAAGTAAGAGTTTCTTGTGAAGGCTCCCATTGGCTCAAAGGTAAGAAGTTGTTCATTGATTGGATTAGAGTTTTAGCATCTCCTTCAGCACGAGACTGTATGAGACTTCGACCTGCAGTTTAGGGTGGATTCCGACACACCACAATATGTTCAAATTTAATGCTCTCACAGGAACCCAGTACACAAAAGGCGCGGGTGCTAGCCACTAGAGTAGAGAAGAAGTGAAGGTAAACTGTGTTATTGTACTTAGCCAACATTAGGAAAGGGGGAGTTCAGGTGCTTTCGCCATATGCTTTATTAGATAGGCAGAAGCAGTGGGAGACGAAAGAAAAATTAAAGAAAGTAACTGAAAAATCCAGGTGGCATTACATATACCAGTAGGTTGACAAATCCCAATCGACCAAACAATATACCATGTTTACTCAAATGTAATATATAAACTTTTTTGGGTGCTAAATTTTTGCCTCTAAAGTTACGACTATGCATTCGAATAGACGACACATCAAATTCAACCACAAAAATATAAAGATTGTCTTATGATTAAAAAAAAAAAAAAAAAAAGTTTTTCAATACTCATTGTCTAACAATTACTTCTGCAAAACGTAATAAACATTCCGTTACATCTCAAGATACCTCTGTTTACCATTATGTACGATAAATCTGTTATTTAAAATACATGTCCCACCACTTGCGCAATAGAATCGATGGATCATTATGAAGTAGAAGCTATTATTACACGTTTCTTGCAGGGCACTGGTAACACTAAAATCCACATGCTGTCCACTACTTATCTAAAAAAGCAGCAAGAGGGTCTCTTCTTTTGTCTTGTAAGCAGCAAACAGTGGTAGCGGAGAATGAAGTGCTAAGTTCAATTGGTGTCAGATTAAGAATGTACAGTAGTGAAGAATTCTTGAGAAACTGTTCTGCAGCTCGCCGAGCTATCGCACTATGCTTGCGCGACTGTACAAACATACCCTTGTCAACAGTAGTACGAAATCAGGGATTGCAACACTACATTTTATGTGAGGGGGCTGAAAACAGTACTAAGAATATACACGTTGAGCATGATCAGAGATATACACTGAGGAAAATTTCGTAGCTTATTTTGAGGAAGAGGAGAAAATTTCCTCTACGGGCCACCTCTTGAAATCATCACTAATTCACGCAACCTCGTATCAACTGAAGCATGTAGACCTAATCATCTAATTAGTTTTTAATTGGAATGACAAGCAGTTTTCCAATAAGTCTCTAATACGTACAAAACTCATCCTGCACTGTACTAACAGATTTGGTTTGGGTTGGGTTTACGTAAGAGTAGAAATAAATTTAATACTAAATTTTGAAATTGTATCCTTTCTTTTGTTTCATGCATAAGCCCTGTTAATTGATTCTAGTATCGTCATCAGATACACATATGTAAAATATTTCATGTCTATTGAGCACAGGGAAATAGATGAAAAACAGAGCAAAAGATTTGACTCAAATAGGCATACGAAGTTAATGAGAAAGTTTTACAAAAAAGAAAGGAAAAAAATCTTACCGAACATTAGGACATTCATCACATACTTCCTGCTGTGTCATTTGGAAACGACCTGGACCAAGCTGCCTTGTAACCATTTCTTGTCTACAATTACATCTTCTTGTACCTCTTGCTTGTTTTATCGTTGGTTTATTATGACTAACCTACAAATAATAATAACGTAAGATAAATGATCAGCATATAAAGAAATATTTCCAGCAAATCACTATAAAATTACTGTATGTAATAATGTTTTTACTTTAAAAAAAAAAATAGCCGCTTCAAATTCCTTTGTTTTAACCACACAAATATTTCTACATATATTAATGCTAGGTAATTTAAAGCTACACACTACTTCAACATAAACATTAATTTTCAGCTTTACTTAAAAAATAATAATAATAATAATAATAATAATCAACAACATTAATTTTCAGCTTTACTTAAAAAGAAGTAGGCCTTCAGCGATGAGAAAACTCAATGGCATTTATATAATAAACCACCTAGTATGTCCTGAGTGGAACTAAGATGGAGACAGAATCACACTTTGCTCTCCTATATGGATACTTAAGTTTTTATTAAATACACTGCTAAGTATAAAGTAATTACATCTCAAACAAGTATTACCCAATAGCCAAGACAAAATGAAGCAACTTTTCAGTGAAAATTTTGAAGTTAACTAAATAAAAATACAATCCGAATCCATCGTAGCTATGTGGTTAGCATGTGTCTTCGGCGCGGGAGACCCGGGTTGGCTTCCTGGCGGGAGTTCATAGATTCAGGCTTCACGTTGCGCTGTAGGTCCACTCTTTACATAGCCCCGCTGCTAAAAGACCGTTCAACCCCAACTCAACCAGCCAAAATAGAAATATGTTTTTTAATAAACTCGAAGTACACACTTGACCTTCTCTAATTTATCAGGAACGATTGAAGACTTCCACAAATGTGTAATACAGTAGAAAAGAGTAAGTTGAGTACTTTTACAGTTCGTTTATAAGATACATTTTTAAGCTACTTACATTATCAAGAGAGTGTATTACACTGACAATATCACTCTAAAATTAAATATCAGCATTTTGCAGCAATTTTACACAAGCAAATATATAGATGCTTACTAAGTTAGAATTCTATACTCATCACGATTTCCGCCATTTCAATACTAATTATACTGTAAACGAAATATAATGAATAAAATAAAAATACATATCATTTGTTGTTTTTATTATTATTATGATTCAACATTGTCATAACAACTGGAATAAATGATGAGGTTCATGTCACTTTTATAATTATTTTTTTAAATTTAATATTTATATAATCGAGCACTTATACGTTGGGGTTGTGGTTTCTAAAACTGCTGTGTTCTAAAGAATCATTACATTTTTTCTTTTATTATTATTTCTTTTACTGTAGAAAAGTTGAACATTCTTTCGTGGACCTGTACGGTTTTCTAATATGAATCCCAAAACTACCTTCATGGAAATATACTGAATGATAGCTGCAACATCTTAACCCGAAAAAGAAATTGTAAAGCATTTAAAATCTGGACTGAACAGACATGACTACAAAGGCCCTACACAGATCGATAATTCACATATTCATTTTTGGAAATATTGCTTAATGTTCACAAATAATTATTGCAATATGAATACCTATTAGAGAACAGGACTAGTCCATTTAGAATCAGGGAAGACTCAAGATAACATAGAACACCATTAACGGAATCAAATATAATACACAACAACCCTACAACTATTGCGCAACGGAATTTCTAGGTTCATTTGGCCGAAATTTATCATAATTTAAAAGAATACTAAACGCTGTTCATTCTTGTCAGGGACAGAACTCCCCCATCCACTGGATCATTGCTTTCTTCATTAAGCACAGCTAAATTTCAATAGTACCTAATATTTGAGTTTTACTATATATTAGTTAAGTAATTCAATGCACTAACACCTACGAAATGATGAAGAAACCTTTAGCTTCATTTCCAGATTATTTTTAATTATCATTTGGTTTGTTAATTTGGAACTACAAACTGATATCTCGGACATGGTACATCCGCGGAAAGAAAAAAAATCCTCTCGTACAACTTTCAGTAAACATTAGAAACTTCGGAATAATCAGATTAACAAAATATTTGTGTGGAATATTCAAATAACTTCTACAATATTGAATCAGCACAGTTAAAAGTTTATAGTTACGTTAATAGATTCTTTTTGATTAGTTCACATGAATTACTTGGTTAGTATAATATAAACACACAAAATACTACTTAACCTACCATGCACTGTAATTAGTGAATATGGGGAAAGTGATATGTACAACTACTCTACTTATACCACACATATGAGACGTGGACCCACTGATTAACGTGGAGTCCGAACCACATGAGCTCCCGCCGGGAAACGAACCCGGGTCTCCCACACCAAAGGCGCGTGCGCTAACCGCTTAGAAGTAGAACGCACAAAAAGAAATAGAAAAACTATTTATTGGCTACCTCTTATGGCAGTACTTATCTTCCGAACTTCTATTGTCCCCCTTAGCGTTACACACTGGATATACATTTACAGTCCGAATGCAGGCATTCCATTCCTCTTGGAAATTACCTCTAGCATTCTTTCAATGAACTACGTATAATCTTCCAGTAAAGTGTGCATGCATATTTTTCCACAATTAACATATTGACTTGTACACATATTGCTTACTAATAGCAGCTGCTTCCTGATTACACACCTGAGCCACCGATCAATACACACACAAAACATAAAACATTATGATCATGACAATGATATCCATCACTTCAATGACGATGAAATACTTTGTAACTTAATCACTTTCCTATATTCACTAATTACCTAAATACACTCACACATCCATGCCACCACACTTGCATCAAATCATAATAAACCTTTAATATCTATATTTTGGCATGCCAACCACAAGAATACATGCACCTGTGCTGAATTATTTGACTTGTTCACTTTTGGTATCTAAATTGGTTTACTGAACATATCTACTTTAATTTTGAATTAAAGGCCGAAAGAAAATAAAAGTGGCGTCGAGGAGACTTGCTACATACTCGGAATATTGAGAGGTTACCATTGTGGTTCAAGTATATATTGAAAGATTGTATAGAAAGAGAATCTAAGTTTACCCCGATCGACGAACATCTGGACGTATACTCACAAACCATGATCCAAAATTTTCACTTGCCACGAATCAAAACTGCAATAATTAGTTTAGAAATTCAGTACTAGCTGATCCAGTCACTTAGACTTATCTGTTACCTGCTCTGGAACACGGCAGTCCACATTGGCAAATATACTCCAAACATTTCAGAGAAGATTTTCAATGCAACTTTCTTATCAACTCTCCGGGTATTATATTGAACTACGGTCGTGTAGGTAACAGTACGTGATGCTTTCAAGTCATCCCGCAATAGTCCCACTTCGACTTTAATTTTTACTACAACAATTTCTAATTAACCGACCAAAATGATATTTAGTTATATTTAGAACACTATAATGCCAATTTTGAATTAAATTAATTTTAATCACAAATTACCTCTCATTGTAACATACGTTTAAAAACCACATGTTATTTATACTCAAATGCTATTTCAAGCACGGGCTCTGACTAACGCTATTCCAATTTTACTCTCAAGATGTCAATTCGCTTCGCAGCGCTGTAAACAAATTTTTATCCGGTTTCCAAAAGATAACAAAATAATCTAATAAATATATATATATCAAAATTTACATTTATTTTAAACATTTTCACATTTTTCCAGATAATTCTAATTTGTTTTATAAAATCTTCAACAAATTTAGTCTTGAATTTGGTACTAGATTGCTTCCCAGGGTGTCTACTAAAATTCCAAAATGAAATTTCGTGACTTTTTCGTGACCTTTTCTTTACCAAATCATAAAATTTCCTAATATTTTCAAGAGCGAATTTCGATGCGAATTAGGCCGAATTTTCATCCATGCGATTAAAACGTACTTTGCTTGCGATTTGGTAGCGTCTAAAGGCGACCATAGAAATTTTTTGGTTGTGAACTTTGACGTTTTATAGAACAAAATTTTCCAATATGTACTTACATTTGAACAATTTAAAAAAATCATGACCCACAAGCTAAATTTCGTGACTTTCATGACCATTTTCTGATTTTGTAACTTTTTCATGACATTCGTGACCGATAGACACCCTGCTTCCTTACCGATGTAAACAAACATCATCCATCTTTATGAACCAATTTTCTCCCTTTGTTAGCTAAAGAAATAAATGCTTCCCCAGCTCGCAAAGCTTTCAAATAATGACCACATAACGCCTGAAGCTTCTACTTCAAACTGATATAATATCGTTACTTATTTCTCTGTGGTTTATTTAAATTCGTACTAAATATCACTGTTATTGTTCACTGTTTACGTGTGTTTAGATATAGTTACTCCATATAGCAGATAAATCTAATGCTTGAAACGGAAAATTTTAATTAATTGTTACTGTTATGCCTCACGTTTATAGTTTGCATAGCCTCCATCCAGTCACGTAAATATATTGTTCTTTGGTAAAATACATAGATTTAGAAAGCAGGCTTAAGGGTACAGATACACAACACACACACCACTATTCTGTTTTGGAAACGGGGCTTCAAATCACGGTTACAATACCATACATACACTACCGCTCAAAAGTTTTTGAACACCCCGGATTTTTGTAACCATCTACTGTGATCCTATTATTTTGGCACGAGAATTTTACCGTCCTGCATGAGAGGTATTCACTCTTGCCCATAGCATCAAATTTGACAACAGTTGAATCAAGGTCTGAGAGGTACTGCAGATGATATGTCAAATTATAATCCTTAAAACTAAAACCAAAAAAGACAATTTGATATAGATATTGCATAGTATAAACAAAAGTGTGGAAGGTGAGGCAAGATATTAGTTTTGCTTGGAAAGTGTAGACATAAAGGGTCAATGCAGTGACAAGCATTTGAAAGAAAAAGTATAGATCGGGACAGGCTTAGAAGGACTTTTTCCCCAATCACTGCTTCTTCTCACCCCCACAACCCTCGATTAGTCCTCGCGAGCATGTAAGCTGTCACTGCTCTCAGTGTTGTCATACCTCTGTTCCGCTTGTGTAGTTAAAGTCCGGCAGAAATAAGGAAAAAGCTTTCCTTCCTATTTTCAGTTAACAGCAACAAAAATAAAGATTTCAATTAGAAAAAAGGAAAGGAATTGAGGCAACACTGCTTTTAAGCCAGAAGGGATCATATGTCTCTACCATGCGTCGCGAAGATTAGTAGGGGAAGATTTAGAGGGGTGAACAGGGTTTTTAGAATTCCTTTAAAAACCTCTTTATTCATGTCCCAAAGTATAGTTTTCAAAATTTTGCAGTTCTTTATAAATTGTTAATATGTTAATGTTTAAAAGCCAAAAATACCATACTTTGAGAAGTGTTTATGATGGTTTCTCGTTGCTCGTTGAAATAGAAAAGACGAGCATTACATATATGTTTCACTGAGCGACAATTGAGAAGAGAAGGATGTATATTGATCGTCGTAAACATTTTTCAAAGTATGGCGTTTTTAGCTTTTTTAAAGCTAGCATATCTATAAGATATAGAGAACTGCAAAATTTGGAAAAGTCATTTTTCTTTCAAATTTCTGTCGTTGCATTTCCTCACTGTATTTACATTGTTCAACAAAACTAATTTGTTGCCTCGCCTTGCACAGTTTTTTTCTATGAAATATCTATATGAAATATCCTTTTTTGGCATCAGTTTTAAGAATTATAATTTGACTGTCGTGTTCGACACAAAAATCTGGCGTGTTCGAAAACTTTTGAGCGGTAGTGTATCTAAAAAATAAACAGAAACATCATAACGACCTCCAATAAATAATCCATTCCTGACAGTTTCATTTCTGATAAACCACATTAATGCACGTTCATTACTTTTTTTCCTAGGACATTTGCAAATAAAACCAATATATTTTTAACACTCATCTTCATGTTCTATGGAAACGTAAATTTGGGAATAATCACCTGCTCTATATTTCAGAGATTAATCTACCAATCTAGTGGCAGCATTAGATTGCGAATTTTACATGCTTCTATTGCTTTTTATACTTCAGATTCATGAAAATAAGTATTTTCGGAGCAGGAGTTTGGACGCAACGTCGTATATCTGAATAGGTTAATCTACTTTAAAAGGTTATGATGTACTTCATAACTTGAATCCGGATCTTCACGCACTAAAAGCCTTGAAAATAGATATTATTATCACAAAAATTCAGTCATATAAAATAACTGCACAACTTAAAATTTAAAAAATCAGGAAGGTGAAACTTGACTCCTATTCTCTTTAAAACGACATCTTAAAACAACTTAAACTTTCGTTACGTTATAGTATGTCCTCGGTAAACAGTTACTGAAAGTCTCAGTTGTATTAAATGCTTGGTTTAGTTCTAGTAATTTTTTGTATAACGCAGAAAGAAAAAAAATACGGGTCTAATTATTTTGTTTCTAGAATTATATAGCTATCCTAATTTCAGGGAAATTAGAGACCAGGTCCTGCAGATTTTTTTTCAGCATGAATCTGTACCTCTCTAAAATAAAATTTGCTGTAGGCATCCTATGACACCCCTAAATAAACCTCTGCGAATTTACCTTTATAATATATCTAACGTAAAGGAATAGGCATTTTGGATATTCACAACTTCATAGCTATTCATAACATTGTATTAGATACCACTTATAACTATGTATTTGCAATAGAGATAATTGGAAAGAAAACAAGAGTGAAACAAGAAGTAAACAGTGAAATCTAATATAGATACTGAATAGTTTATTTTGCCTTATGTTATATTTAGCATGACATTATCATTCCATGATGGAATTATGGGTCAAACCTAGCAAGTATGCCACAATGTTAACAGTTTCAAAATTCTGTACAATATGGCGAATTCTTTCATCTGCCTGAATTATATTCTTTTCTTGGGCGGGTCTTTTCCACGAGGCATTGCCTCGTACACTTAAGCCTTGCATTTTTGTGTCCTTCGGAAGTGCATCAATAAAGCGTCAAATCGACGGGTGGACTGCAGTCCACGATGAACTGCTTCGCGTGGTTGTTCGTTCATCCATTAGATATATTATAAAAGACAGAAGTTTATTCTGGGCTGTCACAGGCTGCCTACAGTAAATTTTATTTGGACTATTCTTTCTATTTCAATGTACAGCTAGTGCCTATTTTTATGAAATCTGAAACAACTTTCAATTAATACAATGTTCTCTTAACAATCCAGCTTAATGGGCAGATTGAATAAAAAATAATTACTTCCTGAACCATAACATTAAAAAACACCAGTTTTTTAATTCCAAAACTACCTTTTATTAATTTTTTCTGACCTCTTGGTACAGACCAAACATTTCTTATGTTTTGTACCATGCGTTTTAAATAATTTATCATAGAAAAATAAAGTGCAAATATGAAAATATGTAGAGTACTGTACACATTTTAAGATAAACTTTATGTCTGACTCAAAAAATCAAGTACACAGTGCAGTACGAATATAGTCAAGTCTTCAAAAAAACTAAACATTAACGAAAAACGTACCTTAAAAAAAATCACATATCTTTATTACATATGTCTTATCTTATTAAAAAGAAATATTCTTCTAAAACTAAGCTGTATAGTACGAAGACCAAATGCTCGCAACCTGGATAGTCGAGAGTCTGCTGCAGTTCCCATTTCTTTTCAACTGGTTGTGCATGATGTGCAGAAACTTTGCTGTATTCAAGATGTTATTTTTAGTTTTTGAAAATTATCTGTGGAAGTTTTTCGAAATTTCCAGTGCCTACTTTCATATTTTAGTGCCTAAACATCCGGGCTCTAGTTATGAAATATATTATAACACATGTAAACCTATTTGGATAAAAGATTTTGCGTCCAAATGTCATGGATCCGTATTTTCAATGAATCTAAAATGCAAGAAGAAATAGTAACATGCAAAATTCGCAATCTGACGATACAAGAAGAAGATTAATTAGTCTTTGGCATGTATTTAGGTAATAGCTGGTGGTTATTCACCAATATATCCTTAAGAAACTTGAAAATGAGAGTTAAAACATAAATCAGTATTCCTTACGTTCTTTAGGTAAAAAGGCGACGTAAATATATAGAAAAATACCTCTACAAAATTTCCACTATACAATTCTTCGAGTGTTACATATAAATCCATTACAATATCTGCTCCCCTAGGCGTTTCTCTCTCTGAACTTCCACCACTAAAATGAAAACCAAAATCTCCAAAGAAGCTGGCGAAAGGATCTCCTCCTGACATCAAGTCATCCTTTTTTACACATTCTTCTCCACACCGGTCGTACATTTTGCGTTTGTCTGGATCGGACAGAATCTCATAGGCCGCACCAAGATCCTGGAACTTCTGATCTGCATTCGGATCATCTTTGTTTTTATCCGGATGTAATTCTTTTGCAAGTCTACGGTAGGCTTTCTTAATTTCATTTGTGCTGGCTGACCTCGAAATTCCTAAGATTCCATAAAAATCTCGCCTAAAAGAAGGAAATGAAGTGTAAATAACATAATACATTGATTAATAATAGGTATGTATCGAGAGTGAAAATGTAAAACCACCAATAAAAATGTTGAAGCTCTAAGGAAACAACACGAAAAGGAAAAGTACGTTCCAAGGAAAGCATTTTGCAAAAATAACATAAAATGAAAAATTATTTATAATATTGTGCAATTAAAGGAAGCAAAATGACCTGAAATCAGAACAAAGAAATAAATTGCACTATGCTCTACTAAAAATCTTCATTTAACGTCCCACAATTGAGGAGTTCGATGTAATAAGGGCGTAAGCGAGTTTACACCCTTTTTGCATCAAAGGCATTTGTGGTTTCTGCCATGCTTGTTTAGCCTCCTGGTAACTTTTCAGTTCAAGATCGGAATAAAATGCTGCATATTACATTGTTTTATGTAAGAAAAGAAAGAAAAAAAACTACTTAAATTTTCAACATCGTTTTTCTCCAACTGCATGTTTCAGACTTAAGCCCCTATTGTAAACTCCTTAATTATGTCCTTTAAGTTAAAAGAAGACCGACAACTAATGAAAGTGAATGATTATGGAAAATTTGGTGACTGAAGATGTAGGAGAAAATGGGAGAGTTCCGAGAAACACATCACGAACTCACATTGCCTGGGATCGAAAATCACGAACAGGATAGAGAGAGCAGGGCGGAATAGCTAAATCAGAAAACATTAATATCATTTTTAAAACATGGAAGAAAGAAAAAAAAAACTCAGATATAATGACCATACATATGTCCTGTAGACTACAAGATGAATGATAAAATGGAAATCTAAAGTGATTCCGTATCACTCTCTTCAATTGTACTCACAGTCTCATAGATAACTTTTTGAAGCGGTTGATTCCATCAAACCGAAGCATCATTGAACCATCATCTAAGTTTTGATACTATCATCGTCCACAAAAACGTCATTTTTACGAACTGTTTCTAGCACTTCTGCAGCGGAGCCAGACTCCTAATCCCTTGTCGACAATAATCCCGTAATGATTTCAAACGTCTTTCAGCTTGTGCTACAGAGACGGAAAAAAAAATACTTCTCTGTATAAATAGTAGGCTAGGGTTTATTTAAATTATTACTATACATAGTTGAAACGGGGAGGCTTACGATCCTAGCCAAGGGATCTCCGTTTTGGCTACTTCGGTCGTGTATGTTTTGGGCAAATGCTTCCCTTTCCCCTTAAAAAAAAAAAAAATAAATAAATAAATAAATAAATAAAATAAATAAAAAAAAAAGCCCCATGGCTCTATAGTGTAAGCACGTTCAAAGATGAAAAGAGGAGGGAGAGGAATCGCCCTACATATAAAACAAAGATACTATCCTGATATTCACTAAATGGGAGGAAGAAAAGCCCAGGATAAATCTCTCAGAACTGATGGCCTGAGCAAGACTTGAAATGTCGGCTGCTCTATTTTCTCACGCCTTGGTACTCTAGCGACTAAGTTGTTCAATGAAGCAGCTGGGTGTGTTTTTAACATATGTTCAAATTTAGTTTTATATATCATTAAACGCGTGTGTATATCATTTATCATTAAACCTGTTTGTTTTTGTCTTAAAGACTTCTGGTTACTGGTCACTTCTTCCGATCGTTAGGTTTTTGTTTTCGAATGGAAAAGGCTACTCCAAACCATAGATAAAGCAAACATGTCAGGTTATATGGAACAATCTGCATAATGAATATATATCTACACCAACTAAAGAAATATGGTATAACACAGCAGAAAAATCTTCCAAGTGGAATTTTTTGAATTATCGGAAGTTATCAACAGAAAACATATTAAAATCAACTGCCCTGGAAAAAGTGGTTCATCATACTATAACTACAAACTATTTCTTTTCATTGCAAGGTATTCAAGCAGTTGAGTCAGTCCATGTCAAATCGGACAATGGTGGTGGCGCGCGTTTCCGATTTGGATTTAAAAATATATGTGAAAGTATATTATAATAGAAGCATAAGTGTGGAGTTTTATTCCTTATCGCCCCGGTGGTGACTGCGGGGAGGTTTTATATATATATATATATATATATACTGATCAGATTTAAGTGTTCGAAATATCACTAGAAAGTAGATGGACAGTATATTTCATTATGATTAACACATTTTAGATACATAGTTGCAATTCACAACGAAAAATGTTGTGAAAAACAAGAAAAATGTCATAACTTCAAGAACTTTTTTGTGTCTTTTGAAACAAAGGTACAAAGTATTCAATGACCTACATAAGTCACTTAGCAGGTGATTCCTAGATATCTTAATTTAAAAGTGTTGTCTCTTTTTAAACAAGAAATATGGCACCTCAAAAACTATAAAAAGTGAAAAATTACATAGGTTGACAATATTGTATCTCATATTTGAAATCAGTACCAAGGACAAAATAATATCCAACAGTTGCTTTAATGCTACCTTAATTCAGAGCAAAAGGAATCAGCTTCAGCTTATACAAATGACAGTCTACATAAATATGAATTCTTGTAAATATCACTGCCATCAATTATGAAAGTTAAGCGAGTCTGTTCACCTGTACTGACAGAGTTCCCCATCTCATATACAAAACATTGAAAACGTTCTTCGAAAGCTGAGAGTGGTAGCTACTTTTTCAAGTAACTAGAGCATTCTAGAATGATCGACTGTCTTCCTGAAGTTTATAGAATATTCGAGTACTTTTCTGAAATTGCCAGAATGCTCAAGTACTTATGTGAGGTCTCTAAAATGTTCTAGAACCTTACTCTCTCCACTTCTGGAACGTTCCAAGACTTTCTCGGAGTTTCTAGATAATTATGGGATGATCGCAGTAGACGCTAGATATGCACATACTATTCTAGTTAAACTCCTTTAACGTTCGTGCAGTTATTCTTGCTTTTCACACACATACATACACAAAAAGAACCATTATTGAAACAGTCTGACCATATATTCCGTGAAAAGGTTACAGTGGAACAAAAGGCGATTACGCATTGATTAAAGAGTGCCTTACAATAGCTTTTAACTGGCAAAAGAAAAGCATATAGCAATGATTACAGTTGCTAACTGTGACTTCTGTGAATCTGGTTCTGTATGCCATCAAACATCACATCTCAGCAAGAAGCAAATGCGTAGGTTAGTTGCAGTAAATACTTTGTAATCGGGTGAACAAACGCTAGTAACTTTAGGGTGCAGGCATGTGACTGATTCACGAATCATCTGTTCATATTACATACAAATCCATCTTAAATATTTCGACAAAAAAGTTAGCAGAAGTTGTTGCGACATTTGGAAGATTCTGTGAAAGAAACTAGAATGATCACTGCACAGCTAGCTGAAAAATATCTTCATCTTAAACTTGTACCTGGCTACAAACTCTGTCCCAAGTGAATACAAAAACTACAGGATTATAAATCTAACCATGCTAGTGTGTCATGTAGTGGCTCAGATAGTGATGGGGAAGTAGTGGATGGAATGGAAGGAATCAACACGTCTCTTACTGCACTGGGAATAAGTCCAATAAAATAAAAAATATGCTTTGAACAGTAAGTTACCGTCAAAGGAAGGTTGCAAAAATAACAGAGAGCTAGGGAAAAAATGGTAAAGTACTAGAATCACCTAGTACGTCTGTGTCTAAAGGAAGTGTACGCATAAATTTTTGCCAAATGACTACAAACAACTGGAAAGTCTCCGAAATAAATATCGTGAAAGTACCTCTTGAGAACTAAAATATCAAATCCTCACACTAGCGCCATCATTCTGGACTAAACAGGAAGTAAAAAACTGTTTTGGTGCTTCAAAATATGTTGTTACGCAATCGAAGAAGTTATTGTATCATAGTGATGTGTTATCAAACCCTGCTTCAAAGCCAGATCATGGTATTAGTGTGGATGTTGTGAAATCAGTTCAACAGTTCTATGAAGATCCAAATATCAGCAGATGTAATCCTGGAAAGAAAGACACACTATCCAGCACGGTAAACAAGTTAAGTCGAAACATCTGATGTTTGGAGAGGTGAAGGAAGTTTACAACATGTTTATGCAAACATATCGTGGCATGAAAATAGGTCTATCATCATTTGCTGCCCTGCGTCCAAAACAGTGTGTGCTTTCTGGTTTTTCAAGTACGTACAATATTTGTGTTTGTGTATACCATTAGAATATGAAGCTCGTGATTGAAGCTGCTAGTATCAAAGACGATTGCAAATGTTTGATGTAAAAAATGGTTTGTAACATGGACTCCGAAGATTGCATGCTCGCTAGTGATGCAACCGGCTCTGCTCGGCTTGGTTCCACTGAGCCATTGGTTCGAGCCGGTTCGGTTCGGCTCAGCTGGGTAAGCCATCGGCTCGGCTCGGTTCGGCCCGACTGAGCCAAGGGCTCGAGCCGTTGACAACACTAGTTCCAGGAAACTACGATCTCACCTTCAAACTCCGACTGCTTCTTGACCTTCACTCGGTTCGATTTCAACTTCAATTACCACTGCGTCAAACCACGGCCGACTCGATGTTCCCTTCCCTTGCTGTTCTTAGCGGCCTTGACAATCCTTCGTTCGCTTCATGCTATGTCTGTAATCGCACAAGTGTCAGCAAGTGCCGCGAGAGGCGCTGGCTTCCAAGGATCATTTCTATTATAGAGTAATAGTTATATTTAATTGTTGTGTTCATATTATTCAATTTTGGCGGTAATGTGAGTGCAAGTTAGTGTGGTTTTTGGTCTCTTCTTGCGTGTTTTGTGTTTGTTGATAATGGTGTACTGTTGTGTCCCATTTTGTACTTCAAACAAGAAGAAAAAACAGGGAAATTTGTCTTTCCACGAATTTCCAGCAGACAAAGAAAGATGTGAAAAGTGGCTTAAGGCGATTTCGCGAGAAAATTTTGTACCAAATAGTAACTCCCCATCTTCAGTTGTTTGTTCGTTACACTTCAAACAAGATGATTACTTACCAAGTGGCAAGTATAGACGACTGAAATTGAACTCAGTGCCAACAATATTTCCTAACTATCCCTCCTATAAAGTGAAGAATGTTAAGGAACCAAGACGAATCCTAACACGAACAAATCGTCCTCTCTCAAAAATACTTAAAACGGAAGAAGCTGTTCTTCGTTCCTCCCCTCAACATGAAGACACAAGTTCTTCTGTTTCGCCAGACGAAACTATTAATAAAGCAACTCAAACGGACATACTGAACGCTGACGAATTGAGAAGAGACATTAATAGATTACGTGTAAAAGTTACTCGACTGAACTCTTTACTCCAGAAGAAGCAAGAAGAATTAAGTACAGCCAAAGAGAAGCTTCAGCTTATCGCAGAAGATGTGCTTCATAAAGAACTTCAACGTGTAAAGGAAGACGCTGATCGGGGTAGTGTGCATGCTAAGTTTATTTTAGAGCAACTCTTTAACTATAGTAAGGGAAGGGGTAAGTGGAGCAGTGACATAATCCGGGAATGTGTAATTTTTCAATACATTTCTCCGAAGGGTTATTTTCATGTACGCTCAAGAGGATTTGTAAGACTCCCGTGTAAGAGAACACTTGATAGATACGTAGGTGCTAGTGATTACTCCAGCGGTGTAACACCATTGATTAGAGAACGTTTAACTTTAGAGGCAAAAAATATAACGGCAATAGAACGCTTTTGTTCATTGATTGTAGATGAAGCTGCAATCAGCCCTAAGGTTATTTATGATCGAAAACTTGACGCTTTCTTCGGCTATAAAGAAACATCCCATTCAGCAGAAAGTGTTACAGATACCCCATCAATAAACGTGAAGGAACATATTGAAGCTCCTAAAAAGCAAGTGGTGGCTAATCGTGTTCTTTGTTTTGTTATAAGAGGACTTTCAACCAGTTACCAAATCCCATGCGCATTTTTCTTTACGAAGCAACTGTCTGGCCGTGAATTGTACCAATTAGCATTGCATGTGATTCAGGAAGTAGAGAAATGCGGCTTTGTTATAATTAGAATTGTTTCTGACAACCATAAAACGAACACAACAATGATGAGGCATTTCGGTGGGGGTTCACTACAGCCAGAAATTATACATCCATTAGATGAAAACAGGAAATTGTTTCTAAGCTTCGATCAGTGCCATATTTTGAAAAACGTCAGGACTCAATTTCTTGAACGACAAATGACTGATGGTACTGGAGTAATTTCAGGAGAGTATTTACAACTCTTATACAAACTGCAGAAAGAAGAGGTTATTAAGCCTGTTAGGTATCTGACGAAAAAACACATCGAACCTAGTTCGTTCGAGAAAATGAACGTCAGAAGAGCCAGGGAAATATTCTCACCATCAGTAATTGCTGTTATCCGAGCACTGAAAGACAACGCAACCACACATCCTGAGGCATACAAATTCAAAGAGTCTGAAGCAACATTGATTTTCATGACCAATATCAACAAATGGTTTTCTATGCATGATGTAAGCAATACACATCACCATGTAGAAAGCAGAAATCATGATAAGCAAGAGTTTTTCTCTTTGAATGATGGTCGCCTTGAATGGTTGGAAAATTATTTTCTTCCTTACTTAGAGAGTATAAAATCTGCAAGCATGATGCTTGGAAAGCAATTCCTAACCAGCGAGACGTATGAAGCAATCACCTTAACATCTAGATCGACTGTTCTTTGTATAAAGTATCTGCTGGAAAATGGATATCAATATGTTCTTACGCGAGCATTTGCTAGTGATCCTGTTGAAACGTTGTTTAGTGCTTTGCGCCGTATGTCAGGTTCAAATGATATGTTGGATGCGAGGACAGTGAATTTCAGCATGCAGAAGATATTGAAAACAGGGATTTTATCCATCTCAAAGTTCAGCAATGTTGAGAACTGTCCTTCCAGCATCAGACATGGTCCCGTTGGACAACTGAAAACATCAGATGCCATAGTTACACAATACTCTATCCCTGATTCAGCTTTGAACATCTTGCAAGAATTATTGTCACAGGAAGCAGGTAAGCTAAGTGAATCGTAGAGCGCATAAATGTTTTTGTAATAGATAGATTCATTCATTAAACAATATTTTTTGTCATATATAGTTTATCTACATTTTACTGCAAAATATTATTTATAAGTGTGTGTGCGTGTATGTGTGTGCATGCAGTGTTTCTTTCAGAAGAAAAAATTCCGGGGGGCACACTTAGTATTCGGAGAGGCACTGCTTGTACTATTCTATTATTATTATATTACTGACGTATTATTTTGGTCTCCTGCGGAGGACACTCAAAGCTACGGGGGACAGTGCCCTCCAAAAATATGTCTGAAAGAAACATTGTGTGTGTGTGTGAGAGAGAGAGAGAGAGAGAGAAAGAAAGAGTTGAGTTGATTTTAGTTTGGCGTCCCTTTTAGCAGCGAGGCTATATGAGACGTGGACCTACTGATTAACGTGGAATCCGAACAACATGAGCTCCCGCCGGGAATCGAACCCGGGTCTCCCACGCCAAAGGCGCGTACGCTAACCGCTTAGCCACAAGGGAGCTCAGAGAAAGAAAGAAAGAGAGAGGAATCACTTGGTTAAAAATTTTTTTGATCACGGACATTTCTGAACTTTTCTTGGACGAATAGTGATTAGCATTATTGGTCTTGGTTTTAGTGTTGCATGCAAGTCCAAGATCACATTTTCTTTTGCAAGACCAAGACCATAGTGCTATACAAGGTGGAATTATAATATGATCCTTGTAAAAATGAAACGAAATCTTTAAGGTTTACGTCCCACGGTTATGTAGGTTAGGCTAAAGGAGACGTTGATAATGAGAAATGAATGAGATGGTGGAATGAAGAAAGTGGGAGGAAACGGGAGAACCCCGAGAAAACCCACGAGCATGGTGTTTGTCCACCACAAAGTTCACACGGCGCGAGCTGGGATCGAACCAGGGACCCCAAGCACTGGAGGTGAACGCTCTACCATTGAGCCACCGCGCCTCCCAATTTGATCCTTGTGTTTACCATTTCAAAATAATAGCCAACTTTATTTCAAGACTATTATGGTCTTGGTCTTGGAACGGGTTTGGCTGTTATTTCGAAATTTCCAATGTAAGGATTATAATTTCATCTTGTGTAGTATTTAAATAACTCGGGTATATGGGGGTACCCGGAGTATATGTGGTATTTGGGGTAGACTATATGGAGTACGTAAAGTGCATACTCCTTAGTAATAAAGTATGTACCCCTGAAGTTTCATTCCAGATTTTTAAATGTGTGTGTGTGTGTTTTTAAATATTTTGTTCATTTTCTGAAAGCGGAATAAAATTTGAAAATGGTCCAAATACATAATTATTGCATTTTTTTTTTTAGCTGCACCCCCTTCTACACTAAAAAATGCTACTCTGGCATACATTGGTGGATACATAGTGAGAACAGTGAATGACAAAATCGCCTGCAGTGGATGTTTAAATTGTATATCTGAGAACACATGTAGTTCTCCATTAATGAATTTACTTTCGATTCAAGACTTGGGGAGTCTTCGCTATCCGAGACCATCTTTTGTGGCAGTATTGTTAATCATTCTTACTTTTGTTGAAAAAGCAGTACCGTACCTCCCAAACAAAAATGTACTTGACGTTTTGTGTTCACAAATAGTGCCAGTGCTTTCGAAGTGCCCTCTCCTGCATTGCGTGATTTGTGATGAAGCAGGACGTAATAAACTTGCCCGTTTAATCGCAGAAAAATTTGTTAGACCACTATTGGATAACATAGCGACAACCCAAAGTGAAAAACTAGTTCCGGGTAAACATCTCTTTTCCAAACCATTAAGCCGGAAAATCTTGAAACTATAAAAGTTTTTAAATGTGGATTTTAGCTGGAATATGAACTTGAAATTACAAGATTAGTGCAAAGTAAGTACTAAGTACTGTTTTAATTTTATATTGGCATGTGTTTTTCTAGTGAAATGCAGTAACATATTTATTTCTTCTTCCCTCATTTCGATATGTTATTAAATTACAGGGTGTTATTTTTTGTGCATGTTGTCGAAATTGAGTATAGAAAATATTTTCAACCTGATATGAATTAAGCGAAGTATATATGTTTATTGAGGTGTTCTCTCGGAGCGAACGGAGACTGCATCAGGATTGCAGCCGTCGTTCCTTGGCGTACAGCGCCATGCGGTGAAAGTTGGAAGCAGTCCGATTTCAGCTTACTACCGCGATTGTCAAGGCCGCTAAGAGCGAGGGACAAGAACACATCGAGTCGGCCGTGGTCAAACATATGTGTGTTATACATTCAACTACAGAGGGCTCACGTAACAAGTAAGAAAATGATATAAAATATACGTATTTTGGACCTAAGTCTGGTTATTTTGTCATTACCTTTGTAATTATAAAGTTAATATGTCATGCAGTTTATTACGATAATTAGTTGTCTTGCAATGAAATAAATTTTTGATTAAAGCTAGTTACAAAAGTTGTGATTGTGATTAAAGCCCAATGTTACAAAATGTTAAAACAAAAGACCAATTTTCGAAGTTGGATTACTGAAGACAAACAACATGTTTTATATTTGAATTTGCAGTAACTGACTTGTTAATCAATCCCTTAAATCAGTGGGCACTAGTTTGATTTCTGTTGTAAACATCATTCAAAAAACTAATGAAATACTAATACAAATATATAAAAGTTCGAGTACGCCTACAACTATTATTAAGCTCGTGTAACAGCATCTATGTAGTTTTTAAAAGGCATTCTCTGTGTTTATCTAGAGATTTGTTTTGTTTTATTTCTTCCATCTATTTATCAATACTGAAAAAATATTCCTAAGTGAACTTGTTTCTTTCTTTGTTGTTAATCAGGATGATGTTGCGCCCAACCGGCTCGGCTCGGCTCAGTTGAGTCATCGGCTCGACTCGATTCGGCCTAACTGAGCCTGCTTGGCTGGGTGAGCTGTTGGCTCGGCTCGGTGGTGACTGAGCCGTGAGCCGAGCCGCTGAAACACTACTCAGCATGTCTAACTTGTATCCAGGTGTGGATTCAGTGGTCGCTTGAAATGGAAATGATGCAATTGAATTCAAACAGTGGGTATATGTACACCGAATCACATTTGTAACTTGTAGATTCAATGAAGGACTTACAGAAGTTACTTGTACAAAAGTTATTAGTTCTGAAAAAGCATCAGTATGCATATAAAACACAGTCAGCACATCTAAAGACACTAAAGCAGAATATACCAATTGATCATGCCGGTGACTCGTAGACTTTTCTGAAAACTTCCTTTATAATACAGGATGCCGCACAAGGCTTTCACTGGGAGTGTTCGCAACCCACAATACACCCATTTATTATGTATTTTAGATATGCTGAAAATTCAGATATACAACACGTTTCATATGCTGTCATCAATGACGTTACCCGTCACGACAATGCTACCTTTTACACATTACAGCAGTTCATAGTCACAGAAATAAAGGAGATGCCTCATGTATCCATGATCCATTACTTCAGTGCAGCTTCGCATTATAAAAGCAAAAGTAATTTCATAATTCAGTTCCATCACGAACTGGACTTTAAGCTGAAAGCAACGTGGAACGTTTTTGGTACTAGACACGGTGAAAGCCCATGTGTTGGTATATATAGGTGGAGTAGTGAAATAGCAGCAAAGGCCAGTCTACGTAGTAAAGTTATTTTGACACCGCATTAGTTATACCAATGGGCTATGCAGAACGTAAGTGGTATCAGGTTCTGTTACATACCCCAAAGAAGTGTAACAATAGTACTGAACACTGTCCTGCAACAAAGGTATAAGAACACTATTATAACCGCCGGGACAAGAGAAGCACACTGCTTTGTTCCACTTAACACAATCTTAAAATGTCAGCAGTATGTGGAAATGTTCGTGATACATCAAGAATAGTGACTGTAGCCTTTTGATGTAAGTCTACACATGAAAATTATGTTTTGTGTTTTAAATCTGAAGAAAAGGTTGTCGTTCATTATGATGGCTACGAATATTCAGGTGAAGTTGTAGATGTACAAGACAATGGACTAAAAGTAAGCAAAGTGATACCATCTTTAGTGAAAATATTTGAGTGACCGAATAGCCCGTATGTTGTGACATCCTTTCTGCGATTTAAAATGACAGATTACAGCACTTATACCAGTGGGACATCGTGGTCAGATTGTAATTCATAGATCTTTGTGGTTGGACAACAATGGTTTTTACGATACAACGATTACAACACAAGTATACAACTTTCTTACTTTCTTCCAATTTTACAATGCACCGCTTCATTAAGATACACACAACAGACTGCTGTTGATGTCAGAAACACTACCTTACACTAGTTGGTGACAGTGATATTTACTTAAATAAAAAATAATAATAATAATAATAATAATAATAATAATAATAAAATAAAAAAAAAAATCTGTAGACTTATTTAAGCTGACACTCTTCGCCCTGAACTAATGTAGCATTGAAGTAACTGTTAGATATTATCTTGTTTTTGGTACTAGTTTCAAACATGAGATAGTGTTGCCAGCCTATGTGATTTCTCACTTTTTTCAATTTTTGAGATGCCATATCTCGTGTTTGAAAAGAGATAACACTTTCCAACTATTATATCTAGGAATCACCTGCTAGTGTGACTTATGTAGGTCATGAACACTTTGTACCTTTGTTTCGAAAGCAAAAATTCTTTAAGTCATGATATTTTTTCAGTTGTTTTTTTTTTCCGGTGCGAATGCAACCGTGTATTCAAAATATGTTAATCGCAATAAAATATACTGTCCATCTACTTTCCAGCAATATTTCGAACACTTAAATCCGTCCAGTTGATCTAAAGTTATAAAATGTTGAAAGTAAGGCAAATTTATTTAGATCAGCCATTTTGAATCAGTCCACCCGTAGTTTCCACCGGGGTGACAAGGCCAAAACTCCACATTTATGCTTCTATTATGACATGCTTTCACATATTTAAAAAATAAATAAATAAACAAAAACCGAAATACACAAGCCACAAGCTTTTCTCTAAATGGCCGAAACGAAACATTGGTACCAGATTAAAGGAATGCATTAGGGAGTCCCATGAGAATAAAGAAGCTGTTTCTGGGTTATCAGACATCTCCAAAATACAAAATATACAGTTAAGAAAGTAGAAATATTGGCCACTTTCAATACTTGAAAGGAATGTGTCTGAAGTTTATTTATGTAAGGAAAAGAAAAAAAAACTATGCAATACTGAAAACAGAAACCTAAAGAAGAACTGAGATGTGATAATTACCAGCTACAGCTAATTAGTAAGTAAATTCGTCCATATTGCAAACACGTTTCATATCAATTTAAATTCTTACGGATATGGTTTCATCAAATACGGCAGAGGTGGATATGCTTCGTCACCTACCAAAGCAATAGGAAAGCGTCACAAAGGCAAACGACATGATATATGCCACGAAATAATTATTTTAATGACAGATCTTTCCATTTTTCTCGGAGGCTTAAGATCAACTTTTCCTCTAGCGTATTTTCCTTAGCGATATTCCTGGATACAATGGAAATGAGAGGGAAAGGGGGAGGTATTAAGTATGAACTTTCCCAGATCAGTTTTCCCATATCTAAATCCATGTCATAAAAATGGTGTGAGCTTTTTGTTTATACATGTTTCTATCACAATGAGACTGCAACCGTTAATACACCTTAGGTTTGATATTCTATCGAGTTCTTCGGAAAAATTGTACTGAAGTGTTACCAATTTGAAAGCTCTACTAGATGTACTGATTAATAATGCGAATTTTTGTAAATAGATGGGTTTGGAGTAGAGTGCTTTAGATGCGAACAGATATATATGCTATTTTGTTGTACTGACAACAAGCTTTAAGTTACATAGTCCGAACATCTGAACATTATAGGTATTTGTACGTTAAAACATTACGAGTGGTCTTTCCCAATATACCGTAGTGTCAAAACTACCCATAAATCTATCGGAACTGAAATGTTTAATGATGTCCGACGAAGAAGCAGTAATTCTCCAACAAGGTAAGGTATGCACAAGAATAAATATAATCCTTAATAGTAGTGATCAGCTTGTTTCCCGCAAGAATAATCGTTTTCATCCACACTTAACGTTGCTTTGCATCTACTCTCTACGGATGCATACCCATTTCGATTTACCAGCTTCGTCCTGTTCTGAACCGGGCTAGAATAATTCATGATTAGTATAGTGACAACTTAATACACACTAGGTGCATGTTTTGACGCAAATAATTTTTGCGCATACGCATCATCGGTACGCTACGCTAACTACTAACACAGTCCTGCGAGTCCAACTAATTCCGCCCTACCTAAAACGAACACATAAAATTCTTGCTTGTAGTGACTCACCACACGTTGATGCGTGTTTACGGACCAAAAAAGCCTATTCCTAATCTAATTTCGAGCTTGATTCCCACGGACCAACTAAACGTGGGTCCACCATTTTCGTCCTGCCCTGAACCGGAATGCACATACGTTCTGTACGTATGGTAATCATTTGGAGATGCGTCAAGAAAAACAATTCCATAAAATGTACCAGGATATCATTTAAAGAAATACAAATGGTGTAATTTTTTCCTTCAACTTGACAAAGTCTCCTAAAACTGCGTGGCAGATTGAATTGTCCAATGATTCTATTATGGCAGATTACATAGTAACTGCTCTTAGTTTTTCACGTTTAATGTTTACGAGCGGTTCTTTGTCAAACCATAGGTTTCATAAATCTCTCAGATCAACCTTGGACTTTCAATTTTATTTTCGAAATTCACTTTCTCGGTTAGGATTATTGATAAGAAAGAAAAAAGGGAAAATATTGATCTTCGGGACCAAAAGAACACCATAAAAACTTAATGCAAACGTAAACCACCTCAAAGAATTATTTAAAATATAATTTTCTTTTATAAAAAGAAAAACAAAAAACCAAGTTAGAATTAACTCCACTAGGTCTTTAAATTGATGTTTAAATTACCTACATGTTACATAATAAATACCAAGTGCACGTTGGTGTCATTGTGAATAAATCATCCACTCAAAGATTTTACAGGAAGATATGCAAGACACACGTAATTCGAAAGATATAGGTTGTTGGCAAATACAAAAAACTTAACAACACGTTATGTCGTGTCGACATGGTTTATAACGCTCATAATTCACTGCATATAAATTAGTTTTAATCTCTAAAACAAAAGTACAAACAAGCAGTTTGCTCCATACGTTGAAAGCAAGGAAAATATTGTTAAAATAAGAACAAAAACTTCAATTTAAGACAAGAATGTGGAAATGGGATGAGGTGGGAACTTACCGGTGAATAAGGTTAAATTAATAATGTTCAATAAAATTCCTAAAGGATTGGAAAGAAAAGTATTTGTTAGACTGAAGCTTACCCTCCAAATACAGGTGAAACACATAATAAGATGTTTAGACACAAAAATAAACAACTACAAGCTACTCGTAGATTCATCATGCCATTAAGACAGACGACAAAGTACAATTACGTTTGGGAGCAAACGCACGATATGTGGATGGTTTTCATTGGCTATTGTTGACGGAAGTAGAAGGATTATGAAAATTTCAATACTCAAACTAGTTGGGAAGAGCAATCATACAAAGGGCCAAATTTTTGGCCATCCGTTAATTTTTGTAAATTATGGAGCGTAGCACAACGCAAATCCTGCAAAAAGAAAACTAACTGCTATGCGTTTTATCACACACTAAAACACATGTATTGCGTTACGTTGACGTCAACTCTTACGGAATGTGACCGTAAATAAATAGTGAGTGAAATAAAAGTTAATAGCAATAGTAAATCAAATACTTCAACAGATACATTGATTTTTCTTTTCGTCTACTTTATTGGAACAATTCTACCACTGTTTTAAAATATCTTATGCAAATTAAGAATAGTCCGCAAAATGAAAACAAATCATTTTTCTTTCACTTTTCTTGCTTATTTCCTACACAGTTTCTCAACCTGGGAGTCGCTAAGATAAGTGGAAGAGACAAATATAATTAGAATCTAATACTAGAAATTATTTATAATATTATTTTGAATTTTATTATGATAGGCATATTTTTATTTCTATACATATTGTTGAGAACAACAAAAATAGGTCTACTAAACATTTTCAGCAGGTGCAGAGTTGTTTAAAAAAAAATTTAAATGAAAGGGGTACGATACAAAAATAATGAGGACTGCATATTGAAATATCAGAAAAATGCAACAAAACCTGCATATTGAAATAGAATTAAAATTGAAAGCTCATGAGATACCTGTGCATGATTTCACTAGTGCGGTAATGTCCAGATCAATCTTCGTGACGCACATTTACCAAGTCATTTAAAATACTCAATAACATTTTTAACAACTGTCCAAGTTTTTTTTTTTTTAACCAAAATTAGAAGTCACTATTATTTTTATCATATGACACAAAATTAAGGGAGTTAGTTATGAAATTTTCAAATTTTCAAACAACCTCCATTTTGAAACAGTACGACGGATCGGATTCGATGTTTATAATATGAATGAACTGACAAAATTTGGTTTTAATCCATTCGCTTTTAGGGAAGTTACTGTATCAACTATATACAAGAAATGGAGTATACTATTTTAGAAATAGATGAATATCGTGAGATCTCCGCAATAGGTGGGCCTATATTAAAACTCCCACAAAAGCTTTTTAGATACCAGAAATGATAAGGGGATCGCTGGTAGGAGGATGTGATAAAATGAGAGTCGTGATAGGAATTAGGTGGAGAACCACTGCCCTAGGGCATTTGTTGGAGAATTTAATCTAGCCATTCACCTCGTAATATACCAGCGCAAAATGTGCGAGTGTCTATCACACTTCTTTGCACTCTGCAAGTAACTTTTCAACTATCTCGGCGCACAATTGACTTTGTGAAGTTTATGTCATGATGGTTTCATCCAGTGATTTTATTGTTATTAGGTTCTAAATGGTTTTTAATAGCTGAAAACGAACGACGTAGGACTACATAGGGGGGCGTGAATATGAATGGGAGCGATTGTTTTGGGTACTCGGTTTTCGAGTTTAATTACCAGTGTTTTATAAGTCTATATGATTTTATTTGGACCAGTTCTCATCTAAATTCAACTTTGTGTGAAAACAGTAAAGAACAAAGTGAATTTGTCAGATGTGAAAATAATAAAAATAATATACTTCAACGAACAAATGACAATCATCTGACTTAACGACTACACTTCATTAATTTACTGTTATTGTTATTTCGAGTTATTATTAATTATATTCTCGTTAATATTTGATGCAGTATGGCAATTTCCTCGTGCTAACATCTGCTCTAAAGTACAAAAATAATATAATTATATGCTAATTCAATTTCAAGATTCATTCTTACAAGGCAGGGTTTCTTCGTGTAACACGCCGATTGCGATAAAATTTTACAGACATAGAGAACATCGAAAAAGAAGCGACATATATTTTTATATCGGCCAACAAACGCATTGAAAGGGTCAAAATGGGTCAAAATGAGATTATGTGGAATATAGCAAGAATGAAAAGAGGTATGGGAAAAGGTTAAATGTATGAAATACTACCCATAGGCGACGCAAGGCGATGAGGTAGAACGTACCCATGCGAAGAAAGCAGAACATACGAAAATGAACCAATCACACACAAAACATTGTCACAATGTGGTACGGAAATGAGCGAAAAGGGTGGATGGGAGCAGGAAGAAAGAAGGAACGAAAATACGTGTTTTTGTTTTGGGTGCATACGTCACCCTTATTCGAAAGAGATGCAGGTTCATCTCAATGCACGAAGATGGGAGAACACTCAGGAAGGATGCAAACACCGTTCGTATAGGTTGTATATATATATATATATATATATATATATATATATATATATATATATATATATATATATTAAAAACTATACTTACAATGTTACAGTTTCAAGGACCTAACGTCCTCTTCATCAGACACAAACACTGAGATAAGACATGTGACAGCAGATCTTATATACATGAGAAAGTGAAAGGCCACGCCCCTTCTTCTCTCTCATTGGTCGGAGGGAACCAATGAGGATAAAGTTACTTACGCGCAAACAGAAAAATATAATGAGCCCTTTCACTTTTTCTAACAGTTCCTTAATGAGATGACATACAAAGAAAGTAAATAACAAATAGAAAATATTAAATAAGAAAAATATATATATATATATATATATATATATATATATATATATATATATATATATATATATATAACTAAATATATAAATTGTGGCGGGCCGGCGGTATGCGTTTGCGTAGACCGGCACCCACACAAGAGAGTTTTGTAATTTACCAAAATACTTCTATTTAGTCAACCAAAGTTTCTGCAAAACACCAACTATAACTCGAGCGGTAAAGTTATACTGGAAACAGGAACTCAGCTAACAAAACAGTCTGAAGAATCTTAGTATTACACGGTAGCGTTGGCCGTGGCCAAGACTTATCTTCTAATGGAAACAATGGAATCGTTATCCTGATTAAGGTTTGATAACCAACAATCCTTTGGGATATCTCTTGAAACAAAACTCGAGAAATATGTTCCTTGCAGTAAGCCTGCAGTTTATTGGCTCTAAACAAATTACAAGAACCAGAGCCGGGGCGATAGTGTAAGTACTGTGTCTATTTATATAAAAGAGTTTTAACTTACGTGGCGACGTTCCAATAGGTAGTAAATATAACTCACTAAATGTCACTGATAAACAAACAAAATTGACTGTAGCACTTTTCACAAAAATAAAACAAAACTGCACTAGACTGGGAGGGCACGAATCAGTCCTAGTGGGTAGGTAGGTAAGAGGTATACTATTTGATCTACCGGTCTGCGAACAGACATCAAATAGGGTAGGTGTAAAGGTTTACCGTTTGAACAAATTTGGTTACCAAAAGGAATTGAGGTTACCGTTTGATCTACCGGTCTGCGAACAGACATCAAACAAGGAAGGTGTAAGGGTTTACCGTTTGATCTACCGGTCTGCGAACAGACATCAAACAGGGAGTCACTATTTGATTACCGGTGCGTTTTAGGCCAGCTAAGCAATGAACTTAGAGTCTGTCAAAACACACATCAAATAGGGGTGCGACAGAACTTTAGCCGTCAACTTCCTAAGCTTGCCAGCAGTTTCTGGAGCGAGTCCGGGCTGAAGCGAAGCTTGTGGAAGTAGATTGCCAAGTTCGGAAGGAGGTAACTTTAGCCGTCAGTTTCCTAAGCAGACCAGCAATTATGGGAGAACCCTGGCTGAACCGTCTTGCTTTCAGAAACAGATTGCCAAGTTACCGTGAGGATTAGGTAGGGTAGTACTTTGACCGTCAGTTTCCTAAGCCGACCAGCAATTATGGGAGAACCCTGGCTGAGCCATCGAGCTTTCGGAAACAGATTGCCAAGTACTGGGTAAACCAAGGTAGTGAGGTAGGTAACCAAGAGATTGAGTAGGCAGGCCTCCGTAGAGGCAGAGAGGTTGGAAGGCAGAAGGATGGACAACTAGAGACTTCTTCGTGATAAGTTCCTGAACTGAAACGTGCCTAACGAATTGCGTACTCCTCGTAGCCTGCACGTCTCTGAGGGGTTCAGGAGAGGGACGTTGTCCGACGAGAGAGGCCAAAACATGCGTTTTTAAGGGCCTCGGTCGGAGGTGCAAGCGGCACCAATTTACGGTCTGTGTGCAAAATAGTAACGTGAGCAAACGTTGCACGAGGACCGTAAGGTCAGAGGTTGAGCATGCGTGGAGATCTAAAAAGTACCTAGGGTGGAGCCCGAGGGGGACCAGTATCCTGAAAAGAAATATTATTGGCTTTACACACGACTTCGAGTGCACAAGTACTCGGAAGGGTTCCACTCTGAGGGGTGGAGTTGCTAGCTATTGGAACGAGCCATGCCATTAACATCTAGATTGGCTAGAACAAGGTGCCTTGGGCGGAGCCAGGCAAAAGATAAGATTTTGTGTGTGCGCATGCGTGTGCATGTGATGTGTAGTCCTTGAGTTTATGTGTGTGAGCCCCTTCCTCTGGAAGAATGAGGTTACATCGAGATATTACAGAGAATTGTACAAATAGTATCTTAAACTATAAACATATACTAAACATAAAAGATTTCAAGTAATAAACTTGAAAGGTTTTATACATAATGAACTCAAGACCCTTTGACAGTTTATCTGCTCGTTTTGAACCAAAGACATACATATATATTTAATGTTTCGAAGAACAAAAAAGAATCTTCTTTCAGAAGCAAAAATGACATTTTAAAGATACACAAACTATATGGGTTTTCTTAACAGTATTCTACCACTAATAATAATAATAATAATAACAAGAATACATATATATCAGACAAAGAGCCAGACATCTCCCTGTTACAGAGGGAATGTCGTTATCTACCAGACGGTTGACCCTGAGGTCAAGAAGGGGGAACTCGGTTACTCCAGAACGGAAAGACAAGAAGTCTTTCGTTCTAACTAAGAGAAAAAAAGAACACTCAACACGAATTTGTATTTTAAAAGAAGTAAATGGAATACGAATTCTGTTGCAGGTTTAAAAAATAAAAAAAAGAATATTTATTCGCAAAAAATAGTTTGCGAATTTTTCTTCCCACTACAGTCCTTCCTCCTAGGGAAAGAAAAATTTTAACTGTAAGGCAAAAATTTACATTTTAACTGTAAGGCAAAAATTTTTCGTACTAATTACAATCAAAATTTGAGAAAAAAAAATTTCCAAAATTAAATTTTAACGATAGTTCCTTGACCTAGTAACTCTCTGATTGAGGTGAGGTGAATCATCATCTTGTGATTCCTCGTTAAAAGTTATTTCACCAGAGGCAGCTCGATAAGTAGCATTAGGAGCTGGACTATTTGATTGTACACCTGCAATGATTGTTGGCTTAAAACATATGGTTCTGATACAGTCTGAATTACACCATTTATTCCTATGTCTACAACAATTAAACTTAAAACTACAATACACACAAAGAAATATCAAAATAGTAAACATGATTATATAAGTCAAAATAGAATAAGAAAATACATGATTACTTTGTCTTATCTGCCATTCTTGTTCATTAATTAATTTTTCAACATCCTCAACACGATGGCTGGCATATTGTAAATCTGTTACTTTGTGTATGATATGATTTAACGGTAAAGTAAATTCCATATTCTTAATATTGATCTTTGAGTTTGAGAATATACAACAATCAATGCTATCATTTAGTAGTGGAAGCAAATCTTTACTTGTACTGTTACTTACATATATTTCCTGAGAACTGATTAAGGAATTTGGACCATAAGCTTTACAGTTTTTATCTAAAGTTAATTTTCCAGTTTTATGAATCAAAACAGTTTTCGACACATCATTTCCACAAACTATTGTTAATTTTTCTGGGAATGGCGAAGCAAATAGCCATTCATTATTATCTAATGAAATCCATAAAATATTTCTTAATTCTACTATACGTTTGTTACAATCTGCTGGAATTGATTTAACAAAATCAATAAGTTTTACTTCACAGTCTTCATTACTATGTGTAGGTTTTAACGGAAATGTTTGTTTGCAAACCCTTGAAAATGAAGTTAATTCCTTACAAGTATTAAACATATGTTCATCAATTTTACCATAATATTGTTTTGATACTTCAATAATCAAATACGGATTTTGAGGCTGTATAAAGAAATACTTATTGTCTTTAAGCTCAGTTGGAAATGGAATTAATTTATACATATTAAATCTTAAACCATCAGTCAAAGGTAAACTAATAACATAACCAAGAATTTTCTGATTGATGAAAACATCTAAATCTACAATTTTTAATAATGCATAACCTATTGAAGAGCCAGGTGGAATGGGTAATGACATGCCTTGTGGAATCACAGAGGCACTTAATTTAAAATGTTCTAATATCTCTTTAGGAGTAATTACATGAGGAGATAAAATACCAGATTGAGCATTTAGAATGGATTGTAACAAAATTTCAAATGCGACATCTAATTCTTCTAACATAAGTGAAATAGAATGTAGATAATTATCCCATTCGACCTTCACTTCAAGTTCGTTTATCGAATGCATAAATGTTTGACTACGAGCGTTAATTTCTCTTTTAACATCTTCCAAACCTTTTTGTAAAACTTGTTCATTATGTTCAATAGACAACACAGTATTATTAATAGTTTTCAAAGTGGCTTTTACAATAGTCATTGATTCTTTAGTTAATTTCAAAAAGTTTGACTGTTCATTTTCTAATTTACTAATTTGTTCTGTATAGTAAGTAGCATCTTGAGAATCTAAAGTACCAAACAAAATTTTCGATATTTCACCAACAAAATTAAATATTCCTCTTTTGGTTTTCACCTTGGTTTTGACAATTTGATTTATGACTGAATTAGTTTGCTCAACCTTGTGTAGTTTTCGGATAAGTACGTCTAATCGAGGTTCTCGACGAGAACGATCGGAATAGATAACTCTTGATTTGTATAGTTCGTTTGCTGTTCCCAAGTAGGTGGAGACACGGTGCAAAGTTTGTTCATAATCGGACAGATTAACAAAGGTCACAAGCTTCCATTGTCTGTTATATAAAACTGCTTCTCCTAAGAAGTCATAATATATACCAACAGTGTTTGTTATTGTCTGAATTTGAGAGCTAGTGACATTTGCTGTCTGGATAATCGGAAGAATTATCGCCAAGCAAGCAAGCAACGAGAGAGGATGTCTCATGATGGCTGCGAACAAAAATGGAAACTATATTACCTACTAATAAAGTCTACTAATAATATAACTTTAACCTATTAGCATGAACTACAAATGTTTTTCTGCGATTAGCAATAGTACAATTAACACCTTTAACTTTAACTACTTTGTATGGACCGATCCACTGTGAACCCAATTTCTTGGATCGTCCTCTTCTAACAGATTCATCTTTAAGTAACACTTGATCGCCTACTTTAAACAATTGTTCTTTATGAGAGGCGGTCTTATCATATTGTTCTTTGTTTTTAACCTTAGATTGTTTCAGTTTTGATCTAGCTAACTTGTAACTGTTCTGAAGCTTCTGCTTTAGGGTTTTGATGTAATCATCATACGCGTAATTAATGTCGGTAGTTTGTTTCTGTAATATACCAGGGATGTTAGCCATCCGGCCAAACATCAACTCGTGTGGAGTATAGTTAGTTACTGAATGCGGAGTTTGTATTGTAAGCAAAAGCAGCGTATGGCAACCAGACGTCCCAGTCCAGTTGATTTTCAGACACATAATGCCTCAGATACTCAGCAAGAGATCTATGAACTCTTTCAACGAAGTTAGCTTGAGGGTGGAATGCACTAGTATGTAGTTTCTGAATCTGGAACATGCGACACATTTTCTTAAAGGTATCGCTCATAAAATTAGTACCTTGATCGGTTAAAATGGTTTGGGGTATACCGAAAACACAAACAAATTTCGTCACAAAGGCTTCAGCTACGGTTTCTGCATCTTGTTGCTGTAGGGGAATGGTCACTAAATATTTCGATAATTCATCTTGGCATGTTAAGATGTATTTGTTTCCGAGAGAACTCTCAGGAAACGGCCCTACAAGATCTAAAGCACATTTCTCAAATACTACATCAGGAGTGGTGGTCAAAACCATAGGAAGTTTAACATTAGGTTGGGTGAGTTTGTTCTTTTGACACGACTCACATTTCTTTATGTATTCTTTGACATCGGTGTTTAGTCTTTTCCAAGATTTCGGATCGATATTGTTCAATTCTAAGTACGATTTGATTTTAGCTATAGTTCGATGAATACCTTGGTGTCCACCGGTAGGAAGGTTGTGAAACTCTTTCAGAATCCTACTCTTTGTTTCTTCGTCAAGGGTAGAAGGTTGACCTTCTAGATCGGGGTCTAAATATGCAATACGACTCAATGCATCAGCATTGGTATTACGGACACCTGCTTTATAAACAATCTTATAATTATATTCTTCTAGCTTAATTCTCCATCTTAAAAGTCTACTACTAGGATCTTTTACACTAAACACCCAAAGCAAAGGTTTATGATCAGTCACAAAGGTTGTTTCCTTTCCAAAGATGTATAGGCGAAATAGTTTGGCAGCCCAAACTATCGCAAGTAATTCACGTTCGGTTGTGGAGTAATTTCTTTCAGCATTATTAAGTGTACGACTAGCGTAAGCGATTGGTTTGTCTTGGCCAATTTGGCCCTGAGACAAGATAGCTCCAATTGCGACTTCTGAGGCGTCACAGGTAATAATAAAGGGACGGCTCATGTCAGGATATTGAAGGAGAGGTGGTGATGTCAATTTTTCCTTCAAAGTTTGAAACGCTAGTTCTTGTTTGGTTTCCCACTTGAATGGAACGTCTTTCTTTAACAAAAGAGTGAGAGGTTTGGCTATATTGCTATAGCCTTCAATAAATCTACGGTAATAAGAACTTAATCCTAAAAATCCACGCAATTGCTTGACATTTTTCGGATGCGGAAAATGTAACACTTTCTCAATTAAGCGAGGGTCTGGCTTCAGACCTTGATCTGTTATTTGATGTCCTAAATATGTTACTTCTTTTCTAAGAAATTCACACTTATCAGGCTGAAGTTTGAGGTTGTAGGTTCGAAACCTATCAAATACGAGTTTCAATCTTGACATATGTTCCTTTAAGTCTCTACTATAGATACAACAATCGTCTAAATCCGAAAAACACTTTAATCCTTGCAATCCGGATAGAACAATATTCATCATTCTCTGAAATGTTGCGGGGGTACCGCATAATCCAAAGCTCATGCGATTATACTCGTAATGACCATATGGTGTACTGAAGGCGGTCTTACTACGGTCTTCAGGTTTAATTCTAATCTGTTGGTACGAACTGGCTAGATCCAAGGTCGTAAAGTACTTCGATTGCCCTAACTGATCTAGTATTTCTGTAATATTCGGTAAAGGAAAGCTATCTCCAATAGTAATCTGATTAAGCCTACGAAAATCTAAACATATACGAATCTTAGGTTTGCCTGATGCATCCATCTTTTTCGGCACTATTAATATCGGAAAATTCCAAGGACTCTTGCTTGGGGAAATTATACCTTCATCTAACATCTTATCGATTTGATTTTGTACTTCTGCCTTATGTACCTCGGGAATACGGTACGGTTTTTGAGTCACGACTGTACCTCGTTTGTCGGGATGAATGGGGATGCTATGTTCAATCACATCAGTATAGGAGAGTTTGTCTCCCTCTAAATAAAATAAATCATGATATTCTTCACAATGCGACAGTATTAACGCTTTCTCTTCTGGATTCAAATGGTCTAATCGCAAGTTCTGCCTAAGTAATTCTAAACGCGATTTTAATTCTTTAGTTTGACTTGCATTGTCAGATTTGCTCAATGCATAAACACTATGAGATTTTGTCATATCAAGAAGTGGTTCAAAATCTAAAGAGATTGGAGGAATTCGTACGTCTACCTCATTTTCAGTCGAATTCAAAATGCTAGTTACACATTTGTTATCGGATGCTTTAACTATAGCGTCTGGCAGGAATACACCGTCTGCCAAAGTACGTTTGGACAAAAATCCTATCCCATTATTTTCAGTCTTAACTTCAATTAGCTTTTCGGTACGTGCTGGGATCTTTACTTTAGTTCCTACATCAATTTTCAATTCAGCTTGTCCGTCATACGAAATTACACAATGATGTTCAAGAAGAAAATCTCTGCCTATTATACCGGCTACATTGGGAGGTAATAAATCACTACGCATTACATGAAAAGTATGAGTCACTCTATTCTTGCCTATTTCTAATCTAAGATCTAATGTACCTAAAGTATGGGCATGAAAATTATTGAATCCATGCACTGGAGTGGAGTCACATCTATGTATCTTTCTCAACATTGACTCACGTAAATGACTATACTTAATAAGCGATAGATCTGAGCCTGAATCTAATAACATTTCGTAATTCTTATTTAAACCCATCATTCGTACTTTAATTTTACCCTTTTCATCGATTATACTCTTAGTGGAACATTCGCATAATTGGGCGTAACGTCCAATTGTATCAGACTTAACAGAATTTCGATCAGGTTTCTGAGGTGGGGACACCTTCGTACAATTATCACTCGTTTGTTCAGTGGAACAAAGGAAAATCTTCTTAACATTACTATCAAAACGTTTCTCTAATTTAACTCTGGAGGAGTTGTGTCTCGATAAACAACATAAAGACTTATTCTTGCTACAAGATTTTGGCTTGGTGCTGTGGTCAGCACGGCATTTCTCTTTCAATTCACAATCATGCGTGTCAAAGGCGGGATGACGACGCGGTGAGACATTATTCGGTTTTGGTCGCGGAGAAGGTTTGCGCGGTGTACGGCGCTGAGGACACACATACACTGGGCGACGCGGCGAAGGACTACGCGCTGGGCGTTGCTGAGTGCGACGCGGAGAATGACTATGCGATCGGCGACGCTGAGTGCGACGCGGAGAATGAGCACACGCTGGGCGATGACATTGAGGACGGCGCGGAGAAGGATCTCGCGCTGGGCGACGCTGAATGCGACGCGGGGAACGGCTTCGCGTTTTGCGGCAACGAGAACTACGCGGAGAAGGACTGCGCGTTTGGCGGTGCGGAGAACTAAGGTTCTGCCGGGTACAAACATGGATGCGTTTCTTTGCACAAGTATGGGTACGCTTTGCACGACAGTGATAGGAGTGTGTACAACGTAAAACACAACAAGAATTGGAATCCTCAAATTTGTCACTATTTTCACTACAATGTTTATCATGCGGCTCTTCATGCGAGTCTACTGAATGTTCACAATCTTCTAAACAATGAACCTTTTTCTTAAAATTTCTACTATCCTTACGGGAATGAGAAGAGTTATGAGAATCTCTAGATTTACTTTCAGAATGCTTTTTCTGGGAAAATTTCCTATTTCCTTTCTTCTCTGACTTATGGTTATGATTTGAAGAATTTGCCCTATCTTCATTCTTGGAATCTAATGGCTTTCGTCTCTGAGACAATATGTGCGATTCTTCAACTAGAGCGAAATCTACTAATTGAGCGAAACTATCATCTTCTGTACATTTACCACGAATTACTGTTTGAATGCGGGGATCGCTAATTCCCTGGACAAAAGATGCTTTTGTCAAATGATCAATAAGTGAATGAGCACCAGCTCTTTCAGTTTCACGACATATTTTCGAAGCAGCAGCTTTCAGATCAGCTCGAATTGTATCTAACTTGCTAGCCCATGAGCTAATACCCTCATTTTTGCCTTGCCTGGCAGAAAACAATAAACAAGCATAATAATCAATAGATCTATGTGTAGCATAATTCTCTTCTAAAATTGTCTTAACTGCTTCCCAAGTATCTACGTTCAATCTAACTAAAATACGATTTCTAGGTTCTCCTAAAATTTTCGACTTAATAAACTTCAATAATACAGGTTTATCACGGGGATTAACTAACCCTTGAGCAATTTCACAACTATCAATAAATTGCCTCAACTTAGAACGATCTCCTGTAAATGGTTCTGCAATAACCTGAATTGCCTGAGAAACTTTAACATATTCTGGCTGTGCGTTACTTCCGTCAGCTTCTGCCATGATTAAAAATTTCAAATTACGTTTCTATGTGGAAACAACAAGTTAAATAAATGAATGAACCTCTTAGATTTGCGAAAACTCGAAGGTTTGAGCAATAATGGTTTCTGAGAGGAATTTCTCACTTAACCTAACTAAATCTAAATTTACGATGGGTTTATCACCTGTATGGGGCTTTAAAATGCCTAATTTCAACACTAAAATGCACTGCACTTATTTAAACACTAATGAACTGAAATCACTAATGTGCGTTTGGCGTCACGATACAGTGAGCAGGATGTTTTGCTGATTGATGGCCAGTCAAACAACAAAAGCGTCCTTTTTTCTTTTTCGCTTCCGCCAAGGAGGATGGAATGAAAGTTAAACAGATGGAAAAAACTTTCAGCACACAATAAATATCACACATGCAAAATGCACATGCACAAAACACAGTTCACTTAAATAACTTAAACTGGTATCAAAGTTTACGATGTCACGATTATTCCTGATATCCTAAGGCTGTGCAAAAAGTTCACGATATCCTAGGTTGTTCAAGATATCCTAGGTTGTTCAAGATATCCTAGATTGTTCAAGATATCCCACAAAGCTGACACCAAATTATGTGGCGGGCCGGCGGTATGCGTTTGCGTAGACCGGCACCCACACAAGAGAGTTTTGTAATTTACCAAAATACTTCTATTTAGTCAACCAAAGTTTCTGCAAAACACCAACTATAACTCGAGCGGTAAAGTTATACTGGAAACAGGAACTCAGCTAACAAAACAGTCTGAAGAATCTTAGTATTACACGGTAGCGTTGGCCGTGGCCAAGACTTATCTTCTAATGGAAACAATGGAATCGTTATCCTGATTAAGGTTTGATAACCAACAATCCTTTGGGATATCTCTTGAAACAAAACTCGAGAAATATGTTCCTTGCAGTAAGCCTGCAGTTTATTGGCTCTAAACAAATTACAAGAACCAGAGCCGGGGCGATAGTGTAAGTACTGTGTCTATTTATATAAAAGAGTTTTAACTTACGTGGCGACGTTCCAATAGGTAGTAAATATAACTCACTAAATGTCACTGATAAACAAACAAAATTGACTGTAGCACTTTTCACAAAAATAAAACAAAACTGCACTAGACTGGGAGGGCACGAATCAGTCCTAGTGGGTAGGTAGGTAAGAGGTATACTATTTGATCTACCGGTCTGCGAACAGACATCAAATAGGGTAGGTGTAAAGGTTTACCGTTTGAACAAATTTGGTTACCAAAAGGAATTGAGGTTACCGTTTGATCTACCGGTCTGCGAACAGACATCAAACAAGGAAGGTGTAAGGGTTTACCGTTTGATCTACCGGTCTGCGAACAGACATCAAACAGGGAGTCACTATTTGATTACCGGTGCGTTTTAGGCCAGCTAAGCAATGAACTTAGAGTCTGTCAAAACACACATCAAATAGGGGTGCGACAGAACTTTAGCCGTCAACTTCCTAAGCTTGCCAGCAGTTTCTGGAGCGAGTCCGGGCTGAAGCGAAGCTTGTGGAAGTAGATTGCCAAGTTCGGAAGGAGGTAACTTTAGCCGTCAGTTTCCTAAGCAGACCAGCAATTATGGGAGAACCCTGGCTGAACCGTCTTGCTTTCAGAAACAGATTGCCAAGTTACCGTGAGGATTAGGTAGGGTAGTACTTTGACCGTCAGTTTCCTAAGCCGACCAGCAATTATGGGAGAACCCTGGCTGAGCCATCGAGCTTTCGGAAACAGATTGCCAAGTACTGGGTAAACCAAGGTAGTGAGGTAGGTAACCAAGAGATTGAGTAGGCAGGCCTCCGTAGAGGCAGAGAGGTTGGAAGGCAGAAGGATGGACAACTAGAGACTTCTTCGTGATAAGTTCCTGAACTGAAACGTGCCTAACGAATTGCGTACTCCTCGTAGCCTGCACGTCTCTGAGGGGTTCAGGAGAGGGACGTTGTCCGACGAGAGAGGCCAAAACATGCGTTTTTAAGGGCCTCGGTCGGAGGTGCAAGCGGCACCAATTTACGGTCTGTGTGCAAAATAGTAACGTGAGCAAACGTTGCACGAGGACCGTAAGGTCAGAGGTTGAGCATGCGTGGAGATCTAAAAAGTACCTAGGGTGGAGCCCGAGGGGGACCAGTATCCTGAAAAGAAATATTATTGGCTTTACACACGACTTCGAGTGCACAAGTACTCGGAAGGGTTCCACTCTGAGGGGTGGAGTTGCTAGCTATTGGAACGAGCCATGCCATTAACATCTAGATTGGCTAGAACAAGGTGCCTTGGGCGGAGCCAGGCAAAAGATAAGATTTTGTGTGTGCGCATGCGTGTGCATGTGATGTGTAGTCCTTGAGTTTATGTGTGTGAGCCCCTTCCTCTGGAAGAATGAGGTTACATCGAGATATTACAGAGAATTGTACAAATAGTATCTTAAACTATAAACATATACTAAACATAAAAGATTTCAAGTAATAAACTTGAAAGGTTTTATACATAATGAACTCAAGACCCTTTGACAGTTTATCTGCTCGTTTTGAACCAAAGACATACATATATATTTAATGTTTCGAAGAACAAAAAAGAATCTTCTTTCAGAAGCAAAAATGACATTTTAAAGATACACAAACTATATGGGTTTTCTTAACAGTATTCTACCACTAATAATAATAATAATAATAACAAGAATACATATATATCAGACAAAGAGCCAGACATCTCCCTGTTACAGAGGGAATGTCGTTATCTACCAGACGGTTGACCCTGAGGTCAAGAAGGGGGAACTCGGTTACTCCAGAACGGAAAGACAAGAAGTCTTTCGTTCTAACTAAGAGAAAAAAAGAACACTCAACACGAATTTGTATTTTAAAAGAAGTAAATGGAATACGAATTCTGTTGCAGGTTTAAAAAATAAAAAAAAAGAATATTTATTCGCAAAAAATAGTTTGCGAATTTTTCTTCCCACTACAAAATATATAAATTTAAATAATTAAATAAATAAATATTAATAGCTTATATGCACTTTTCTTGTTCCTTTTCTATCCCATCCAACAATTTCTCCCATTGCTTGTTGGATGGGATAGAAAAGGAACAAGAAAAGTGCATATAAGCTATTAATATTTATTTATTTAATTATTTAAATTTATATATTTATATATTTAGTTATATATATATATATATATATATATATATATATATATATATATATATATATATATATATATATATATATATATTTTTTTCTTATTTAATATTTTCTATTTGTTATTTACTTTCTTTGTATGTCATCTCATTAAGGAACTGTTAGAAAAAGTGAAAGGGCTCATTATATTTTTCTGTTTGCGCGTAAGTAACTTTATCCTCATTGGTTCCCTCCGACCAATGAGAGAGAAGAAGGGGCGTGGCCTTTCACTTTCTCATGTATATAAGATCTGCTGTCACATGTCTTATCTCAGTGTTTGTGTCTGATGAAGAGGACGTTAGGTCCTTGAAACTGTAACATTGTAAGTATAGTTTTTAATATATTTCATTCTGCTCTGGTCAGAACTGTGTTTTATTTGTTACTCTACTTATCCAGAGCCATGGAGTTTGTTCATATATATATATATATATATATATATATATATATATATATATATATATATATATATATATATATAATATTTATAGGGTGTTTCAGATAAAACGGTCAGTGCTTATAAATCCGAAACGGCTGAGAATAAAAAGATGAAACAAAAACTGAGATAGGAAAATGTCATAGGGCGCATCACATGGTGTTGTTGTGGTGACTAACAGGGCCCTCCTTCAAGGGGGCCCAGGGGCCAACTTCTAATTTTCAAATAGGAACACGTATTGAATCCTACTTCATTCAATAGTACTTGAAAAACGAAACAACTTTTGTAGGAAACCATTTTCGATTTGGGCCACCGTTTTCAAAATGGCCGCAAAAAGTGGGTTCTGTATCAGATAAAACGTCCAGTGCTTATAAGCCTAAATCAGAAACGGCTGATAATAGAGAGATGAAACAAAAACTGAGATAGAAACGATGATAAAGCATATCAAGTGGTGCTGTTGTGGTGACCCTCAGGAAACTCAGTGAAGGGGTCCTAGGTGCCAACTTCAAACTGATACAGGACTTTTTGCGGCCATTTTGAAAACGGTGCCCCAAATCGAAAATTGTTTCCTACAAAAGTTGTTTCGTATTTCAAGGACTATTGAATGAGGTATGATTCAATACAAGTTCCCACTTGAAAATTTGAAGTTGGCCCCTGGGCCCCCTTGAAGGAGGGTCCTGTGGGTCACTACGACACCATGTCATGCGCCCTGTGACATTTTCCTATCTCTGTTTTTGTTTTATCTTTTTATTCTCAGCCATTTCGGATTTATAAGCACTGGACGTTTTATCTGATATAGGATCCACTTTTTGCGGCCATTTAAAAACGGTGGCCCAAATCGAAAATTGTTTCCTACAAAAGTTGTTTCGTTTTTACAGTGCTATTGAATGAGGTATGAATCAATACATGTTCCTATTTGAAAATTTGAAGTTGGCCCCTGGACCCCTTGAAGGAGGGCCCTGTTAGTCACCACAACAACACCATGTGATGCGCCCTATGACATTTTCCTATCTCAGTTTTTGTTTCATCTTTTTATTCTCAGCCGTTTCGGATATATATAGTAAAACTATCTCCTATACATATATTCTATCTTCGTGCATGAACAACCAGGTAAAACAATGTAAACATATATGCAATTGTACAACCAAGCTAGCTTGAAGTGATCAGCTAGCACGTATTTGAATCTTTAGCAAATCTTACTTTATATACAAATCCATTGTTTCTTCGCGTCTACTCTCTATTGGCGCACACTCGCACGGACCCATTACCCTGAACAGACTTAGCACAGGCTGGTGCGTCGTCATCGTAATTGTATTACGTTATGCACATACCCACCGTCGCTTCTCGAGTCCTCCCTATGAATATCCCCTATCTATAGCCCTTAGATAATCAGGTCTACATTACCTCGGACAATTCTAGCTCCAGTGTATATGTAATTTAATTTTAAGTAGTTGAACTCGAAAGTATGAAGTCTAACTACAATTAAATTATTAAATTATTATCAGGGATAAATGTGCATTTCAGGCAACTGCTTTATTAGAAAAGTACTGAAAAGTACTAGAAAAAAAAAAGAAGTCTGATATTACTTCTGTATTTGATGTTGATAGTTAAGAAAGCATGTGAAATGTGATTTAATAATCTGCATATTCGCTGCATATTCTATCCCTCCACTCTAATGGAGTAGAAATCATTTTTTTATACACAAGAGCCCACAATAACATTATTTTTAATGAACTAACTGACACAGCAACCAAACTAGCACCTAGAGAAGGATTCCTGCTAACATAAAAGTCCCATATGACAATTTTATGGCTATTAGTGAAGCTAAATTTAAAATATACTTAGATCAATATCGACAAAAAATCAGGATGGGCCCCGGTATATATTATTGGGATATCTCAAAACCACAAAGTAGTAAACCATGGGATGAAATTCAACACTGTAAACGCTCGGAAAATATAAACCTCTTTAAGCTTCGTCTACATACGGAACTAACTCCAGCTCAATTATTTAAAATCAATAAAAAAAAGACACCCCCGGCTGTTGGTGTAGGGGAGGAAAAGGCTGATATAGACCATATTATCTTTAACTACTCTTCCACTAGTAAATACAGAAATATTCTATTTGATATAATCAAAAAATATCACGGCATTGGCCCTCATAAGGTCCAAAATCTTTTGTCATTAAACAATGTAAAAATTAATAAAGCTTTAATATCTTTCTTACAAACAATGTAAATATTTTCTTAAAAAAGCTCAAAAGACTGGAAACTACAATAACGACGTGTAAACTATACTTTTCTGTAAATTCCAATCTGGTTAAAAATGAAAAATAACAATCATAATAATTTAATAATAACCATAATTTAAAAATCATGACAATTTATTTATTTTCACCGGATACTCATCAAGTTTATCAAGATTAACAAGTTTTGTACAAATTAGTGAAAGCACCTTTCTAGCGTTGTTGGCGAGACGGGTTTCAACATCTGTGCCAGTATAAAACACCTCCTTGGAGGTGACCAAGTCCAAGATGGAGTTCCGCGGTGATTGTGAAAGTGTGAACACCTCCGATAGTGAGCTGCTGAAGAAGAAGTGGTTAAAGTGAAAAATATTCATCATACATCATCTACACTCATCACATTTAAACACGAAAACATTTATACACATTTACAATTACTTTACACGCATGCATTTTAGTGTTGCCACGAGACGAGACGAGACGAGACTTCAGGCTGTCTTGTCTCGTCTCGTGCAAAGCATGTATCGTATCGTCACGAAAATGTGTTCGTCCCGACTCGTGTCTCGTCTCGAGAGGTTTTGTCCCGTCTCGTCTTGTCTCGTAAAAAATATAGCAGCATACCATGGGAACGAAAGTAAAATGTAGCAGACTGCACCATGCTAATCAAGATACAACTAAGTTACTACCCAGAACACACAAGACAAGAAATGTCACGGTAGCTACACCTGTGAATGCGACGCCAGCCGGCTATGAAAATCGATTGTTGAAAGTACTAACAATGACGCTCATGAGACGCGAAGTACATCTGTAAATTCGAAACGAGAAGGAAAACTGCACAGTTCTAGTTCAAAATTCCAGATGATAGTGAAGGAGAGACTAGAAGTTTCTCGAGTCTCGTGGGCAATACTCCTTATACCTGTAAGAGGTCAGTAACTTTCGTATGTGCTCAGAAAATGAAATCAAATCTTTCAGTTTTACGTGCCATGGTTATGCCGGCTAGGCTAAAGGAGACGGTGATGATGAGAACTGAATGAAATGGTGAAAGCGAAAGGAAACGGTAGAACCAAGAGAAAACCAAAGCACACGGTGTCTGTCCACCACAAAGTTCACCGCCGCCAGTGCTCAGCAAATGTTTACTTTTAAGATCAGCTACATATAGTTCTTCGATGAAAATGACTTTTATGTTCGTTTGGTTGTGCAGATTGATTAAGAAACCTTGGTGATATGTAGTCTTCATTGTCCAAGGAAATCAAATCCAGTTATCAAAATTGCGAGAAAAACAGACGTGAAGTTTGTACTGTATCCTTATTTACATTAAAAAGATTATTTTTTTTTTACTTTGTAAAAATTATTTGCAATATCTGGACATAAATCTTATAAGCTTTGAAAGGAGCTCCACATAGAGGTACTTCGGGCGTTCAGAAATGATTGGCACTACAATTAATTTGTTTTCACAGGAACCATTTGTTGAACAAACGATTACAGTTTATTTTAGAGGTATTCCCCGGCAATGTCTATGCACCTTTGCCAAAGTTCTGGGAGCTTCCTTATTTGTGTACCAAACCATTCTCTGGGGGTATCTCACTGCCACTAGCGGACAAATGCGTGGAGTTCATCATTTGTGTTGAACTTTCTACCTCTCATGCCCTCTTTCATTGTGTCGAATAAAGCATAGTCGCTAGGAACCAGATCCGGCGAATATGGAGGATGCGGCAGTACCCTAAACCCAAGTTCATGCACTGTGGCAATTGTCTAGCGATTGACATGTGGCCGTGCATTGTCGTGTTGGAGAAGAACGCCACGGCCCCATTTTCCTTGTCGGCGTTGTTGGATGCGTTGGCGGAGTTTATGCAGTGAATTGCAGTAGCTCTCATTGTCGATGGACGTATTGGGAGGGAGCCATTCCACCAGTAGTATCCCTTTTCCACCAGCAGTATTTTCAGAAGTTTCGCACAATTGACTTGATGGAAAGCTTTCCGCCAGTCGATGAAGCACAAACACAACTCTTCCTTTACATCAAGAATTCTTTCTGATATAATTTTCATCAATCCAATAGCATTTCTGGTGCCTTTTCATTTCCGGAATCCAAATTGATCTTGTTCTAAACTCTCATCTACCTTACTTTCGAGTCGCCTGTCCAGTACGCGTGCGATGATCTTTCCAGTGTATAAAATCAGGCTAATGGTTCTGTAATCGCTGCACCTTTTGCTTGCTTTTTCTTGGGCAATGCAATCATTGTAACATCAAGAAAATCCTTCAGTCATTCTCCACTCACGTGGATCTTGTTAATAAGTGAAGTCAGTACTTTCATTGCATTGTGTCCTAATCCCTTGAGCAAATCTACTGATATGTCGTCGTCTCCAGTGCTCTTTCTTCTTCGCATGTCTTTGATTCCTTGTACTACTTCACTTTTCAAAATACTAGGTGTACCTCTTCCTCTGCTTCGATCGAAATACCTTTGGGGCGGATCTTCTGATTATACAGATCTTTTATATATGCTTCCCAAATTCTAAGGATTCTTTGATTTTCAGTGGGTACATTACCTTGATGATCTTCGATGCCGAACGTTCGTATACTTTTGTTAGCTTTCCCTCCTAACCAGTGGTCGAAGTGAGCCGGTATGCGGTGGTATGCCATACCACCTCTGCTTTTTAAATGATCAAGGCATACCGTCTCTGATTTTCAGTGATCAAGACATACCGTCACTGAAAAGTGGATGCTGATATACCTTTAATAAATCCATTTTTATACACTGTAATTGACGAATAGCTTTGCACGTAAAAAGATTCTGTTTCTTATGTAGAAATAATGTCTAAGTTGACAACACCGACATTTTAAATCTTTTTTCTACATTTTGTTTTTAAAATGAGGTGTCTTCAAAGAACTTCATCTAGTTTATATTTTTATGTGCTTCTTTCGTATGTATGTGTGTGTTTTCTTGCCTTAATTAATTTAAATGTAGTGTTTTGATCATAAGCGGATTGAGGAGTTGTCATCTGTGGGAGCGGACCTTACGGGGGTTTGAAGTACCACTCATTCGAATGGGGATCCGGAAATTTTCCAGCAGAAAATTGTTAACATAAAAACTCGGTTTTTGAGCATTCTAGTGTACCACATAAGGAGCTATTTTTTTTTTTTTTTAGAAAGTTGTTTGCGATGAATCAAAGTCTCTCCATGACCTCGGAATTAAATAGAATCTCTCCAGTAAACAGTAAACAGTCAGTATGTAAACAGAAAATCAATCTTTTAGGTAACATACCCTCACTGTATTTCAACATTTGGATAGCCGGTATGTCGAGTGAAAATCGTAATAAAAAATACCGTCTCTGCTTTCTTTCCACTTCGAACACTGCTCCTAACTCTTGTGCTTTCTCTTACATCAGATCATATCTGCCGAGCCGTTGAAGTTCCATTATTTCTTCACATATTTGCTCCATGTACTTTTCTTTGGCTTTGTCCGTTTCTCTTCTCAATTCATTATTCAGCCTTCTGTATTCCTTGACGTCCGTGTCCTTCGCTGTTCTGCGTTCTCCATCTTCTTAAGCATTGCTTCAGTAATCCATGGTTTTCTCGGTGCTCTTTCCATCCTGCCAATGTTATTTTGGAGTGCGTCAAGTAGACTTTTTAACTTTTCCCCAACTATTCTATATATTGTCAACCATATCGCCCATTGCATAGAATTTTTCTTCAACCTCTTCTTTCACATCATCGTCGATATTTCTTACTCTCTCCAAGTTCCATTTTCGATTTCTCCTGCCATTTTTCTTGATCAACTTTAACCAGGTTTGCACTTCCGCCACCAGGAGATTGTGGTCTGAATCAATGTCCGCACCTGGCAGTATCTTCACGCCTCGTTCACTATTCCTCAAACGCTGTCTCACCAGAATGTAGTCAATTTGGTAGCGTTTCTTATCCCCTGGACCTTTCCACGTGTACAGCTTGGTTTTTCGTTTCTTAAGCCACGTGTTCATTAGCACCAGATCATGTTGTCTACAGAAATCGATAGGCATTTGACCTCGTTTGTTTCTTTTACCTAGTCCAATTGGTTCCACTACCTTACTCGCAGTTCCTTCTCCTACTACGCTGTTGAAGTCTCCCATTACTATGGCGTTGACCTTATATGTTCCTTCCTGATGAAATATGTCACTAATCTGATCATACATTACTTCTACTTCGTTATCATCATGGTCGGTTGTTGGCATATATACTTGTATTATGACACTATCCTCTGGTTTTGCATGTAATTTTACAAACATCAAGCGGCCACTGCAGCATTCCACTTTGGTTACACTTCTTGCTACTTCGTTCTTCATTGTTATCGTGACACCATTTTCGGCCTTATCGCCACCCGAATAGTACATTCTGTAATTTTCAGATACTTTCTCATGTTTCCCTGGTCATCTCACTTCACTCAAGCCCACTATGTCCACTTTACAAATATCCATTTCCACTTTTAAATTTTCAAGTTTCCCCTCACGTCGTAGAGTTCGTAAGTTCCAGGTTCCCATGCTGAAATTAAAGTTATTATTTTCTCCTCTGATGATTCTTCCCGGAGTAGTCCCCACTCGGAGATCCGAACGGGGGACTATTTTACGTCCGGAATTTTTTTTACCTCAGGAAGAACCATCATATTTATTCTCCTCCTTCGTCTGTTCTGGGAAAAAGATAATGTAGTAGTATACCCATTTGCTTTCCACATCTCCATGGCGTTGACCATCTACTGGTTCATTCGCCTATTAGTACAGTTTCCCCTCCTAAGGACAAGAAGGTACCCTGACCTCCATCCGCTTATCCGCCCTCCGAGAAGGCCGTTGGCACTTGGTACAGGCTGACACCTTATCCTGGGAGGTCTCCGCCTACGTTAGCCGCCTACAAGGTTCCCCGCTTTCTCCCGCGAAGAGATGGAAAAACTGAACGCTACATCCAGTCCTCACTATACTTCTTTTCAACCTCGGACTTGATATAGTGCTTCCTGCAACGGCATATTGGCATTTGCAGCATTCTTGTCTTCTACATTCCACATCTTAGTTCTTTCACCACGATTTCCCTCTCTCTCTCTCTCTCTCTCTCTCTCTTACCTCCATCTTCTTTTCCGTAACAGATACAGACTTCATATCCTTTTCACTTCTCAACGCTCACTTATGCTTCGAAAACGCATTTATAATTGTGGTTTGAATGCTTCATCAACCATCTCATTTTCTCCTCTCCTCTCTACCATCAACATCGCTTCCTTTTTCTCTCTTTACTCAATTAATTTCTTTATTCTGTCCTTTTTAATGTGGATTCTTTAATATTTATACTATCTCCACGTGTTCTACAAAGTCATCATCTATATTTACAACACTCTGCCTTCCCTCTTATATCCATCTTGAAATTACCGATTATAATTGCCGGGAGAGATCTTCGGGAGGGAAGAGATGGCACCGTGAAGGATAGGTGTTGGGGAGCTTTGCTCTGACTATTTTTCTTAAAATTTTACTGTTTACAATTATTACTTTTAACAACTTAAATGTTTGTTACATTTCTCATACACTGTGTTACATTTTTCACGAGAACTTGCGCCGCTTCTCCCTTTTACTTACAGTGACAGTGTGAAAAACATTATTATTTAAAACAGACAATTTCGGCGATCTTGGCACGTGCCATTTTCGTACATATATTTAAGACAATTTTAGAGGCATAGCCTATTAGGCTGTTAGAGATGCGGCTTGCAAATATTATTATACCTCGCATTAGTTTAAGATGTGTTATCTTCTGTTTTCAGTTCATTTTTAGTTTTCACCCTTTCGGGAAATTTATAGTCCCAGCCATATAGCTATGTGGACTGCTTCACTAAGTTTGTGTTGAATAAAATTATTTGAATTAAATATATGTATTGAAGTGTCATGTGTCTAAATGGCCGAATTACCTGTAATAAATATACTTATCACATTATTACTGTAATAAGGAAGGATAAGCGGCGCATGAATATATTAAAAATTGAAATATATTGTATTAAGATTGTACTAAACAGTAAAATTGTTACAAGTAATAAATTGTAAATATTAAAAATTTAATAAAAATGGAGGGGAATGGTTCCCAATACTAGGTTTACAGCGCCATCTCTTATCCTCATCTTCGCTTAGCCATGACTATACACCGAAAAAGAAGAAAAATTGTAAGAAAAAGTAGTGAAAGAAGAAGAAGAAAGAAGCTACTCTAAATACTTCGACGAAAGTAATATAATGTAAATTATTGAACATAATAATCTTTAGCAAGATTAGTGAGATCATGTAAATATTTGAAAGTGTTTTTAAAGCAGATCAGTAATTTTTTAAAATTCTATAAAGTAGCTGATATGAGAATATTGACGAAAGTACTTGCAACAGTGGAATGTATTATATTCATATTTGGTGAATTTAGTGCTACAATTGATTGCTGAGATATTTCATATTTTGCGTGCATTAAAAATGGGTGGTGGAGATTTGGTAAGAGTTCTGTTAATTAATTTGTTTGATATATATATATATATATATATATATATATATATATATATATATATATATATATATATATATATATATATATATATATATATATATATATATATATATAAAATGATAGCGTAGCCATTAGTAATCGTGTTCCTAATTTCTGCACAGAAAAGCTGGTCAGTACTACCCCTTATGGTTATAAAGTGCCAGATTAAGATTGAATGCGAAAATTTGAACATCTGGTATTATTCTAGTTATGGAAATTTAAATTGTAACATTTTTAGAAGAAAATTAATGCTGCCCCAATCTAACTTGACCTATCCCTACTCTAATCACTAATTGTTTAGTAATGGGGGGGGGGGATACTAAAGAAGACAAAACAACGTGCCTTGCAAAGCTCTAACTCGCTAACGCTCGTTCGGCAATACCGTCTGTATTAAATGTTATTAATCTAATTAACCGAACCGAACCGAGATTTTAGGTACATTATCTCCTGGAAAATTATTAGAAGAAGTTTTTCTTTTATAACTAACTGTTCAAAATTTGCTGTTTATCTTTTATATCTTTTAAAATAGGTATAAAAGTCAAGATGTATATTTAATAAATAAAATTAATTGAAAAAAAAAACTAAAATGAATGTTAACATCAATAAGCATTGCATTGTAATGACATTTTGAAAAATATATAACTGTTTTACATTGTAAAAAAAGTTAACCGATTTTGAATAAAATATCACAAAAAAGTCGATTAAAAAACCGGATGTAGTATACATGAAGATGTATCAGTTCCCGAAGGAGCAGGACGCTCATACTTTTAGGGATTATTCATTGAGTATGTACGAACTTACAAAGGGGATAACAAAGCGACTTTTATTTACTTATTGACTGATACGAAAATAAAAAAGAACGTACCTATACTTTATATCTTCATGTGTAATGCCCTTGTACTTTATCTATGACTATGTGTGTGTGTGTGTGTGTGTGGGTGGGTGGGTGGGGGGAATTTAACGCATATCGCATGTCTTGTGCACATGAATACTTCTTACTATTGCACTGTTATTATTATTATGTTATTTCATGTAGAAGTGGTAATAGAACACAGAAGAAACGCAAGGGGTTCTCATGTATACTATTACCATCTACGGAATATATCCTGTAATAAAAGCGGAATAGGGTTCACTTGAGCAGACGGTTGTACCAAATAGAAATTTTCTAGGTAAAATACGATGTGAAACCTTTTTCGTGAAGAAATGAGTGTGTGAATTTAAGTAATTATTGCCAGTGCACATCTTATTGAAATGAATTTTGAGTGATAGTGAAAGTATTGTAAGTATCCTGTTCCATCGTTTATAATATACGTATACCCTCCGTTTGTGACTCACCTGTACTCTACGGACTCCCCTTCGTTACCGCTAGGGCGCTCCTGACATTGTTCGTTTGGATAGCGTCCCATACGTGCACACTATATTTGTACTGAGCCCTCATGAAGTCAGCCTGCAAGCAATAATGGATCTGCTCATTTAGTGTATGCTCTGCCAAAAGAAATACAAAGCTCTAACCTAATCTGAAAATGTAAGAAATAATGTTAAAATTTGGTAGAACCATCTGCTCGTATGATGCCGCGGAGCAGGGTTGGCAAAAACCATGGTTTTTATTGGAAAAACAAAAAAAAAAACAGTTATTTTGGTTTAAACCAGGTTTTTTTGGTTTAAATAATTTGCTCTATGTATTTATATCACATATGGACCAAGTTTGTTTTGCCTTGGTGGTATTATGCAACAACCAGGTTATGCTGGAAGGAGTCACATAAACTTAAAGCGGAATCCGAACGGCTTTTCGGCTTACATCCGAAAGAAATTGTCCTCCATTTAAACTCGAAACCGGGACTAATTGGCCACAAATGCGATGTCTGCCGACTCACTCACGAAGGACTCCTGATGAAAATACGGTGTACTGATCTTTATATACTTGTTAATATAATCATCAAAAGTTATTACAGAAGGACGAAAGAAAAAAAAGTTGCAGAAGTGAAACCATTATACAGAATTACATATGGACAATTTCAAAATACTGTAGAGTACAGAAAAACTAATTTAGTCCAAGTATGTTCACTACGAGTTGTGTTAGTCGAAGTTAAAGAAATACGACTTAATTTTCAAATCAGTAAGAAAAGTGAATAAAGATACGAATTATTTGAGTCCACTTTGGCTCTGACCAATTTATACATAAATAGATACCAAAGATACTTCTGATTTCAATAAATGCCTCTCGTGAGGTTTGTGTGACTCCTCCCCCCCCAAAAAAAAAATACGGCATTTTGATATATTTTATCAATAGTAAACATTATTAAAACGAAACAATATTTAGAATTTTCTTCGATTGCAGTTGCATAACAATAATAACTATAAAAAAAATCACATAAGAAACATTCATAAACTTATATATATATAATTTGCTTTTGTAAAGTTGAATTTTTTTGAGTAATGAATGGGGAATTTAGGTCTGAATATAATACTATAATATACGGGAGTGAAACGTGATAACCCACAAATGTGTGTTCTTCAAGATTTTACGAACACTTACCGTTTTACGAACATTTTTCGTTTTTTGGTTTAAACCAGCCAACCCTGCCGCGGAGTATACAAATATTCAAGGAATATGGAGAGGGTTACTCATAACATACCTATTAATGTTAAAAATCGTAATCCAACCTACTTTTAACCACATGACATGAAGTGCTGTGTCATTGCAGCGCGTTAAGGTTCTAAAACACGGGTCCCCCATATAGGTTAGTAGCATGGTTGATTTCTTTCTGTATCAAAGTTTAGTATTTAATTCACATAGTATTGCTAAGCGAGCGTCAGCGAGTTAAGGAGGGTTAGAGCCCCGCAGGGCACATTGTTTTTTGTCTTATAGCTAGATGGAAAAGAGGACCTGTGTTCTAGAACCTTGTCCGACAGATAGGGCATGTAGTAACATGTGTTCCCACTATCCTCGATTACGCCCATAGCTGTGTCGCTGACGCGCCTGTTCCTTACGGACACCGCGCGGACTTACCAGCTTCATCCTGCCCGTACTCAGATTAGATAAACATTTTGTTTTTAGTGGCAGGCTAGCACGAGTTGGTTTATTTTTTGCACTGCAGTTTTTATGGCAGGTATTCCGGCGCTCTGTTTATACTTATAACGGTTAAGCCCTGTAAAGTGAATTTGCACGAAGAATGCAACTCTTCCCAAACAAACGAATCGTAAGATAGAATGAGTCATTTCTTAATTTTTTTTTAAAAAAAAGTACATACGTAGATCATGATTTTATGGATGATCTCGTAAAGAGAGATAGCATGAAATATTTTACTGCTATAACATCATCATTTATAAGGGAAAAAATCTGTGTTTATCATAGCGTTGAAGTTCAACCGTTCTTTACCTCTAGGAGAATACTCTATAGAGTGGTCGGAAAGTAGCTCCCAATTTTTATATTTTTTCACTCCTAAAATATTGTAGGTATTAACTCACGTGTTTTCATACATGTCTTAGTTTATTGTGTACCATTATCTTTCCAATAGTTACAACTCAATGTGTGCCCCAGTGTTTTCTACACACTGTCTCAATCGAACAGGTATGTTTGCTACAACCTTCCTGAAGGACTCAGCAGTAATACTACTTAATGACTTCACGGATGTTATTCTTAAGTTCGACAAGAGTTCGTGATTTGCTGCAGTTCGTTCCTTTCTTAGCTCCCCCATAAAAGGAAGACTCATGGGGTAAGTCTAAACTCCGTATTGGCCATTCTGTGGGACTTCGGTAACCTATCCAGCGTCCTGCGGAGCGTGCATCAAGCCATTGTCTTACAGGCAAGCGTAATGAGGGGAAGCTCCATGTCGATATGACTCGACCCATTCACAAATTGTAGGCCATTCAAAATCTAACATTTCCAGGTATTTTTCAGCGTTCATAGTGTCTCAACAGACAGGATCCAATAATGCGGGAAGAAGTTGATCTACACCACACTGTCACTTTCGGCTTCTCCTTCCCTTTTTCAAGGTCTCTTTGGGATCACCTTTTGCCCAATAATGGCTATCACGATTAACGAATCTCCATACATTAAACGCAGCATCATCACTCCACAGATTGTTTTAAACAAGTGTGAATCATCTTCATGCCATGCTAACATCATTTGACAAAATTCAACACGCCTATCGTAATCATTTGGATACAACTTTTGGACATAATGAGGTTCGATAGTCTGTAATGTAGCTCTTTGTGGATAATTGCACGCACAGAATAATGTGTAATGCCTCTCTCTCTTGCAGCCTGCCTTACTGATTTTAAAGGGCTTCGCTTGAACATCTCCTTCACTGTTCCTCTGATACCGAAGTCGAGGGCTTATTTGATCTCTTAATGTACTCGGCACTTCCGGTAGTCATTAATTTTCTTTGGCAATTTTTAGTTGTTCTTGTATCCAGAACAGCTTCCCCCCGTGTTGACCCTTTCATTACCGTTAGACCTAAATTATAGATTGCCACATCTCAAATCTTGCTGCAGTTTTGACTCTCTCAATGCTTAATCGTCCTCAGATCTCTGTGGCTTCAAAGGAACATCCAAAGCTGTGAAAAAATATGAAAAAATGGTATACTTTAATCTATATTATCTTCATTCTCTCTATGTATTTATATCACATATGGACAGAAATAAGTTTGTTTTGCCTTGGTGGTATTATGCAACAACCAGGTTATGCTGGAAGGAGTCACATAAACTTAAAGCGGAATCCGAACGGCTTTTCGGCTTACATCCGAAAGAAATTGTCCTCCATTTAAACTCGAAACCGGGACTAATTGGCCACAAATGCGATGTCTGCCGACTCACTCACGAAGGACTCCTGATGAAAATACGGTGTACTGATCTTTATATACTTGTTAATATAATCATCAAAAGTTATTACAGAAGGACGAAAGAAATACATAGATTAATTTATATTAGATCTTCAATTTGTTCTACTTTGTTTATTCTTGCTCCATGAATTTTATATTTGCTTATTAGTAAATATATATATATGCTGTTTTTCCAGAAAAAAATTATAGAGATAATTATAGAAATATATATACCATTGTTGAAAATAAAATATTGTAAAAAAAAAAAATTCTCAGTTGAAACTTTAATCTATAAAACAAGATAACTTTCATTACTATCCACACCATAACATCAATAGAAATTCACAATTCAAAATAGGACCAGTGCTTTCCACCCACTATAGAAGAATCTGTAATGTAATCTTCTGTAAGAGAAACTTTTCACAAGATGTAAGTAATAATTACTTAATAAAACTAGTTTCATTTTTATAGATTTCCTCTTAATAGAAAATAATGTCAAATAGCTCCCACCCTGTGCTTACCGTGTCTTAGCATTGTGCTCTTCTTCTTCCTTCGTTCACTATCACACACAAATCAACAGATTCCCTCATACAAACGTAGCAAGCGGAGTTTACAACATCTTAGAGATATATTTTGTCTAAAATAAGATTACTATTAATTTGTTATGGCACTCAAATTTTTAATTAGATCCATATCCATAAAAACAGTCGCTAATAGTTGTTTAAGGCTTTCAGAATCGATTTTTCGGTGAAGGTACACACGTAGATTCTTAATCTAATGAAAAGAGTACTAGGTAATAACTGGAAACTACTGAACTAGAATAAAAGACTAGATCAAGAGTTGGAATTAGAGATGCTATTCCTACAATGTCTGAGTGTACGAATAAATATGTTTGTACTTAATATATTATCGAAGCAAACTTCTGTAGGTGGTGTGCTTTTAACTATCAGAATAGTAAAATAGTTAAGTAATAATTATGTTTTTAATTAATCACAGAAAATGGAAGTAAATTTATTTTTTAAAATTATAAACGTCATGTTGACTTTAATTACCAATTCAGTACTATCTCTGTGTGATTTCATAAAGCATATAAAAAGAAAATTATTACAAGATTGTGGGGGAATGCAGTGTCTCAGTGGTAGAATGCTCACCCCTGGTGCATGGCGGCTCTGGTTCCATCCCAGCATTCGCCAAGTGATTTTGCGATGAACAAACATCTGTTGGTTTTCTGGGCGTTTTCCCGTTTTTTCCCACTTTCGTCATTTACCTTTTATCATCCATATCATCATTATCGTCTCAGCTTCGGTGGATAATCGTGGAGCCGAAAGCTTAAACTAAACGTTAAAACAAAAATGTACAGAATTGTATTTACAGAGCTTAATTCTCGGCATATCTTAACTATGACGCCGTGTCCTAAACGGTAGATCGAGACATTTTGCCTATTTTATCATCCTGTCGAGTCCTTTCAAAAGTTATTATTATTATTATTATAGAAACACACTTTGAAGCCCATCACACTTACCGGTACAGCACTAATAACTAGTTGCTGATGTAGTCACCATCTTCGTCAATTACTTTTCCCCATCTGGAAATCGGTCTGTCAATTGAATGTTGAAAAAGGAAAGCTGTGAGTTCAGATACTATCCAGTACGGTATCTTGTTTAACGGGCACACGTGTTTGGAAGCATTGCTCGAAAAGTTTTCTTCTGCATTAAGCACAAATTCCGAAAAATAGACGCCATAATAATAAGGTCGAATTTGATACTTAGGCCCCCATGTGTTCTGGCTTTAAATTAGGTTAGTGGGACATTCATATTTTCAGTTGCCATCGTAACTTATCGCCCGAAATTTTTCAAACCTTGTTCGGGAGTGTTTCGATATTATAACACACATATATAATTAAATATTGGGTCCCAGTTCTTTTAAAATTACTTTAATAATCACCGTAACTTACCACAATAATTATTTCAATAAATTAAGCTAATTTTGTTACTTTCAAACTTTGTATTTCCTTAATACTTATCATTCTTTCGCAGAAATTCAAAATACACTTCAATTAACTGTAGCTTCTTCACTTATGTTGATAACCAAGGTTAAGTTAGGTTCTCAGGAGTAATCAATAGTAGACCTCTTAAACTTAATCTTTATCTTTTTCATAGATATATTTGCTTAAATCACTTATTAAATGTCTATAGGCTAATACTGTTTGATACATTGATATTGGTACTCAACTATAAAGACTATTAATTCCAATTCACTAAATCCATTTATTACCATATTACATCCACATCATATTTGCACTTCCTATATCGAAGTATTTTCAAATACTAAACAAACATATCCATTACCTGTTCTAATTAATCCATTTTAATCTATTTCCATTATATAAACTAACTGTTTCCACAGTGTATTCTCTAGCAACCAATTAATATGCATGTGTCATTACCTCAAAACCTTAACAGCCTGTGGCCTCATTCCATACCTACCAACACTTATTATATCTTTAACAGCAGGGTGGAAAAAATCATGATTTTTTTCAAAAAAATCATTTTTGTTGATTTTTTTTATTTAAATCGATTTTTTTGATTTAAATCAAACCTTTTTCTTCGTATGATACAAGTCGCGAACTGAAGAAAAAACATTAGGAATTAGTATTAAATGTTAATTATGTCATTTAAGTGAAAGTATTGGGTTTTAATTTTGAATTAAACCCCAATCGTTAACCTATTTCAATCCCAAACAATGTTTCTTAAGCATTAAGGAAAAAGTACAGCAATGTATATCAACATGACACTTTTCTTTTCACGAAAGTTACTGACATTTGGCAGGGGCATATTTTTAAACAATTGGAACTAGCTAGCGGCAGAAATACATATAAAGTACATAAATTTCGCCTAAAATTAACTAACTCACTCTATGACCTATGGAACCCGGAGGTTCAATGCCATGTTCACAAAAGTTCTCCTGACTTCTATCCTTAGTCAACTGAATCCAGTTTCTATTTTGTATTCCTATTTCTGCGAGATCCATCTTAATATTGCCCTCCCATGTGCGACTAGGTCTTCCTAATGGTCGTTTTCCGATTGGACTTCCAGTTAAAACTTTAAAAGCGTTCCTACTTTCTTCCATTCTCGCTACAGTCCTGCCCACCTGAACCTCCAAGATTTGATGACCCTAACAATGTTTGGTGAATGGTATAAATTATGCAGTTTCTCATCATGAAGTTTTCGCCATTTCTCATTTCCGTTCCTTTTGGTTCCGAATATTCGTTTTAGGATTTTATTCTCAAATACTTTCAGTCTGCGTTCTTCCCTTAGCGTAAGCGACCATGTTTCACAACCATACAGCACAACAGGCATAATTATCGTTTTACATATTTTAAAGCTTCAAATTCCTCGACACAATTCGCGATGATAAGAGATTTTGAACTGAATAATAACACGAATTCCCTGAAGGAATTCCAAAATAAAAAAATCAAGATGATCAGTTCCAGAAGAAGAAACACTTGTGATTGTTAAAAATGTGCTTTATGTGACGTGAAAAACAGTTCAAATGCAAGTTGTCCGTGCATTTAAGACATCTATACATAGCAGGCACGTTTTTATACTTTTCTGTTGGCTATTTTATTTCCTCTTACAATTTTTCCTGCACAGGCGCGGCAAATTTTCTGCGATCACATCGCAGATCGCGGCATGTTCTGCAATGGGGTCAAGTATCCACTTTATCAAAAGTATTATTCGATATTTTAACGCATCCAAAATTTGTCGTATTACGATCCCGAGGAGCTTCTATGTATTTAGTACATAAATTTCGCCCAAAATTTTAAAATCTAATTTTTTTTTTTGTTTCGGAGAGGGGATCAAACCCTCTAAATACGCCTCTATTATCTGGAAACAAACAAATAGACATGAACACAAAAGAGCTTTCATCTTAAATGTCCATGGTAATTTCCCCGTTGGAACAGAAATTTTAAAACCCTGTGTTACAAAGAGAAGAAAGCAGGGTTCACCCGTAACCCGTTCAAACGGGATTTTCCCTGATAGTTCCCACATGATACTCGTTTCATGCTGTGCTTACATACATTTGAGTCTCACTGTATTATGATTATTATTTTCCATAATCGGAATAACAGAAGAGAAACGGGATTTTACTTACATTCACTTTAAATTAATTAATTTCGGAATTTGATTTAAATCAACGATTTTTATTTAAAAAATCAAGTGATTTAAATCTTGATTAAAATCGTGATTTAAATCAGACTGATTTAAATCAATCCACCCTGTTTAACAGCATAAATAAAACAAGTTTAAACAAGTCTGGCCATCGCGGCAATGCTAAGACATGTTTGTAGGTTCGGAAAACTGATAAGCAGATGGTGTTATATCGAGTCTATAAAGAAATCGAGGTAAGACCTCCCATCCGAATTCGTTAAAATTTTGTGTGCCTCGTTGAGGCAAGCTTGGGAGTGGTGTCGTGCAACATTAGAACCTCATTTCTGTTAGCAAGTGAAAGCTGTATAGCTGCTATTTTCTCTAAGAAAATGCGTGGATAGTTCGTGAGTTGAGCATAGTGGCCTTCATAAGTTAATGTCTTCCCCGGATTAAGAATCTCATTATGTTTACATTCTATCGTCTCCACGAAATGTACAAGAACAGCTTCTTCCTATTCAGATTAGGGTTTCCGTTGCTATTTCCATCGTATATGCAATCTTAGAATGCTGAGAAACAACACATTTTTTTTTCTATTGTGAATAAAATTAACCTACTCTTGATTTTAATTAACCTATTCTGCCATAAATATTGTGTTGTTGAACACACTGAAAATAAGATGAAATTTAAACAAGTTTATCACACTTTTTATATATATATATATATATATATATATATATAGATAAAGTCTTATTGAAGCCAGGGTTGTTTGATTTAAATCAAAGTGATTTTTAAATCATGATTTAAATCGCATTATTTTTTTTTATTTTTTTTTTTTAAATCAATGATTTAAAGCAAATTTATTTTTCTTTAAACTAAAATAAAATGCAGCTTTTTTGAGCATTCTGGAACTCCAATCGAATATAAATCTAAAATTTGAATTTTAATTCGTACTGTGTAGCGGTAGTGATGCCAATTAATAGGATAATCAGAAGGAATGTTCTTAATAGATTACTTTGTTTATGTGTAGTAATGAAAGTTAGCGTATGATTGATACATACTGAGCTATTAAGATCAGATTACCGTATTTCTGGGAATGGCATATTATTGATCATTACTAATCGTGTTTGTTTGCTTATAAGTAGATAGCTGTCAGACGATACCATATAATATAAGGGATCTAAAATTAACATTTAGCCAACATCGCGATTGCTGTTCTGTTTATTAGTTCGTAGCTCATATATTTTAAGATTATATCAGGTAAGAGGCAAGTTTAAACCAAATATTTTTTTAAGATTAAAATTCCTGGGTCAAGAATTTTGACAATTTAGGGTTCATTGCCAATGACAATGAAGAATTTAGAATTCAATAATCACAATTTTCAGTTCAGAATTGTACATATCATGTTTGGTAATATATACCACAGACTTTTTTCGTATCATAATTGCAAAATTATTAATAAGAACATTGAAAACTATATTTTTAACAATTGGTATTCTTGATTAGAAACTATATAATCCATCTGTTGATTATTCCTCTTCTATAGGTAAATGTAAGTGCGTACAAGAAATATGAACACATGACATCCTATGAAAGGATACTGATATTCATTATGGTATAGTAAAATTAAAAGGGTGTAAAAATTATTAATTTTATAAGCAAAAATTTAAAAAAGTGCAATGCAAATTTTTCTACACGATCATATTTAAATTCCTTACTGATAAAGTTGCTTGAAAAGAAAAACTAACTTGTAGGCGTACTCAGTGCCTAAACGATTTCGTATCTTAGATTGTACAAAAAAGAATAAAAAATAAAAAAAAAATAACTAGTCTTTCAACTCCTGCAGATGAAGCAGAAGCTGTAAACAACTTAATAATTGGCTACATAATTCCATATCAAGCATATGACCTTGTGATTTTCACCATTCAGTGGCTGTTACACCTTGTAGAATTTAGTTGGTGAACATCATACTAGAGAAAGGATTAGACTTTGCTTGAAATTTAATTACCATGGGCAGTAGAGAAGTACTACCATAAGCTTCTTCTGCAAATTTCAACACTAAATCGTTTTCTTCGGCAGTTAATTTGAATTTTCGCTGTTTCGGATCGAGAAGGTAAGCCAAGAAATGGGCAGGCGTTAATGCTTCCTTATACTTGTTTTCATATTTATTTTCCAATTTCTTCGTCTCGGAGTGCATCTTTTAACTCTTCATGAAGACACTTCAGTTTCCTACAGCGTCAGATATTATTTCATTTCTTTGTATTCTGTCCAATGCAACCAGTGTTTCTTTCAGATATGTTTTAGGGGTGTACTTCCCCCCCTGCCCCGAGGAGACCAAAATAATACGTCTATAATATAATAATAAATAGAATAGTACCAGCAGTGCCCCCCGGAACATAGTTTCCTAAGGAAACACTGAATGCAAGAGAGATCGGCCTGAGAATCTGGACCATATGTTCTACTTTTTTTATATATATATATATATATTTATATTTTTTTACTTTCTGTGGTATCATTTTGTCTATTTTCGATGATGTTCTTCACATATATTAAACAAAATTGACCAATTTTTGTCACTCTCGTCACCCTCAGAATCTTCCACTTGTTCTTTTGTTGTGCACACTTCTAAGTGTTTCTTCACCCGGATCCCAAGACCTTCTATTTCTGAGTCGCATATCTTCCATTTTGCATGAAATCCTTTCTCGCTTCCAGTTGGAATTTGGATAAAAGAAAACCATACGTTGTCTTTCTTTCGTCCTCACTGAGAAGGATTCCCGAGATCAGGGTAACCACCGACTCTCACAAGTTGGGAGAAAAATTGCAATTATGTACTTCTGACTAATTGTCACGTATGAGAGAGATCTTTCAGAAGACACACCATAAATATCGGGAAACCCCAATTTTGCTGTCTAGTCTAACTAAAAGAAACTGGGAAACATCCGTAATTTATAAAAAAGAAAATAAGAAAAATGAACATTAAATATTTACTTTTTTTAAAATCAAGTACTAAAGTCTTTCCAGCCTTAGAACAAAGTAGAAGTAAACAAAGCGAAATGTATTACTACGCGGCTCTCACGTGCTTCCGCAGCGAGAGACGTAAACAACAAGATCTTCTGCTTACTTACTTTTCGTCGCATAATTTCAAAAGTGTAAGGCTACAGTTGGTTGGTAAATAATTAACGCACTGACACTGACTACTGCTATGTTGGAAATACGCATTCTATTAAATCCTTATATAAACGAGATTGCCTCTGTTCCTGTTGTTCTATTTTGTGTTTTATAACACGAGAGGAAGGTGGTTTATTGTAACACTTTTTTTTTTTTTTTTTTTTTTTCATGGAACACTGCATTCTACAATTTCAAATGAGTGAGGTCGGCGCGCGAACGCATACGCATGCGCAGTAAATACTATATTTCCAAGGACGGGTAAGGTTGAAATAAAGCTACATCTGTTGTTAAATATTATATATATTGCGTTTATTATCACAAAATACAGGATAAATTCGGATATTTTCATTTGAAATTATTATTTTAGTAGGGATTATATTGCGGTAGGATATTAGTGCAGTGAGACCAACAACCAATCACTGGTCATCGATCCACTGGTAGTCAGGTGGGTTTGTTTACGTCTCCTTTTTTCTAAGGCTGGAAAGAGATTAGTGATTTAAATCCAAAAAATCAACAAAAATAATTTTTAAAAAAATGTTTTTTTTTTTTTTTCAATCCTGATTGAAGCAGTTCAGTTTATTTTATTTTATTTTTCATATTCTGCGCTTATCCGAGCGGAATGTGAATATCTGTAGTTGTTGAATATCCGAGCATGCACGATTCTCATCTTCTAATTCACGTAACTTTATAGTATCTTCTCATAGTTTTATATGATAAATAGTAATTCTTTTGCTAAAGGTTACAATATAAAAATATAGTACGCATCGTATTTTCCCAGCATTTCATTTCCCGTGTCTTTGACAGTATATATATATATATATAAAAGACGATAGGAAGGTAAGATGATGATTATTTTATTACTTAGTTAAGATAGTTTAAAAATTGATGATTTGGAGAGTTAAAATCTTGTGTTATTTCTGTACTCTTTTTAGAATTTGAAAAAATCATGGCATCCTTCGACCATGAAGAATATGGAGAAGGTGTGGAAGGCAGAGCAGAAACACGAACAGGAACAAAAGAAGATAGCAGAATTACAAAGAGAAATACGAGAAGAAAGAGCAAGAGAAGAGATCAGGAAATATGCAGAAGATCAAGGCGTTGTAGAGTAAGGAAAATATATTTCTAGTTATTTATATGGGCCATTATTATTATTATTATTAATTTATTTATATATTTCTAATTGTTTTTGGTCACCATTTGAAAGTATCAGCTGCGAATGCCCAAATATATATATATAGACAGCTAAATTAAATAAGTGTTTATGCGTAATCATCCATATCATTTGATCGATTTATTTAATATTTCAGTCATTTTTACTATTGTATTGTGCTCTGTTTCATATTATAATTTAGTTTCAAATGTGATATGCGTTCAACATTAATGGTAGGTCAGGTCACTGATTTTATTATCGTTGCTAATGTAGTATTTAGTTTGTGTTCTGACACACACTCATAGTAAACGTCTTGCGAATAAAATCAGAAAAATAAACACACTGCTGAACAAGACTGCACTTATTTAATATAAAAAATATATATTAAATAAGTGCAGTCTTGTTCAGCAGTGTGTTTATTTTTCAGTTTGTGTTCATCTAGATAAATTTTTATAATAGGAAATTTTGAGTTCTCTCAGAGTTTAGCGGTGTACCTCGAAAGATGTGTTTTTCTTTCTTAAGAAAGTGACATGTCATATTTTCTTATAGATTTATACCCTTGAGTATCATTGGAAATTAAAGTTGAAATTATTAGTAAAGAAGAAATAATATACCCACACAGTTAAAATAAGATATTATATTTATTATGTACAAATAATGACGCGTACATTCATAGCAAGTCTGAAGTGTACCAGCTCACAGAACGTGGATTCCAGTCGACGATGTGGATTGTGTTTAACTCATGCAACTTCTTGAACAAACGCAACGAGAATTAATTCAGATGGCGTTCAAAGTATTTCAGTGTTGCTGTATGATTACAATCATAACTTTTGTCCTTCGAGTATTTCTTACTTTTTGATACAAGACTTGTAAATATAACTAGGTATGTGATATGTATTGACACTAAAAGAGCGTACTTGAGAGTTCACATGTATATGGAAAAGCTTTAAAATAATCTAGTAAATATAGTAGTGATATACAAAGAGCGAAAAGAATACACGACAGGACCAGGATGCGAACCCGGATCTCCGGCTTACTATGTCGGTGCGTTTACCATTACATTGTGTAATATATTAATAAGATTGATTTTATTTTTATTTATTAATTTATTTATTTGATTTTTATTTTTTAAAGGAAAAAGGATAATATGAAATTGGATTGGATGTACAAAGGTCCAGGAAATGTTATCGACCGTGAGGAGTATCTCTTGGGCCGAGCAGTGGATAAGACTTTTGAACAGCTCCAGCAAATGGAAAAGGCTGAAGAAAAAATGCAACAGAGAGCTTCTTCATCCAAAAATTCCATTGAATATGGTATGAGTTATAATTGTTTTATTTGCATTCCTTTCCATTAATTTATAATGTACGTGGGCTGTTTAGAAAGTTCTATCAATCGGACGGAGAGAAATACAATAACAGAGTGATTGAGGTGTTATTTGTCAACATAATCTCCCCGAAGGTTAATACATTTCTTCCAACAGCCTTTGAATGCCTTGAACACTAGCAGAATATGTCGATTCGTTCAGGGCTGCAAAATAGTCTGGAGAGGACTTCTTCATTGAACTGAAATTTCTTGCTAGCCAAAAATTTCTAGAGGTTTCGGAACAGGTGAAGGTCATTGTGGGCAAGATCAGGCAACTAGGGTAGCACTTGAAATGGAAGTTGGTCCAGTTTCTGTTCAATGCTGGCGCGTTGTCCAGGTGGAACAGCATTTTATTTTCCTTCATGTGAGGACTCCTCTGGATTGCCTCCTCCAATTTGTCCAGAAAGTTGCTAAAGTTGTGTGCGGTGATGGTCTTTCCTTTCTCCAGGAAGTCTGTCAAAATGACTCCTTTCGCGTAAAAAAGATTTAAAAAAACCTGACGCCATCATTTTGTTTACCTTTACCTTCTTTGGTTTCCGGGAATCTGTATGCGCTTTGAGCTTTTTTTCTTTCTTTCTTCTTCTTCTTTGTTAGACGTGTAATGACGAACCCACGTTCCGTCCATAATGACGTAACGCCGCAGGAACTCTTGAGAATTTCTCTGGAAGAGCGTCTTATCATCCAGTGAAAGTCACTGAACGAACATGTTTTTGCTCCGTTGCGAACTGGGGCGGCATCCATCATGCCAAATGTCCTACTCTTTAGTAAGAAGGTTGTATACCCGGTCCTCTTATATGCCCACTGCATGATCGGCCACTTGAATTATCGCCCAGCCAACACCATATCATGCACGTTATTGATTGTTTCTGGTATGACGGCAGTTGGCGAACGTCCACTACGGGAGTCATCTTCAACACTGTCAAATCCAAGCTTGAACAGCATCTTTCATTTGCTAACAATGGCAGATGATGTTGGAGAGTTTCCCAACACTGTGTCCAATTCAGTTTTATCGCTTTCGCATTTAGTTCCTTTTGCACCAGAGATTTGATGTTCACTCAAACTTTCTTTTGCTTCATGTTGTCAGGTCTCTAACACTTTCGCTGCTTTCCATGCCTCTGTAAACCAGGTTATTGAACGAGTGGCGATGCAAGTTTTCCTGTACATTCAGAACAGATGTGGCTCCGTAATTCTCATGCTTTTGTTCCGATTGCATTGCCATCTCTGAGCAATTGTTAAAACTTTTCCAACAGTCCATGTAAGTTACGATATCACGTAAAGGTGGCTTGGAAGTATAAGAAAATAAAATATTAATTTACTTCCATTAAATAGTTTTACAATTGCAGATATCTTTCGTATTTGTTTATGTATTTCTTCGTACAAAGCATTACACATCATTCAATATATTGGTGAGCTAAAATACTAGTAAAATATGAGACTACCAACGGATCTAATAATAATAGGACATACCTGCTTTATCCCTATATTTGTTAAATCGGAATTTGAAGGTACGATACGAACGGACACAACACAAATTAGAGCAACTTAAGTAAAATGTGACGCGATATCATGGGTAACTTTCAACAGAAAAATTACACGAAATAATACCTTCCATCCTATATTTAGTAACTAGTGTCCATATCAAGTATAATCCGACAACAGTGCATTTGAATTTTTCGCCATTATCTCTTACATCTAAGAAATCATTACATTTTGTTTGTTTGTTTCAGATAAGGAGATTCGTAGCATCTAAACGTTTATTGGCATACAACTCCGTTACTGTCCGTTCGTTTAGATCCGAAACGAGGACAGCCATAGGTGACCGAAATACAAACTGTCCAGAAAATTTATGTTCATTTAAAGTGACGCCAATTTGAAATAACTTTGTATAAAAGATGGTAAAAATAGACTTCTTCGGATATGCCTGCATACACTTCTCTACATTAGTTTTGAAAGGAAAGTTTCTAATTTTACGTCCCGTGATTATACTTGTAGGCTAAAGGAGACCGTGATAATGAGAATGAATGAAATGACGGAACGAAAAAAGTGAGAGAAAACGGGAGAACCCCCAAGAAAACCTACGCACATGATGTTTGTCCAATACAAAGCCCACTTGGTGCGACCTGGAATCCTGACGTTAGCGTAGCGAAGATCTTTCTTAGATACAAGTTGGTTTACAGGTCATACATTATTTACATAGAAGCATAAGCATTCATAGGGCACTGTAATTTTACGGACACTCTGTATAAGCAGAATTTTAGTAAACATCGAGATAAATTAGGGCGTCTGTTATTACTGATAAAATGTTTGATTTAACACAAATGTAGTCATTATGGCATTGCAAGGTGCTTTTTATGATTGTATCTATATTTTTCCGCGCCACAATGTTTATTGAGTGTTACGTTGTATTTGATGTTCTTAAGAAACTACAGAAGTAATGGATTCGTTCTTCATGTTTTACCAACGAGTTTTGAACAATCTTAGAAAAATGAAGCTGCGGGGGTTCAGTGTTATTGTAATCCATGTCACCATCACCGTCTCCATTAGTCTCGGTGCATAAGTGTGGGACATTAAACTCAAAGAAATTAAAAAATACATAAGTAATCAATGAACTGTATGTAACTGTAGAAATTAAATACTTCAATTTATTCTTCCACTGAGCCACCAACAACAAAAGTCAGAAGCTAATTAATTGGGAACTGAGAAATAAAACTCACTGCAGACAAAAACTGACTGTACTACAATAAACTCTTGGTTTAACGGACAGAATGTCGCTTTTCTAGAAAATATAGTTCAGATCTGGAAATTTTGACTTATAAACAGTTCAAACTGTTTAGATCTTGGATTATTAAAAAGCAAGTAGTAAGATTTTTTATTACTAATATGTACAAATAAGATTTCTTTTTACGTACACTTAACTTTGTACATTTACATTATACAGCACAATTTCAAGTGTAATATCCTTATTTTAAATATTGTTTAAATCAATTATCGATTTAATTGAATTTTAATTTTACGTACACCCTTTCGTCCTAATTAGACCGCTAAATGAAGAGTTTACTGTGCCTGCATATTCGTGATAAAGAATTCATACGCAAGAAATACATTGAAATTAGATTTCCTGCCTGCCTAGTGATCAGTACTTTTGGACTTTAGCCAATATTTTGCAGACTCAATCGTTATATAACTGGTTATTTTGTTTCTACGCAGTAGAATAATTTATGTATAGAAAAACAGAAAAATAGCGACGTGGGCACTTCATGGATTGTCACTAAAAAGTAATGACCTGACATCTCACTTCTCGTGATTTGTTGAGGCTCGATAAATTCGAAACAATTACAAGAAAATTAACAATAACTTAAAATAAAGAGTGATAAATGCTCTCTGCCTAATTTAATTGATTATAATTTCATCGACTTACAAGCTGTCGCTATCGTCAGAACGATTATATAAATGATGAGTTTGTGTAGTTGGTTAACGGAAGGTATAAATGAAGGGTTTACTTGGAATATGGTGAGTTTTGTATATAATCTAAGAGGAAAGAACTTAAGAAGGGAAAAGTAGGAGCTCCCATGGAGATCAAATGTTTTTCGAGGAAGAAACGATGTGGAAGTGCTTATGTGGAAAATCTTACGAGTCAGTTGGACTTATCTTGTGCATCCTAGGGTTAAACGTATATTCTTTACGTACTGTAACGTAGTATTGCAACGTTACAGTATTCGCCTAACAAACGAAAAACTGTAAGTCGCTCTCGCCAATTGAACAATCTGTGTATCTTTTCATTCCAACATTGTATATTTTAGAATCACTGGATGTAAATACCTGTTCCAAAACTTGTTAACTTTCTATTTAAGCGAGAATTTTAGTATAATAACATGGTTATATGAAGAATAACACAGTGGTATTATTACTAGCGTAGAGCTTTCACTCACGTAGGTTTTACCCCATTTCATTCCTCCCCTTCTTTATTTTCTTAATTCCAATACTTTTACTACTGTTCGTTCCCTTTTATCTACGACGATCAGTTTCTGTTTTTATAATTTTACAAATTATACTCCATCAGAGTTTATTTTAGCAACTAAGAAAACCAGCTTGATTTATTTTTATTTTTCTTTTAACTTTACTTTGCTAGTTGATGAGATTATTATCACCGTGTCTTGCAAGTTTAAACTTATTTAAGACAGATAATACGTGAAATAACTACTTTTTTTCTTCACTACATAGATTGTATACCAGCTTCAATATTTTCGTCTTCCGGAAATGAGCAAGTGGATGTTGGTAGAAAGTTACAAGAAGATCCTTTGTATGTGATCAAAAAGAAAGAAATAGAAAATAGATCAAAGCTTCTCAGTAATCCCATAAAATTAAAACAAATCCAGAAATTGGTAAGTGTTATCGAAGATTAGTTTTAATTATTTAATTGTTATGTATGTATTTCATTTCGACTGTCAATTAAAAATTTTGTAGAAAGAGTTTGAAAGTTTGCGTACGTCTTTCGTTTCAAATACTACAGGTGATTGCTATTGAACAGGTAGATTGAACCGTAACTAAATTAACTAGAAATCTTAATAAAATGATACGGTATTTCAGTATACTGTACGCATATTCTTTCACCTCTGTAGAATGTTTATATTACGTAATATGCCCTCGTGTTAAAACGTGGGAAGAGCTATAGCCGTCAAATAGCTTGTTGCGGGTGGTGGTTGGTTAGCACCCGCAGTTCCTTCTATCGCAGTTCCTTCTGGTTTTCTATCCTGGTATACAACCCGGGAGACACGGCGGCTTACTGATAGAGCGGTTACCTCTGGTTTTTGGGGTCCTTGGTTCGATCCCGGCCAAGTAAGTTTGTGATGGACAACGTTGTGTACGTGGATTTTCTCGGGCTGCTTCCGTTTCCTCCCACTTTCTCATTCCACCAATTCTTCCATCATCATTCAATTGTTTTATCTTCTCCCTTAGCCTAACAAGCATAATTGTGTTACGTTAAACTTTTTTTTTAATACAACCCTGCTAATTAAAGCATCTCCTTAATTACCTCGTGATACTTGAATAACATTGAAACTTCTGTTCCTTCACGCTAAACAATCAGCTGTACGTGGATACTGTAATATCTATTACAATACAAATCTGTCAGAAGTTGTTCATTGGAGTTGTACAAAAATAAAAATAAAATGCCAAAGTAGAAACATTTTTTTGTTCTTCAAATAATGCTTTGGATATTGTAAGATACCTGAAGAAAATGTTCGAGCCAGAGCGGAACTGGAATATAGGTTGGACGTTCTTGTTGCACGATCAGTTTTCGGATCAGCTTTTAGCAGTGAAAGATTGACAAAAGATCTATTATGATCAAATTCAAACTTGTTAAATATCGATAGTGGCAGTAGTGAAACAGTATAAGCAAGCAGTAAAAGCAAATATGAAAAACACCAAGTTCAAATTATCATTTACAAAATTGAATCGTGACGAAGGCATTTTCAAAATAAATATTGAGGTTTTGCGGCAATATACTAAAGGATAAATATGTATAGAACATGTACAAACAGCTTGCTACCAAATGAAATAATCCTGAAAGTTCTGTTTGAGACAATATATATATATCTGAGAAAACTGGTCATATAACCGCCGAGTCCAAATAAAATAATGTAATAAAATAAAATACTTATATGGTATATATAAAAGACAATAAGAAGCATTATTATCAAGTGTGCTAATGCGGCACAGGTATTCTCCGGAGTGAAGAAGTAAGAAGTGGAGTAGTGGTCTCTAATAAATTTTAATAACCCCGAACATTTTTCTCTACAATTGGAGGATACTGATAAAAATGGGTAGTTCTACAAACAGGATAATTTCTTTCTGAAAAAAACACGCATGGTAAAGAAGATAAGAGATCATTGAAACGCAGCGTCGGTACGTTGTTTTAACATTCGGATGCTTCATGAGTACAATTTTAACTTTAATTATTAATATGCATCCTATTATGTCATTAAGTAATGTATAGTTGCAAGCTATTGACAGTCAGCAAGTCCATTCTTGAAACATTCCAGTACAGCAATTGGAGAGCAACTCACAATGTTAATAGTTTCGAAGTTACTGCCAGTCCTAGCTTGATATCCTATCATCATGCCCTTCTGAATATCGGTTAGGTTGCTTCCTTTGTCCTTTACGATCACGTTTGCGCTGTGAAACAGTGGTTCTGTGTTGCATCTTTTACATGTATACTGTCGACTTCCACACTTGTCTTTTCTGACTGACGTGTTTGGGTGAATTCTATGTGAATTGTGAAATGATTGCATTATTCTGACATAACTGTTAATATCTTTTTAAGTATCACCTAAAATTTCTTTATAAGGCGATTTAAGAATAAAGAATTCAATATAGCTGACAAACATCAGTCGGGTAGTTTGGGGGCCGCGGTGGCTCAGTGGTAGAGTGTTCACCTTTGGTGGTTGGGTCCCTGGTTTGATCCCAGCTCGCGCCAACGAACTTTGAGGTGGACAAACATCGTGTGCGTGGGTTTTCTCGGGGTTCTCCCGTTTCCTCCCACTTTCTTCATTCCACCATTTATTTCATTTCTCATCATCATCGTCTCCTTTAGCCTAACCGGCATAAACATGGGACGTAAAACTTGAAAATTTCATTTCAGTCTGTTGGTTTATGCTTCTTTTTCTTCTATTTTTCTAAGCTACGCGTCAACTGCTAGTCATGTCGATTGGAAAGATTCTGCTTAATATTTTCGGTGATGTGTATCTTTAAATAATCCTGTAATCAAAACCGATTAAGCGAAGCCGAAAGTATGGCTAGGAAAGTTGTTTTTGTACAGAATCCCAGTAACATTGTTGTTTTCCTTCTTACTTTTAGTTGAAAGAAGAGAAGAGACGGAAAGAGAAGAAGAAAAACAAGAAGCATAAGAAGAAGAAGAAGCAAAAGAAGAGTAAATATCACTCAAGCGGGAGCGACAGTGAGACTAGTGATAGTGATAATGTGACTGATAAAGACCTCGATAAGTTACTCGCAGCCAAGTATAGCAAATTAAAAGAGAAACTTAACAAAAATGATATTGTAGACTTAAAGAAAAAAGTGCAAGCGTCAGATAGTGAAGATGAGAAGCATAGTGGGAAATCTCATAAAAGACGGAAAAGAACTCACAGTGACTCTAGTGATGAAGGTGGTAAACATTACCGGAAGCCGTACGGGTTAGTGGTAAGTTTGATCAAAAAGATCTGTTTGCAGCATGTGTATAGTTATCTTAAAAACTAACCAGGGCTCCTCTTTTAAGAATTCTTTATGCATACTCATTGGTAATCAAATGATACTTAAAGGAGGTCCGTATTTCTTTAATTAAGTTTTCCGCTGACCGTGAAGATTTCTAAGAGAATAGTAGTTTCTTTAAAAAAAACAGAAATAAAAAATAAATCATAAGTTTGATTAAAATTATAAGTTGCGTATTAGAAGGTAAGTAGTGTCTCTTTGAAGTAACTTTCCCAACAGAAGGTCTCAGATCAAAATTACCCACTGTCATGAAGACCAAGTTTTAATAGGCATTAGACAAGTAATAATGTGGCCTGGTTTCCAATATTAGGTGTCTTTGGCCTACCTGTCTAAATGTTTGATAAGAATAGTCGTGGATGCTTTCTTTTTTTCTTTGAGTTTCTGGGTAAAATAGTGAAATGTGTGTGAGATAGAGATAAAATCCAAAACGGTAGAAGTTAGTGATATAACATCTTCGTGATTTTTAGTTTGTTTGTTTTCTAACATCCAAATTTTTGAAACAATTCTGTTTCATCATCAGAGACAGACATATTAAAACTGAGAATACAACTCTTGAGAAGGAAGAAAAGATGTACATGATGGTGCTGAAATTTAACACATGAACCATATATTGTAAAGTTCTTTTGTTCTGGTAGAAGGTAGAGCAATTACACACGGAAATCGTTTTCTTCCACTACCAATTTTACCACGAAACTTCCAGGTATAAGACAGTATTGATACGACTTCACTAAATACGTATAAAAAGTTCTCTAATGAGTAGGATAAGTAGGTGTTCCAAGACCAGGTGGCCAAGGGAAGTATCCCTCATAACTATGTGAGTTGGGGTAAGATTTTCAGTGCTCCGCTACAAGAACAGAGAGGTTAGAGTCCCTCTGAGTTCCACTGCAAACGAAACGCGGAAAAGAAAACCATGAAGCCCCACTGCAGGCTAGGTGATTTTGTACTAAGGCTTTCTCAAAACTCCGCTACAAGCTATGAGAAGTTAGACTTCCCAACAGAGCGCCACTGCATGCTAAGTGAGAAAGGAAGGCCTTAGAGCTCCACTGCAAGCTAAGGGAGGGGACTTGACAAGCCAAGGACTGGCTGACTGTCCGTTGCGAAGATCCTCTGAATTTTATAGCTGCTTCATTGTAGCGGTGGCGATGGTGCTCTTCTTCAGTACGTGATGAGTGATGGCGCTGGTGGTCTGTCATCTGCATCTCACAGTGGCTTGTAGTAAATGCACGTGGTATTGTTTGTAAATATGAGCACATGTTAATGTTTACAAATAGAACCATGTGCGAAATGCTTCCACCACGTGATCATAATCAATGTATGAGAAAAGCATGTAATATGTTAGTAGCTTTGCTTTCTCCTCCTCCTGCTATACGATTTTCAGTGAAAAAGAAGAATATAGAAGCAAAATAAGCAGATAATTGCTACTGGAACGTAAAAACTTATTTTAACCCTTTTAATTCCAAATTATTTTTGTTTCAAAATTTCTTAGTTCCTTCTAAACTTATTGATTCTGACCTCATGTAATATATTTTGAGAATTTTAGTATTGTTGATTTTAGTTAATCATCCCTTTCAGCTGCGAGGCTATATGAGACGTGGGCCTACCGCTTAACGTGGAATCCGAACCACATGAGCTTTCGCGAGGAATGGAACCCGGGTCTCCCATGCCAAAGGAACATACGCTAACTGTTTAGCCACAACAGAGCTCAAGAGGATTTTAGTAGTAGCATATGGACTGGTAGCATGTCCTTACTGTAAAAAACGAAATAAATCCACAACAAATAATCCACAGACAAAAATTGATAAAAATAAATCGTTCCCATTTGGGAACAGTGAGATTAAAAGGGTTAAAATTATAATAAAAAGTACTAACCTTGTAGTATTTCTATGGCAACCAGAATTTCCCAAATACAGGTAGTCGATATTTCGAACAAACTTACTGATTATTCTTCATCAGGACCAGGATGCAGCGAGCTGTTTACATGAGATGATACTAAACTCTAGTGAAAATGAGGTGCTTGTAGAACTACGAGATACTAATATGTAGTTGCAATTAAAAAAAAAAAAAAAAAAAAAAACACTATAATTAGATTCGTAAAGACACTTATTTCACATTATTATTATTCTGTTTAGACTGGAAAGTGTAACCTTGTTAAAACTGTATATTCATTCAGAATAATAATTATAATAATAATAAATGTGTAATAAGTTATGTAAAATGGATATTCAATATAGAGCCATTATTTTAACAGCTGTTAGGAAATATGTCCCAACAAATGCTAAAAACAAAATTCTTCTTAATAAAAATTGATATATGTTTTGCTTTTGCAACCGCAAATCTGAGTTACTGAAAACCTGTTAACTTATAATTCAGAAGATATGTTCGTCTTTGTATACATGAGAACCCTGTTGCTGTTACTAGTTGGAACTAATTTCTCATAATCGAAAATATACAGAAGAATTCGTATGAAACAACTTCTAAACTGCAAACGCAAATAAAATCGTGTAAAAAGTAGGTTAATCTTTATTCACAGCAAATTATATATGGGCATTTTGAAAGAAAAAGAAAGTTTGCAATGAATTTCTAGTGATAACTGATACAAGTTAATTTACAGTTTCGTTAATAGTTGACGTTATAATCAGTTTTCAATAGTTACGTAATTCTCAGATTTTAAATAAAATAAATTTCATATTTTCATACAAGGTTGTGCTCAGGTGTTTACACACACAGTGTATGAAATATTAAATTGTTATTTCCTGTCCATGCAATGTTAATATACATATAAAATCAAAAGTAGGACAAAACCTTGCATGCTTTCTACATAAATCATAACATACATCACTACTTTACTCTGATGTTGGCCTCTACATAAATATAAATTTCTTGTACTATTCATATGCTACAAGTCACATTTCACTACTTATAATTAAACACAGATATCATTAAACCACAATATAACCATCTTTTCTGGGCCACTAAGCATGTATCTGTACCAAAATCAAAAAAGAAAATAGTCAACTCTTAATATTTGTGGAAATTTTTTTGTAAACACCAGCAAAGAACAATTTTAAATAACATAAAAGTAGAGGGCGCGGTGGCTCAGTGATAGAGCGTTCACCTCTGGTGCTTGGTGTCCCTGGTTCGATTCCAGGTCGCGCCGTGTGGACTTTGTGGTGGACAAACACCGTGCTCGTGGATTTTCTTGGGGTTCTCCCGTTTCCTTCCACTATTTCATTCATTTCTCGTCATCATCGTGTCCTTTAGCCTAACCGGCATAACCGTGGGACGTAAAAGTATCCGTTCATTTTGAACATAAAAGTATCCATTAACCTGTACTTGTTGCATTTATATTTATCTGCTGTGACTATATGTTGAATAATAAATTTATACTACGGAATAAAACTGGTTTGAAGAATTTTGTCAATACTATAAATTTGAGGTAGGTCATTGGATGGAAAAAACAATTACATTTTTATTCACCAAGACCCTTTCATTCTGCCAAAGTATTAATAATTTCGATGTGTAGTAAAATGTGCAATGCTTGTAAATGTTATGCAATGCTGGAGGAAAAAAGGGACTAAAATAAAACTAGCCACAAATCATATTCATTACCTTTTCTATGCTCTTCAAACTGAATTTCTGCCTAGTAAAAATAATTTGAACTGCACTATTAAAACCTCCAAAACCTTATATTTAGTTTTACCTTAATTTTAAAGAAACAAACAAACAAACAAACAAACAAACAAACAAACAAAAGTTTCAGCCTATCGTATGCTACTGACCAAGATTTACGGATCAGCAACCGTATGAAACAAATTATGTCACTGATTTTTTTTCAGTTGTTTTATTTGGTAGATTTTCTTCCACAATTTCAGTTCAGTTCAGTTCTTCCTTTTGGACTTTTAGTAATTAGACTTTAGATATATAATATAGCTACTTCTGCTACAACATCAAATTGCTAAATAAAACTGGAACGGACATTCCATACGATCGACTGCATTTAAAACTACCATCGATGTACACTCATGTCCAAAATTATTGTCGCATGTCTATAACTGTCTTCTTCTAAGAATATAATTTGATAATGATTTTGCAGAGTACTATTAGTACTGATACTTTGTGTATAATCGGGAAATGTATATATGTGGTACATTTCATAGGAAATGAATTATAAATACGAAAATTAGAATGAGTAAAACAAAATGTTGCTAAGTGGACAAGAACATTTTATTTTCGTTTTATTGTTCGTATTTACTGCTCTTTTGACATGAAATTTGCCACATACATATATTTGCCGATTGTATGCATACTAACATTGTGAAAAATACTGGGCAAATTCGCTATCAAATTATGTTCCTACAACAACATATTTATAGATATGCGACAATAATTTTGGACATGAGTGTACCTAGTCTCAATCCCAGACGTTCAGCAAATCAGAAGTTCAGACACATGTTTCCATGGCAACGTTACTTAAACATATGGAAAAATATGCATGTACAAGATTATAAGTATAATCCGCTTAATTTTAATAGTCATCCACGTGTGAGTGAATAATTTTGAATATATTTATCACAGTTAAAGAAATCGAATATTTAATACGATCATACTAAAATAATATAAGTTCACAGAATTTATAAGAATTTTCCTAAATATATGCATTGCAATGGGTGACAAACTTGATTATTAATATCACTACGTCTACATATAAGCTAGAGTATAATTAACTAATTGATGTAAACGAAAACTTGAAAAAATCAAATAAATATTATTAATATATGAAAAATAAAATGAAATCTTTAAATTTTACGTCCCACGGTTATGCCGGTTAGGCTAAAGGAGACGGTGATGATGAGAAATGAATGAAATGGTGGAATAAAGAAAGTGGGAGGAAACTGGAGAGCCCCGAGAAAACCGATGAGCACGGTGTTTGTCCACCACAAATTCCACACAACGCGAGCTGGGATCGAACCAGGAACCCTAAGCACCGGAGGTAAACGCTCTACCACTGAGCCACCGAGCCTATTAATATACGAAATTTACAACAAAATGCAAATTATTATATAAAACAAATTAACACTTAGGAAAAACTGGAATTGAGATTCTATAAAAGTGCACTTTACTTGGTCAATAATTCGTTAATTTTTAGTGTCTGTATTCACATTTATTACAGTCGATCAATTTTGTTCAGAAGATATTAATATGAAATGTATATACTTGAACAGTTTTCCAAATACATATTTTGTCCAAATAGGGGAATTTAATGATTATATTTATCGATAAATTTATTTCAGAAGCTATTAATGTAAAATAGATATAAATGAAAATCGAATCTCATAGTGTGTTTTAAGATGGCTTCACATTGACTTCGATACTGTGTTTGAGTTGATTGATAAATACTGCTCTAACCTTACCAAAGAAGAATTGATGAGTTTTAATGCTCATAAATACAGACATTAAAAAATTAACGAGTTATTCATCAGGTAAAGTGTACTTTCCAGTCTTAAGAAGAAAAATTGAAATTTGAGATAAGTGTCTAAGACTCTCACTATAGTAAGGTTTTGACTATTGCAACTACGTATTGGTGTCTATAATTCTGCTCGAAATATTGTCTTTTATTGGAAGATTAATAATTTTGATTTTAATTATATAATGAGACTTCACTTGGGCATTTCACAAGACAAAATAGAGTGGAGAAACATGTTAAGAAGACGATGAAGATAATAATTAGGGCCCGGATTTTTGTGCTAAAAAACTGTAAAATATTTATTTTTTATGTGCTGAAAAATGAAAAAAAATTGCTAAAAATTAAATAATATTTAAGGAAAAGTATGGGAGAACGCACAATATAAGAAAAATCAATACTGGTACTCACCAATAGTTCCTATTCATCAGATGTCGAATTCCATAGACATTGAAGTGAATAATGCCTTTTCCAAATCGTCCATCGTAAAGCCATGCATATTGTCACGGAAAAATGCCTTATATTGAGAAAAGGAACGTTCTACATGAGACGATGTTAACCTAGCGAATTTCAAAAGGGGCATATCACGAATATTCACACCATCAGCTTCACTTGTGTTTTGGCCTTCCAATACTTCAGATATTATACACGGGGTTTTATAGTCAATGTTTTTCTCAAACAAATCCTTAAATTCTTTCTCTTACGATTTCAGTTTTCCAAGCAGATAGAACATTCAGCTTTTCTTTCAACGCACTGTACTTCTTTACACGAAGTACTCAATAAATCTTCCGTAGAGTCCAGTTTCTTTATATAGAGTGAGTCAAGAAACCGATATTGGCAGATATGAAAGTCAAGTCACATTTCAAGGCACTATCACTTACTAAGAGGATGAAACATCGTCTGGGTTTAGTTTAGCTACTACAGATAAAAATGCTTCAAAATGATCCGCATAATATAGTACTGCGTTAAGCCAAGTATCCCATCGTGTGATTACGGGTGTTAGAGGAAGTGAAAGATCGGGATTTGTTTCTTTGAAAAGTTCAATTCTAGTTTGCGATTGTATGAAAATTTCTTCCCATTTGACACTTACTTGTCCACTTTAGGATAAAGGGTTAAGATTTTTTCACACAATCTATGTAGGGGGTGTACGACACACGTCACTTCAATTATGGTAGGATAGCATACGGAAAGAGCTTTACCAGCTTTCCTCATATAAGGAGCACCATCAGTCAGAAAAGGCAAAACATTGTCATAGTATTTCACACCATTCGGCCATAAAATGTGCAGATTCATCGAACAGCCTGGCGGTTGTCACGTGATTCGTAACTGAAATTTCTTCAAAGGCTAGCAGTGCTGTGCCTACGATTACTTCCCCTTCATCTATGATCACTCGTCTTCCCTTCAGTTTTGACTTCAAAGTACACCTTTAGAAGCTTTTTGTTTGGAACAAGTTACCCAACGCAGATAAGCGGAATTTATGACGACGCTGTTTCTACAGGTGGGAAATTGCTTGTAAATACGATGGATAGATTTATGTAGCCTATGCACCAAGGCTAGCTCCACCATGCAACGGAAACTTCGCAAAATGGCAATGCAAGAAAATCCGCCAACACAAAGGTGTATGGCTAATCGTCTTGACGTGTCTTTGGGGACTGTGAGCCTGACGTTACGCCATCAACTCAAGCTGGAAAAAGTCATGAAAGCTCGCGGCCATCTTCTCACGGATGCCCAGCAAAAAGAACGAAGTGTAACGCCCGGAAGCTGTACGAACGGCATCTGGCAAAACAAAGGTGGATGTAGACCTACGTCGTAACGCTCGATGAAGCATGGATTTACCTTTCCGACTGCGGCAAACCGAGAGCCATCATGTACCGAGAGAAAGGTGCCAAGAACTTCACGCGGCCGATCTACGAGCATGAGATTCCAACAATGTACGAAAATGACTCCACTCTGGTGCGCATTCACATGGACAAGACCTCATCACTTACCTCACGATCGTCCCTCGCATTCTACAGGGAGATGGAGGAGGCAAGTGGTATACAGTTGATACCTTTCAATGAGGTACCTGTTAAATTTCCAAATGCAAGTCCTATGGATTATTGTGGATTTGGATTGCTGAAACGGGCTTTGAAAAAACGGCGTGTGACAACTGTGAAAGGACTTGGAAAAGCTGTGCAAAGGGAATGGGACAAGATTCCCCTCCCAGTTCTTCAGAGAAGCCTATTACAGTGGAAAGTACGCTGTCGGGCTATTGTTAGGAACCCAGGGAAACACATCGAGCACTTACGGACCTGGTGCCGTGGATTCTTCTAAATTTTTAGGTAAGTCGAAATTGACCAAATGTAGACTGAACAACCTCTGTATATAGTGATAATCATATTTACTTCGCTGGTGGTTGCAACTACACTATCATCGCAGATTTCACGTTTCAGGTTTTCACTAGGGTATGTAATTGCCTCTCTTACGTTCAAAATATGTAACTGAAAATGGTGAAGTTCTAGTGAAGTACACTAGAACGGATAGGGATGTACCGGGAACATTGAATATATTACATATTCTACTTGCTATCTAAACATATAAAATCATAAAGTGAAAAACACGGAAGAATCATAATTATCCCAATTAATCGGATATGAAATGGGATCTACTGTGTACAAGTAGGATCCGAATTACTATTCGGGATTTTATTCGAGACTTATTGTCTCTGTCATCGATTAAACCCAACACTTTGAAAAAAAAAGAAAAGAAAAGAAAAAAAACGCACTTGGTGCTTCGCGACGAAGGGACACTGTAGACACACAGCTCACGTACAAAATAGATATATTGGCACTTCATTGAGATAATTTTGTGAACAATTTTCCCTCGTAGGGTACCTACTAAAAATAAATAAATAAAAATCTCTGGGTGCTTGTCATAGGCGTCTTCTTGAAATGGCGTGTAAAAGAAGTATATGACGCAAAAAGCACTAAAGGATGAATAATTTACAAAATAAAAACCTTACAATTTTTCAGTATACGGCGTACGATATACCATTGTGTCTAATTGGAGGGTATATTTCGATAGAAATATACGAATAATATGTACAACAGACAGCAAAATTTGATTTACATTCTGCGAAAACTATACTGTCTACTGTAAAGAACCAATTTAAATTAAAAAGTAGTCCACAAATAATTGTCGTTACACAATCATTGCTTAAACTAACAGCATATTATAGACTTTAATGAATATACTAATAAATGTATGTGCTTCTTTAAAAATCATTGAATATTAATTGATTTTTTCTTCCAGAATGTGGTCTGTCATATTTTACTGAATACTTTCAACTTCCGTATTGATATATTGAAAAAAAAATATTTACACAGCTACAGGCTGTGTAAAAATCATTAAATCTTATAAATGTGTTACAAACAGAAAAGTTTTGTACAAAGTGCATAGGATTCAAATTTTTGGTGTAAAATTAATCAATCACAATGATATATTTAAAATGCATAACAATACTGTCTTACTTACTACCAACATTTGTCTTTCTTACAGAAAACCGAAGGCTCAAAATATATGAGGCAAGATTTCAGGGAATCGCGTGCATCTCCTGGTCGAAGAAGATCAAAATCTCGATCCCCGTCACCTGTGAGACGAAAGCCACCGTTTGGAAAGCCGGAGAGAGCTGAGAAGTGGGTAAAGCCGAAGCAGGAGAAGCTCAGTGAAGAGGAAATGGAACGTCGTCGTCAAGAAATGATGAGTAACGCTGTTGAAAGGGATCACGAGCGAAAGCAAAATATAGCCAAATACAAGGAGGAAGACTCCAGAGAAGACAAAGGAAAGAAATACTCTAGAGATTTCCTCAGGTTAGTTTTGTTCTCCTCCGGTTAGTGTAACAATATTTTCTTTTCTGTTTTGTATAGGATTTGATGTACGCGAATGAAGTGTGTACTCTACGAGAAAAACGTAGACACAAAGAACTCTCTCGTGCTATATGATTAGCGCACGTTGGAGACCCAGATTCGACTCCCGGAGGAAGCTCTTGTGGTTCGGATTTCATATTAAGCTGTAGGTTCACGTCTCACGTAGCGTCGGTGCTCAAAGCAGGGTTCCCACAGAGCTGGAAAATCAGGGAAACTTGAAAAGTTCTTTGATGTGAGGGAAATTATTGGAAAGTTCTTTAAGGTCAAGGAAACAAAGTAGTCATTCTCGATAATGAAGGCAACTTTGAATAATAAGTTTATTTGGTATTTAGTGAACACAATACAGCAATCTAGAATAATAGGAAACAGATGTACAAGTTATATCAAGGTGTGTTATGTCATGATTCGTGGTTAAATTCTTAACGCTGAAATCAGTTGAGCTACAGCATCTTGAATCCCCTAATGTAGACATAGTCTCAGGTCTCTGACCTTCTGAACTGAGATACATACTTGTTTTTAACCGACTTAAAAAAAAAAAAAAGACCCGTTTATACATACGGTATGTGTTATGCGTATGTTCAAACATATGTCTTCTACTGATCTTAAAGGGTTTTGTTTGTTTAATGGAGTATTCTTTTTCTGATTGTTCCACATAAATTTCATGAAGATCTAACCATAGTCTTCTGAGCTAGATCATGAAACTTCACAATGGTTGACAATGTTCATATCATAATTGTGTATATGATCACGCATAATTTCGACATAGGTGCACCAGTTTTGTTGATTTATTTTTGTTTGAAAAAGAATGTTCTCGCGTTAGTTTCCGAAAAATTTCATTAGTAAGTGGTAATAATCCTTGAAGCTGTCCGGGGAAAATCATTAAAACTCAGGAAAAAAGTTAATGAAACGTTAAATTCCAATCCAGTTCTACTAATCAACCTAGATACAGAAAAAAAAAAAAAAAACAAAAAACAGGTTATATAGTGATAAATGTACAACTTCTAATAGAAAGACCGGTTTAAGATGCATGAGTTTTAAATTAAGGATCGTATCTGATGACAATATAAGAAGTTAAAGTGCATTGACATACGTACCTAAGGGAATATCTGTTTTATGAAAGCGTAACTTATTTATTTGATAATAAGCAGACACTAATTGTAAGCTGGAAAAGTGTACTAGAAACTTATTAGTGAAGTATATAAAGTATAAGAAATAAAACTATTCGCTTTCTATGTAAATAAATTTAATTTTCTTGCTGTGAATACTTAAAATAACGGTATTTGCTAAGTCCAGACGTGAGCGATATACAATTTGGATTTCTTTTTTAATAAAAACTAATTAAAATCCACTACAATAAGAGGAAAATCTAATTAACTTGGCAACATTGAGTCCTCGACTGTTCAGTATTTCAGTGTGACTCCTCTCCCCACTCACACATTAACTTACAAAAAATAACATGACGCAGCCATCTAAGGATTTGGGGAAGGTCAGGGACCGCTGTTTTCCTTCCCCAAATCTTTCTGAGTTTTTGTCATTCTGTGATATATTTTATAGCAGTTGGTATTTAAAATATTCTTCAATAATAGGTGGGAAAATAAGTATCCCCCTAAAGAAGTCGTAAAGCAATGGGGACAAACAAGACATCGGTTTAATGCATACGTCATTTGGTGACGTACGATTAGCATCCTGTAGCTTGCACTATCGCAGTGCTATCAGAAAGTTCGGCTGGTAAATATAAAGGTTGGACCAGTCAATGTTGTGCTGTATTGTCAGACATTGACAAGACTAATGTGTGCTATTCGCAGAAAGCGGCCTGATCTCGCTTTGGACGACAACACAAGACCACACCCGGCGGCGGCAACACAAAACCACCTTGCTACCCTCGGTTGCGAGCGTCTTGCAGACCCGTCGTACAGTGTGAATCCCGTGTGCAGCGACTTCCATCTCTTTCTATCATTGAAGAAAGCTCTCATCGGAAGACACTTTCGAACCAGTGATAAGGTGAAGATAGCTGTAAAAGAGTTTTTTCCGTATGCAGAACACTTTTTTTTCTTTTTTTCCCAAGAGGATTGTAAAGCAATATGATAAATGCATCAGCATCCTTGTTTCTTCTGTGGAAAAATATAGTAAACTATACTCTATTTTGAGGTATATTATTTGTCTTGATAATTCATTGTCAATTGATGTGTGTGTAAAATAGAAATTTACTTGTTACTTTCCAAAAGATAATTCTAGCAGTGCTATTATATCAGTATTTATCAATTTTCATTCTTCTTTTTTTTACAGACATCAGTTGTCGTACGCCATGTCCCAAGAATCCCTTGAAGGAAGAATAAAATCCAAGATCAACAACATCCAGCGATCTAGTTTTGCCATGGATAAGAATTTTGCCAAAAGATGAAATGTTTTCCATGACAGCTATCAAAGAATATTACAATCAGTACAAATCAGGAAATGTACAGTCGTTTTCTACTGTAATATTCAAGTTTGCTTAATGTAACATAGTTTAACGATAATACCTGTATATATTTTAATATTTAAAACATAAATAATATTGATTTTTAATAGTCCCTTATACGAGTTTTTGTTTTTATATACATATTTAGGAAAATTTAGAATTAAATGAAGTCTTTAGAACACTGTGATGAGAACATATCGCTGCAGTAGGTCAGTTCTAGGAAATTGTATCTAAAGATCGAGAAATTGAGTTTTGAATACATTTGGATTTTCAGTTTAAATCAGTGGGGATATTTTTCCCCCTATTATTAACTAGACCGTTATCGTAATGCAGAAGTCATCGGTTCGAAATAAAATTGTAATTAATCTGGTAAATTGTATCTACTGTAACACAAAATTGAACTTAAAATGACCTCTGGAGGTCGTCATACAAACTAAAGCCAAGTAAAAACAGAGAAGAAAATTAAATTTGTTGAAAAAGAAAATATAGTTTCATTTTTTAAATCCCTTTATATTTCGTCTTGAATTAAAATAAACAAGAAATAAAGGGTGAGGTATAAGAAAAGCTCATCTTAAACAGTGTGCCACGTTTCCACTTTCCCATATGAACCTTCGTATCAAAATCCAAGATGACCGCCATGATGCACCAAACCCTATTTGATGTACCCCACCTCTATTACCGGTATCCCTCTACGACTATTCTTCGCACACAGTTTTCAAATTAAGGAATGGCATTCAACTTTGACGTCACACTGTAGACAATTACTGAACTAAAGATAACTATAGATAACTTACAAGGTGTATACCATTGAATTCGCACGTACAGAGAAATAGTATATAGTTTACTTTCAAGAAAATGGTGGTGGTGCAGTACATCATTGTTTTACAGATTGAGTTCATAATAAAAATATGACTAATATACTGTGCAAGGCTAATGTCATCAGATTGCAAACTTAGAAAAGAAAGGATTTTAGGCGAAGGGGGTAATAACTCCCCCCCCCCGGGAACTTTTGCCGCTATATTCGAAATGTTCCTTAGGGTCCTTAGAATCAAAAAATAGTTGTTGGTCAACATATAAGTGCAACACCTGGGTCCTGGGGCCCTTAACCCTTTAGCACCCGTGTATATTTACAGACATCGATGGGATCTCTTTAAATGACCGTAGATCAAACCGTTATACCTCGATCGATTTGTAAGACTGTAGGCTTTCAGTTTACGTAATGAACGGAACATTTTTGCGTACAAAGGAAAACTAATTGATGGATATTTAAGAAAATTTCCCTTAAAAAGTCCCTTCTCGCAATTCTTTTACTTATTACGTGGCAACACTGCAAACTAGGTGAATAATAAAATGTATTTATGTGTCCCAGTTCATGTTCAACTTAAACTCAAAATTTCATCTTGATCCATCAAACAGCAGCAGAGGAAATTTGTTTTTTCATAGTTTTCACAGAGTTCATAATAATAGATTTTCATAAAAGTACGAGTATGACTTTGTGTCAATATTCCGACCGTCAGTGCAACACTGAAACAAGTTATACCTCGATCGATTTGGAAGAGAGTAGGCCTTCAGTTTACGTAACGAACGAGACATTTCTGCGTACAAGAAAAAATAATTGAGGGATATTTAAGAAAATTTCCCTAAAAAAGTCCCTTCTCGCGATTCTTTTAGTTATTACGTGGCAACACTGCAAACTAGGTGAATAATAAAATTTATTTAGCTGTTCTATGTTCAACTTTAATTAAAAATTTCGTCTTGATCCATCAAATAGCAGAGGAAATATGTTATTTTATAGTCTTCACAGGGTTCATGATAATGGATTTTCAAGGAAGTACGAGTATGACTTTGTGTCAATGTACAGTTACTATGTGGCAACACTGCAAACTACGTGAATAATAAAACGTATTTATGTGTCCTATTTTATGTTCAACTTAAGCTGAAACTTTCATCTTGATCCATCAAATAGCAGCAGAGGAAATATGTATTTTATAGTCTTCACAGGGTTCATAATAATTGATTTTCATGAAAGTATGAGTATGATTTTGTGTTAATGTTCCGTTTTACTTTTCTATAGAAAACAAGTGATACAAATTATTCTAGTTGATTTTCTCATTCGTTATATTATGACAGATTCCCAGTACCGAGAAATCCCTCAGGAAGGTTTTGTGGTTTCGTCCATGGTATAATGCAAAAATTTCAAAGCAATAATTCTACTGTTGTGCAGTTACATTATATTCTTTGAAAATACTTGTTGTTCTGTTATTCTACAATGAATACACTTCGAAATATGTCTGCTGGTATATGAAGTTATCAAACAACTCTCCAAGTTATTGCGTAGGGCATGTATTCTTATTAGAATGAAAAACAGAAAGAAGCGAGTCAGACAGACGACAATTGCAACAAGAAAAGAGATTACTGTTGTGAAAAATCGAAAATTCTGTGTAATACACTACGCATAAAACATGAGAACGAGAAATTTCATTAAACAATTCCATAAGAACTTTCAGATCAAAGTACTGCGGCAAGAGTCTGACATTGCAAAACTGCACCGCTTAACATCAATTTGCATCCAAATTCTTACAGAATACGACACAAACAAACATGGTCTATCGCTGGGACTGCCAAAGTTTAACAAAATTACCACGGTTGCTAAGTCAGTCTGCTGAATCATGTGTGGCGGAAAATTGTACACCCTTAGTGGATAATTCACCATATTTAGAGCGTACTGCTATACGGCAATATGTGGCAGATATCCTGTTTAACGAGGAGCAGTGCGTATTTGGGCCAGAAACGGCTGAAAATATATATAACCTTGGTGTACGTATCATTTAATAATTCCGAAATTTTCTATGGACATTACTATCTTCCTCACCGACATTTTCTCAAAACTCATCATACTACATTGGATCAATCGTAGTCGTATAGAAGTATCAAACAAAAATTTCTCTTGTAGCAATAAAAATAAGTTCAAAAACCTCAATATTACAAGTAGCAAAATACATTAAGTTATTCACAAGTAGAAGATTAGCAGTGATTATACTCTCAGACTGATTCTGTGGAAGTTCAGGTTTTTAAAAGTGCAGGCTGACTATATTGAGGTATATATTTTTTATTATTAAAAGAAATGTTATTGTTTAACATTTTTATACCATAATGATTGATCCGATGTGATCTGATGAGTTTGTAATAGATGCTTTACGAAAGCACCCCTGAGAAGAATGGAAGTTCTCAGTGAAGATTTCTTAGGAAGTTAAACAACGAGTTACGAAGGGAAACTAACAGAGCAAGGGAAGATTACAAAAGAAAATACGAGAACATAGAAAAATTAGAAAGAATTGGGAAAATGAGGAAATGTACAAGGAGTTCAAATCTATGGGAGTAGGAGGAGGCAAGAGGGTATTACGATGGCTAGAAAAATAAGAATGGGAAGGTAATCAGCGAGAGAAGTGAAGTCTCAAGAAGATGGAAAGGGTATGTTGAGGACTTACATAATTGTAGGAATAGACTATGTGGCTTAGATGTTATAATAGAAAATGAAGTAGGCGAGGATGATAAAGGGTTTAGTATTCTTCAGGATGAGTTTGAAAAAGCTATATATAAGATTAAGAATGGAAAAGCAACCGAGATGATGATCTATCAATCGAATTCATTAAGAATATGGGAGATAAGGGCAAGAAAGAATTGTTCCGACTCTGCAATGAAATATATGAAACAGGAAGATGTCCAAAAGACTTTCTGCAGTCGATCATGATATCGATGGCTAAGGAATCGAGCCCGAAGAGATGTGAAGATTATGTATATTATAAATATATACTACTACTACTACTACTACTACTTATACAGTGGAATCGTACAGCAAAACTGCACACGTACGGAAAGTAAATTACTTTTTTGAGTATTTTTTTATTAAAAAATTCCCTGGCCCAGGTTTGAACCCACACCAAAAGCAATTATAATTAGTAGCTCATTGCGCAGTATGCTCGGCCACCAAGACTACCAGTAACAGCCATTTGATTTCTGCTATATTTATGGCACGTGGCGAGAAACCGATAACTGCAACTAACCAGAACCGCGTATTTAGCTCCTGTGAATAGTGTCGAGCGCGATTTAAAAATATGCTTCTGAACCCTGTTGAATTTGTTTTTACTTTCAAGGCCTCCATTTCCCTTTTTCATGTGTTTCTGTTTACATACCTAAGATAAGTAGCTCTAAGGGAAGAAAGAACGTGAGGCATTTTTGGATATTGATATTTGTAATTGTAATAAGAGCAATAGAACTTATACTACTACTTGGCTTTCGAGACACACAGCCTGAGACTTTTTAGAGGAGCTAACGACTGGAAAAAATAAATTTTTGAGTCACTGTAATATATAAATTATTACCTAGAAAATCGAATGTAACTGTGTGTGCCTAATTATCACGGCCAAATGGCAGTCAAATGAAATGGAGTTTGGTATATAGTTAGGCCTTAATCCAAACTGGGATGTTACCTTATTGCTTTCATTATAATAATTTCCTAATGGTAGTGGGGATACGAGTTTTTGCGAAGAAAATTGAGTATCTCAAAAGCCGTTCAACTTACGGAGCTGAAATTCAGTATATTAACTATTTATTGGAAATGAACAGAACGTCTTCTAGCATTTTTTAAACTTCTCTTTTTTAAACTAACCCTTTATGGGGCACTTTCTATATATGGTAAATTGATAATGGGTTAGTTTGTAAAAATAATCGAAAACGATCGATATTACTCGTAGTCGGGAAACAAACAATACAGTGCTTCGTATCATATGTGCTTACCATGCGCTTTCTACTATAATAATTTCTGAAGCTTGTTTATTATATGGAGCACAGGGCAATCAACCCATAAAGTTGTAAGAAAAATAGACATAAAATTTGTAATTTAAGCTTCTGTACGTTGGTCTACTTACCTTGATTTGGGACTTTAAAAATTTCATCCGTTTTTCCACTGAAACCGTGTAACGTGGGTTCCTGTCACCACGGCATGGTGCGTCCTCAGGTTGCGGATCGAGGAGAAGGCCTCTAGATATAGAGGTTAGCTGCGAATATACTGAATAAGCAGTCGCGGACAGACGACTAGGAGTGGTCCTCCAGCTTGGGGGTTTGGGTAAGGCTAACACCCTCATCCTGTAAAAAAAGGTACTTGTTCAGAAACATTCACAAAAGCCTCGGACAAGGACGGATAACTTGGCACGACATCAGCAAAAGAAAATGGACATGAGATTTGGAACATGGAATATTAGAAGTCTTTATAGGGCAGGCGCGTTAAAATCTGTAACGAGTGAGTTAGAGAAATACAGGATGGACTTAGTAGGAGTTCAGGAAGTTAGGTGGGAAGGAAATGGATCTGAGAATTCCGGAAATTTCACGTTCTTTTACGGGGAAGGAAATAAAAATCACCAGTTAGGAACAGGGTTTTTCGTTCACAAACGAATATTACCAGCAATTAAACGGGTTGAATTTGTTACTGACAGACTTTCTTTTATTACTCTTAAGGGACGGTGGTGTGATATTATTGTTTTAAATGTACATGCTCCAACTGAAGATAAGGGTGACGATATAAAAGATAGTTTTTACGAAGAAGTGGAACGGATATTTGACCAACTCCCGCGATACCATATGAAGATTCTATTAGGGGATTTCAATGCGAAGGTAGCACGAGAGGATATTTTCAAACCGATTATAGGGAACGAAAGTTTGCATAAGAAAAGTAATGACAACGGTGTTAGACTCGTGAACTTTGCAACATCCCAAAACCTAATCGTGAAGAGTACAAAATTCCCACATCGCGACGTTCATAAATACACTTGGACATCACCAGACGGAAAAACACATAATCAAATTGATCACGTTTTAGTAGATAGAAGAAGACAATCTAGCATAATTGACGTCCGGTCGTTTAGAGGGGCTGATTGTGACACTGATCACTACCTGGTAGCAGCGATAATACGGGAGAGATTATCGTTGAATAAAGGTAACACTCAGGGTCCGAAAACGGAGAGATTTAATTTAAAGAAATTAGAAGAGAGCCAGGTAAGAGAGGAATACCAGATTCAAGTTTCGAATAGATTCTCGGTTTTAGAAGACTCGGAGTGCACTAGTGTTGAGGATACTTGGATTGAAATTAGAGATAGCATTAAAAGTTCAGCAGTAGAAAAATTGGGACACACGGAAATACGTAGGAACAAACCATGGTACGACCAAGAATGCATTAAACTAGTAGAGAAGAGAAAACAGGCAAAATTACGGTGGCTACAGAATCCGAATGAAATAACTACACAAAATTTCGCAGATATCAGGCGGGAAACTTCCAAAACTTTTAGAACAAAGAAACGGGATTTTTTGAAAGCTAAAATTAAGGAACTTGAAGATAATAGTAAAAATAAAAATATTCGGGACATGTATAAGGGGATCAGCGAATTTAAGAAAGGCTATCAACCTCGTGCTTATATATTAAAGAAATCTGACGGAACAGTTCTCACTGATACGGATAGCCTCTTAAATAGATGGAAAGATTTCTTTGACGATTTGCTGAACACGCAGCCAAAAACTAATGTGCGTGGAGAAAAGGAGATACACACCGCAGAACCGTATATTCCAGAACCCAATCGAATAGAAGTGGAAGCCGCTATAAAGAAATTAAAGAAACACAAATCTCCGGGTGTAGATGAAATTCCGGCTGAGTTAATTTTAGCTGGAGGCGAAAAATTGTGGAACAAGATACACAAACTCATTCTCCTTATCTGGAACAAGGAAGAATTGCCACAAGAGTGGAAAGAGTCAATCATTGTTCCAATTCACAAGAAAGGCGACAAAACTGACTGTAATAATTATCGAGGCATTTCTCTTCTGTCAACATCCTATAAAATCCTTTCAAATATTCTGTTAGCAAGATTGACCCCATACGCAGATGAAATTATTGGAGATTATCAGTGCGGATTTAGACGAAATCGATCAACTATCGACCAAATATTTACCATTCGCCAAATACTCGAAAAGAAGTGGGAATACAATACCCCGGTACATCAACTATTTATTGATTTTAGAAAGGCTTACGACTCGGTTAGGAGAGAAACATTATACAACGTTCTTACAGAGCTTGGAATACCGAGAAAGCTAATTAGATTAATTAAGATATGTTTAAGTGAATCCCAAAGTAAAGTCCGGGTAGGAAAATTTTTGTCCACGAGCTTCCACGTCGAAAATGGCCTGAAACAAGGAGATGCGTTGTCGCCATTATTATTTAACTTTGTGCTGGAATACGCCATAAGGAAAATCAAAGATAGCAACCAGGGCCTAGAGTTGAACGGCATTCACCAGGTTATGGCATATGCTGATGATGTAAATTTAATAGGGGATGATAGGAGAACAGTAGAAATAAATGCAGAGATATTATTAAACGCTTGCAGGGACATGGGTTTAGAAGTAAATGCAGAGAAAACTAAATACATGGAAGTGCGTCGGGACCGTAATACGGCAAATTGTGGAGGCGTTAAAATATTAAATAATACTTTTGATAAAGTGGATACTTTCAAATATTTAGGATCAATATTAACAGACGAAAATTATATTCACGAAGAAATTAAATGTCGACTAAAAGCAGGGAATTCGTGTTACTATTCGGTTCAAAATCTCTTGTCGTCGCGAATTCTGTCGAGGAATTTGAAGCTTAAAATATATAAAACGATAATCATGCCTGTTGTTCTGTATGGTTGCGAAACATGGTCGCTTACTCTGAGGGAAGAACATAGACTGAAAGTATTTGAGAACAGGATCCTGAGAAGAATATTCGGACCCAAGAGGAACGAGAATGGGGAATGGCGGAAGCTTCATAACGAGGAACTACATAGTTTATACGGTTTACCCAACATTGTTAGGGTCGTCAAGTCTAGGAGGCTTAGGTGGGCAGGTCATGTAGCTAGAATGGAAGAAAGTAGAAACGCTTTCAAAGTCTTGACTGGTAGACCCATAGGAAAACGACCATTAGGAAGACCTAGGCGCAGATGGGAGGATAATATTAAGATGGATCTCGCAGAGATAGGAATACAAAGTAGAAACTGGATCCAATTGGCTAAGGATAGAAGTCAGTGGAGAGCTTTTGTGAACGCGGCACTGAACCTCCGGGTTCCATAGGCCATAGAGTTAGTTAGTTAGTTTTCCACTGAAAATAATCGATAATTCAACAAAGAAATAATTAGACCATGATAATTGAAATTCATCGAATTTTACCCATGACAAACACTTTACCATTTTATATCGTAAAGGTCAGATCCATCGTTATTGTAACAGAGCGGTGCTTGAGCGATTGACCGTAGAAATTCAAACTCCGACTAGTTAGAATTTCACAACCTGGTTTTATTATAAGTGTAAACTCTTTAGTCGGTAGAGAAGAGGCCGTGGATCATGTGTAAGTTAATGATGTGTTTTGGTGGGTCAGTGTTCATGGTGGGTGGTGGGTCAGTGGGTCGTGGGTGAAGTTTTCATTGACACGACTCGGTTAACTGGTTTGGGTTCGGTTTAAGCTTGAAACAGAATATGTCCGTTTATTTCAAAGAACGAACCGTAATTTGGTTCAATTTTGTTCGAAAACAGACAGTATATTGCCACTTTTCAGAATATCCGTATATATTTTGGAAAAGTTCCAAACGATGTGTAATGGTTTCGTTTTAGGTTAAGGTATTATGACTCTGCTGTTTCACTTTTAAATGGAATTAAGATTCTACATGTTTTTTTCTCTATATTTTTTGTGAAAACACGTTAATGAGCAAAATAAAATATAACTTTTTTTTTGTTCGGATTGGTTTGGGTTAACAGCTAGAAAATGTAATCTTTACGTTTAATGTCCCACGATTATGTCTGTTAGCTTGAGGAAGACTATGATTAAACCAAGTGAATTATGATGTACGAATTGGTGGAATGAGAAAGTGGGAGTGTTCTGAGAAAACCCACGAGCACGATGTTGTCCGTCTCAAGCTTACTTGCCTTGAGAACGAACCAGGTACCCCACTCATCAGTTAGTTTAGTAGGCGGGTCTCAGTTTCGATTCCCGGTGGAAGAGCCTTTGAAATATTAAATGTCCTCGATGTATCTGTGTTCGTGTCCCTGTCGTTCAAGGTTACTGTAAATAACTGTAAAACGAGAATAACCGAATATAATAGAGATAAGTTACGGAGATACTTTCGGTGAATCAGAAAAAAAAGTGGTCTGAGGCTCCAGGTTAAGGATTCGAATTACTCTTAAGACCACTTCCTCCTTCATGTTCTTGCTTGTTTGTAAGTCTTTTTTTAATTTATATTTGAATTCTCTGGACTAGTATTTTATCATGACCGAAATCAGTATTTCATCGTTAATAATATATTTGAATATTGGAATTGGATTGTGCAATTTGCTACATAGACGAGTGTTTCTTGACTCTTACTTAACACAGCAGTCTTAGGGTAGTAGCTTGAGCATTCGTTTCGTAACTTAGGGGTCCATGGATCGATTCTCTGTGAGGAAATTAAGAAAAAATTTATCATTTACAATGTTGATATTTCTGACGTATATTAACATGAAAAATAGTCAATTTCTCTCGTTCTTACAAGTTAGAGTTGAAACGACTTCCTTCACAGGGGAAATACTGACAACATGAACGTCATAGTCTACAATCTCGATTCGTACTCTCTGAAAACTTAGAGTGATTAGCAAACAATTCATGAATACATAAAGTATGAGTCATAAAAGTGTCAGAAACTTTATTGTTTCATTGTGGAATTGTTTCTAAGTTCTTCTGCTCTTACTAGAAATAATATTTTAATATTTTCGTGTGCCATTTCCAACACGTTCCGTATATCTGTTCAACCAAAATTTGTAAACAGGAACTATTTTTTTTTATATTTATATGCATATTTTGTTAAAATATCAATATAACGCATACATAATCCAAAGTTTTTACGCAAAATAAAGGAGTTACTATGTATCGTGATGAAGACAAATTCTACTTAGTTTCTGTTAAGGCATCCGAAGGTTCGATTGTCGTGTTGTTCGGAGCTGACACCTTTTTCCCCTTCATTTCCTTCCAAAGTATCTCTTATAAGGCAATTCATCCTTATAGAGGGTCTAAAAAATTATTTTCATTTTTCTTAACTTCAGTATGCTTATTTGCATTTTAATAGGACATAATATTGAGGTGCCAAATATTTAATAATAATAATAATATAGAAGATAAATTCCGTATGAGAACAGATTGTATTAAAATATGTAAAATCGCCCCTAGCATTAGGCAAAAGTTACAAAATTGTCGGAATTGGAGAGCAGTGTGAGGATCATCAGGACATACCCTGTGCATACGTCCCTACAGCTACCTAAATGTCAAATGGAATGTTTCCAGGCAAATTTCATGTAGAAAGTACGGCTACTGAACTCACAAGAGCCCTAAGAAAATTTGTTTTTAAGTAATGGTTATGTAAAATGTTAATTCTCATTTTTTTTTTTTATTTAGAAACGAGATGAGAAATTTCTCTTCTCGTGGGCAACATTAAACAAAACCAAAATAATATTTCCAAATGTAACGTTTCTGCCTGTAGTGGTATGACCTGAACGATAATTAATCTTTTAATCTTTTACGAGATAATAATAATTATTATTAGTTTATTATTATTCCTGAAGATATGATAGTTCAAGTATTGAAACATCCAAGTATTCAAATATCTGAATATAATAAAACGTATGTCATCGCCGATCAATCGCCATCAAAATTCCTAAAGTAAAAAAATATGCCCGAAGTGGATTCGAACCAAGAACCGCCAGATTACTGGTCAAGCGCCTTGATCACTGGACCGCGATCACTACGCGGTAAACGATTCGTCTTTACTCTGGTTACGTTAGGTTTCTTTTCCTCTGCTTGCAAAGTTGTATGTTATATTTCTTCGATTCAAAACGTTTTTCGTATTTCTTTTATGATGATATAAGTGAATAATCTTCGGCAAAGTTTATATTAATAACTTGAGTTGTTCTTAAACCTTTGGTTCACAAGTTTGTTTCTTCTCCACACGGAACTACAGATATGACAGACTTAATTCTCATACACTGCATTTGTTTCAAAGCAGTCGTCATTACCTGGTCAAAGACTTATGTCCGCCACAATACAATTCGTAACTCTGCACCGTTGCTGTGTTATAGGTCCGAACTTGGAGTAAGATGTAGTGGTCCAAAATTCATTACTCCACCTCAGAAAGCAAGTGGCAACATCACAGAAGTACTTTCTCATAGGAAATGGCTGAATGGTTGCGAAGAGATGGAATGAAGATGATGTGCGGTCAAGAGAAAACGCGAAGTATGACGAATTTCATATCCAGGGTCGTTTTCCTGTCTGGCCAACATTCGAGCAGTGAACGAATGCGTTGTTTTTCAGCAGGCGGACACCTTTTGTCAGCATGCCACACTCGGGGATTTCACAGAATCCCGCAACGCATGCAGCAGTGAGACAAAGTATATCCTGGTAATTGTGGTACGCTTTGACTGGAAAGGAAGTAGTAATACCCCATGCTGATTTCAAATAAACTTGATCATCGCTTTGGTCGCTCAGAGTTGAACATGGGCTTCCTTTGGTGGTACACAGTACGTCGGCAGGCGGTCATTGGTTTGACTAGGTTTACCCTGGTTTTCTTCACTCCCACCAGGCAAAGACCGAGATGGTATCTACTAGAAGGCCAGGACCATTCCTTCCCAAATCCTAGACCCACCTAAACGACTGATGTGACCCTGGAGTTGGAGATCCGAACCTTTCCTTTAGTCATTCCCTTGCATAAATAAATAAATAGCGATCGAATATAAAGTAATAATCTCGTTTATTACGGATTAGCATGGACTATTACTACTTGCTTTCCGGGCAAAGCGTACCACAATTACCAGGATATACTATGCCAGAATGTTGCGGGATTCTGTGGAATCCCAGAGTGTATCATGGTGGCAAAAGGTGTCCGTCTTCTGGAAAATAACGCACCCGTTCACTGCTCGAATGTTGACCAGACAGATGCACGATCCTGGGTATGAAATCCGTCGTAGTTCGCGTTTTCTCTTTACCACACACCATCTTCATTTCACCTCTTCCCATCCATTCAGTCATTTCCTAAGTTCAAGCACTTTTGCTATGTTGCCACCCTGCTTTCTGAGGTGCAGTAATGGATTTTGGGCCACTACACCTTACTTTACGTTCGGACCTATAACACAGCAACGGTGCAGAGTTTCAAACTGTACATTACCACATTACCTACATAGGTATGCAGAATTACACATGTAGCATTTCATTGCCCTACAATATGTGGAAGTTATTCAGGGTAAAACTTTCTCGCGCATCTCTCGTTAGCCGGCAAATTTCAAAGAAATCGCACATGTGCAGATTATTCAGAAACTTGATTTGCGACCACGGTTCATATAGGTGAAATTGTTCCAAATTACTTGTATAATATCCCCTTGCAAGGAATGCATCGAATTATTAGTCACCCTGTATATATTTCACCAGAGTACACAAATGATTTAAATGCACCTTATTTATTTTCCTTAAGATTTGTAGACATTGGTGAGTGTAGAGGTTTATGTAAATAATTCAGAAATGTTTACAATAATCTCAAGAACGAATACTAAAAACAAACACTTCTTTATTTACAAATTTATCTTTTAATACATATTTATTATTTCGTATAAAAACAAATTAACAAACAAAACTTACCACTATATACATAAGGATTAATAACACAAGATATCTATAATAATACAAGATATCCAACATATTAATAGTGATTACAAAGATAATACCTGCAGATGCCATGTCAGATGATGAGAATATATTATCACAAAAATGCACGCATATAACAGACAGGATTTTTATATCATCATAAATAAATAAGAATACAAGATTCTTAAATTATTATATCAAATTTGATATTGAATAAATTAAAAGTTATCAAATATATTTCACTGTGGCATTAGTGGTACAGTGGTCCAGGAACTCAAGCAGTCGCTGGATTTAATTTTTTAAGAAGTATAAAATTATAGAAATGTGTTTAAAAAATAAATAAATAAAAAATAAGAATTACAAGTCTCTATTAGTTACATATAAAGATAGTGACACAATTGTATTCCAATGAATGTACACTCGGTGACAAAAGTTCTTCCCATTTGATGAAATTAGTTTCGTAAATAACTTCAGAATGGAAGGACAATTTGAGTACAATTTTCAGTAAATTAAAAAGAATGTAATAACTGTACGTTACCACCACCGTTAAATTCCCAAAAATACCAGCCATACCATCGTTATTCCCAAAATAAATTTTACCAAATGGAAATAACTTTTGTCGCTGATTGTACAAGATCACATATTTGATTTCAGTTTTGTGGTACACAACAACTTTATATGTTACACTCAGTTTTATCGTTGTGTCAGTTATTTTTTAAATTCTTTTGAGTGCCCTGTATGTTTTATGTACCTACAAAGAATACAATATTTTATTTACTGGATATATATATATATATATATATATATATATATATATATATATATATATATATAATATGAAATTCACTGAAAGAATACAAACTTCTTGCATTATAAATATAATTGAATAACACAATTCAGTTTACATACATGAAAATTTATAAAATGATTATTTGAAACGTTTCGTTAAAAATTATGCGCGTGTTATCAGTACACGTTAAGAGCTAATTTTATTTTGTTTAATTATTAATATCAGAAATAACGAAAATAGGAGTAGTCTTTATTTACCACGCAAAAGTTGGCTCTCTAACCTTCTATTGTAATAATGCCTGAAAATTTAGGTTACTATAGAAGTATTTAAGACAATTAGACGTAATACAAAATTAACTAACAATAATTATATTACCAACAGTGATATTGGAAATTCTTGTTCTCAGGAAACTACAATATCTGATCACCTTATTCTCGCCTAGCTATTTTAGTACTTGCCTTCGACCGGAATACTTAGACAAAAGCTTTAAAATTTGTTGTTCACTAATAAAACTTTTGACTGACTTAAAAAATTATTCAAAAATTGTATTTTGCTGATGTATATATATATAAACCCAATTTTTTTGCATTTGCTTTATGTTTTAAAATATATTGACAAGAAGTAATGGTAAATAGTTTTACAAACGTTCGAAATATTCTAGATACTAGCTTTCCTTTCCAAAAGCTCTCTACGTACATTTTAGATCACAGGCTTCCATTTATAATTTACGGAAGAGCGTTTAAGAAAGACGTGCCTTTGTTTCCATACAATCACAATAGTTTCAGACCTATATATTTACCTATATAAACATACTTGGAAAATATATAGTTTTGAAACTGTTAGTGTCTTGTCCTGAGTTTATTATTTATGAATGTATTTTACTAAGAAATCACAAAGCCAAACAATCATCATATACAATCCCATCTACACACTACAAGGGATCATGGTGGTTTAGTAGCAGAGTGTTCATCTCTGGTGCGGAATGTTTTCGGTTGTATCCCAATACACAATGAGTTTATACATTGTATCCATTGAACTTTTTTGAGGTTCTCCTTTCCCTTTTCACTGTCTACATTCCACCAATTACTCCATCAGCATTAATTTGCATTAATCATCTCCTTTAGCTTAAAAAAACATAACTAGAGAGGAAAAATATGAAATTTCATATTTTAAACCGTGCCTCATAGGGCAATGAGAACAAGGTCCTTAATATTGCAGACATGCTGAATCGAAATATCGTGTTTTGAATTTTCATATTGAGAGAGTTTAGAGCTCTAACACTAAGGAACTGTCCCCTTGAATTTTACTGTACCCTTAAAGTATATTATATATTAACAAGGCCAATTGCTAGTGAGCTTTTATGCGTTGTTTAAAGAAATAGGAGAAATGTTCCCGTTCTTCGCGCAAGAAGAATGAGGTGTGATAAACATGAAACTGGAAATTTGCATATTGAAGAAATTGCCTCCCTTTACCTTTTCAGAGCGAAATTTTCGGAACTTATGTTCGGCTATTTTTAATGAGATTGTATACCTAATTTCACACTTCCATTTTGAAAGTCAAGTGATGTTTCCCTTATGGATAAGAGTCCATCGGTCAAAATAATGCCCCAAATCTTTATGACCTATACCATTATTCAAAATTCTAAAACATAACCATTTAGACTAATGTTAATTATGTATATCACAATGAACACTTGCATGCGGAACACTTGAACTAATTCCATATATGGCTCCAGATATATATATATATATATATATGGAGTACATGTCTACATTATTATATTTTAACATTAAGCACTATCTTGTTATTTAAGTTAGAATTAAATAAATCTCCACAATGAGCACTTTCTTAATCAAGAAAAAGAAATTTGAATATTATGAACATTTCCCTCTAAGGAGTGGAATTTTCGAAAACGCTAAAACACAAATTTCCTTATTTTAAACTAAGAATGTATATATACTGAAAATCTTTACTTTAATCCTTTACTGAATAAAAAATTGGACACTTTACTATTAAAGAAATTTCCCCATCAGGAACAGAATTTTTGAGAACTATAAATCGCATATTCTGTTATTTTTAAGTAAGGATTCATATAACGAATTAACATCTCCATGAGAATCCACATATTCGACACTTTCTGAATAAAGATAAGGAAATTTGAATATTACACAAACGGTCCCCAGTTTTCCCCGTATGGGAGCAAATATTGAAAGCGCTGAAACACGTATATTCCCTTGTTTTTTAATTAAGCATGTATATGCCGAATTTTACACCTAACTTAAGTGAATCCTTATATCGGCACTTTTTGAATAAAAAGATTGAGAAATTTAAGTATTGAGTAGAAATTTCCCCATTTAGTAGCAGAATTTTCCAAAACACTAAAAGCTGTATTCCCTTATTTTAAATTTAAGAGTTTATGTACTGAATTTCACACCTCCAATTCCCCGTAGTGAATTCCCACATTCGGCACATCATGAGTAAAGAAAGGGAAATAAATTTGAGTATTATAAAAGTTCCCTCATTTACCCCTTAAGAGATGAAACACATTTTCTCCTATTTTTAGTGAAGAGTTTATATGCCAAGTTTCATTTTAATTTAGGAAGTTGTGAGATACGCAATTCTAGGCTGAAAATTTGAACCGTCTTTACACTCCTTAGACTATATGTTTAAAAAAAGTCTTCCATATCTCTCACCTCTGTAACAAAACAAACGTTCTGTCCAAATTTCACATTGGTGTCACCGAGTGTGTGTCCAAATTGCTACCTATAGTAGTTCGGCCTGGGCGAAGATGAGAGGGTCACTTCTACTCTTGATATAGATAATAGTGTAAACTTACCTAATATGTTTTATAAAGGCTAATAAATATGTGACATAAATGTAAGGTGATATACATATAAATTTCATCTTTCAGAAAGTATATTAAAATTTTATATTTTAGACTTTTGATTTTTATATTTTCTTATTTTTCTCTTCATGCTTGGCCTCTCTGTCTATGCAGACCCTTGAGGTTTTTAAATATACTACAAAATGTTTTTTAAAGATAGGAGAATGGTAATTATTTTTAACATATGAACTATTTTTTTATTACACATATATATCACTAATTCTTGATTTTATAACACAATAAATGCAATGAACTATTATGATACTTGACATTTTGACACAACATCTGCAGCACATATATTAAATAAAATATTGTGATGATTTTGAGGAAGAATAACTGCACATCAATGGTGCAATCATTCGTCATACCGTTTAACATTAAAATAATAATAAAATATATAAAACTACCAACTTAATTATGTTATCGACAATATCTTAAAGCAAAGTCACCAGCAAAAGTCATGGCAATGTGATGTAATAACATCATTGTTAATTTTTGCAAGCGGGAGGAATTCTGGTTTCACGTTGTTACGTGTTTAGTGTGAAAGTATTCGGAATGATGAGAAAACTTTCGAGTTATATTCTCATTGGTTGCTCTAAAAGGAATATCAGATGGAGATACACTTCCAAATTAGTCTTGCTATTATATTGAATTATTGCATATGGAAATTTAATCCCATTAACTCTTTGTTATCAGATTTCATGATGTATGTTATCACTGGAGAGTGAAATTCAGTTATTTTATCAAAAAAGTAGTTAAACTTGTAAAATGCATTAATTGGATATCCTATTTGTTGTATGCTTTAGCTTAGGTTATATCAGGATAAGTACAACATTAGGATATTTTTAATATTCTTTTCCAGTAAGGAGACGACATGAGACCTACAGCTCAGCGCAGAATACGGATAACACGTCCAATATAGGTTGGAATATATTGAACAAAGTCAGTTTGTGTTCAGTTCATATTTGTGTACATTTTAACTATCTTAATTCTATAAAAATAACGGAATTTCACACTTTAAAGATAACACATATAATTGAACTTATGCATATATCACAGGGTGGGACGAAAGTTCTAAGACAATTTTATTTGAACAGAACAGAAAATTCAAATGTAAGGTTGCAGCATATGGGGTGTGACCATCATGGTTTCCGTTTTGATGGGATTGTTTTGAACCCGCATCAACATCTTCATTGAGAAATCAATTATATGACACACCAAATAAGTTTCAAATATTCTCAAAAATTAGTTTCTGCTCTGAAAAAATCGTAATCTAATTCGAAATATCCACACCAAGATTCCAACAAAGTTAATCAAGGCATAAGCCGCATAAATTGTTTGTCAAGTTGATTTCAATTGGAATAAGTAAAGAAGACCCTAGAAATACTTGTCAACAAGTGCTCCTGGATATGTTAATTCACAGATATTTCGGATAAATTCTGCTATCTATTTATGGAGTGAAATTTAGAGTGGAGCTTAGACGACTTTCTTCATTACTTCACATTCCGGATAGACAAAGCTCCTACCTACAAAACAAAATAAGTGTTCTAAAAATATAAGGAAGATATAAATCCCGTTAGTTCTACATGAAACCATATTCGCACTTCCTTTAAAATTCTGTGTCGACACGATTGAGTTTTAATGGTTGCTCTAGAGCAATTAGTTTTGAAGTGCATTTTAGAAAAAGACCAGTAAAACCCAATTACCTCGACATGAAGTTTTAAACTACCACAAGAAGTGCAAATGTGATTTCATGTAGAACTAGCGTGGTTTAGATCTACTTTATACTTTTCTTAAAATTTTTATTTTGTTTTGTAAGAATAATTCTCGTCTACTTGAGTGATCCAGCAATCAAAATAGTCGTCAGAGCCTTGTTCTAAGTTTCATCCTGCAGCAGAATGCAGTTAAATATTGGTGAATTAACGTATCTAGTTAGTAGGACTGCTTGTTGACAAGTAAGTATTTTATATAATAATGTTTTTTTTTTTTAAAAAAAAAACTACTTACGGGGTGTATGACTATCATGGCCGCCATCTTGATTTCGATTGTAAAAATGATGTTTCATATCAATTTAAAAGAAAAAATAGTACTTTTTAACTTAACCCTTTTAAAAGTGTGAAGTTTAAACTGATATCATTCATAATCTTTAAGTGTGTGTTCAAAAAATATTTCAGTATTGCTTTCGAGCTTTTTTCTTCCAATTAATATATCACATAATATATATAAACATTAAAATGGAAGCTACAATAGTCCAGTTCAACACCCACTGCCATATAGTTGTGGCTCAACTCTTTTTCAGCTTCGTGGCTAGACATTTTCTACATATTAGCATATAATCCATACTACATGTACCTCCACTAAGGATCGAACCTGCAGCCTTGAATTATTTTGACATCCGTTATGTGACCTGTTTTTAACATGAAACTGAAGTTCTTAAACTTTTAAGCGTACTCTGCTGAAAATGTACTCCATCTTCCTATTTCTAAATATAATCAATCGGTATCTTTGGAGATTGCTGCTGATATAAAATGCTAAAAGCACTCATAACCATTGAGTTGAAAAAATAACAATAATTATAAGAATACATACATATGACACTTTTGCTGGTAATTACATTCAATGTTCTTGCAAGTCAGTTTTAAAAATGTAAATTTAGAGTTTTGGGGAATGCGGTGGGAGTTTAAAAAAAAATGCGATTTTTCCTAGTGTAATGTTTTGAAGGTTATACGAAATATGCATATTTGAACAAAATCAAAAATAAATTAACTAATCGTTAGAAGGAAAAGAATTTTGTACACACAAGAATCTTTGACGAAAATCGAAATCACTCGATGATGATAAAATTTAAAACTATATTGCAGATATCAATTGTACAACTAGATCCAGATTATTTTTCAATTTCTTTGCCTATTGCGCCAAAATATTAATGAAATCTTGCGTTTTGTATATTTTCATTATTTTTTCTCTCATACGAAGACGTTTCATTTCACCTTTCACTCACCGATAAAGAGAGTCAAGGTTACAAATAAGAGTATGCAATATCGAGTAAGTTAGACTATATAAGAACATTGAAATATAGAAATAGTCGTTTCGTTTAAATTGTAAAAATAATGCTTTTACAAAAATATGTTCAGTTTTCAGTTACAAGTATACTGCTAAAAACAATATATTATATACATGTACAAAAATGAAAAATAAAATATAAGATACATACATACGCGTTAAAGTGTGTATTGTATTGTATTATATTGCCATTGCTGCTTTGAACTACGACAATATGACAATGCAAATAACAAGTTTAAAAAGCACTAACACAAGCAATGTGAGCTTTTGATCTCTATAGATCATCGTTAGATAAGAGAGGGTGAAAGAATACAATCAAATGGTCATGTGCCATCTTACATCATATTGTCAAACGCCTAATTACAATAGAATGAGTTACTAGATTAGTTTTGAAAAGTTGTTTTACATGAACAAAGAAACAAAGGTTTTTGAGTAGAGAGGTAAAAGATATGTAGAAAATTATAAAAAAAACAGAAAAATTAAAATCTCGGTAGATGTAAAGTAATAAGTCAGTGAAATCTTGTATGCTAATTACATTAAAAAAAAAAAAAAACAGCCAGCTTGCGAAAAATAAATGAGTTTCGAAACAAAACTTGATGACACATGTCAAATAACTTCAACGCGAACAGACGCCAATAGTTTACACACTTGCTGACAATTGAAGTAAAAGGGATAGTGTGACTAACTGATAGACAGTTCACTTCTATGCGAAGAGATCCAGGTGGTGAGAATTTATGAATTTGTAGCTTTTCACAGAGTTCGATCATTTGCTTTCACATTCTCAATGTCACCAATTCATCCATAACCATTCACTTGCATTAATCATCTATCTTATTTACCCTAAATAAAACAATCATCTTATTTCATTAAAATAGACATTAAAAGAGAAACAAACAGCGTACTTTTCTGTATATTTCAATAAGTCACTCGTAAGCGACTATCCAGTCTTCCCGAGAATGTATTCTTTCGAGTTTCTATTTAGATACCGAAGATAAAAGAGGTGAATTTAACGTTTGGAGTATAGGAATAGATTCATTCGTTGCTAAAGCGATAAAGTGCCATAGGACAAACAAAAGACTCACAACACACTTTGTTAGCGCTATTCTCTGGATATTCCTTAAGGAAACAATGTACCTATCTTATATTTTATTTTACATATACATATACAAAAACACGTACAAAAATGTGATATTGACAAACAGGACGGAATTGTCTTTTATGTTTTCTATAAGCACAAAAAAAGTACAGAATGGGAGAATTGTATTTTAACTCAGTTCGTGTCAGCTCGTAGTTAAATATCGTTGAAGTGCGAAGGATATTACAATACTGAAAACAAGGGCAAATACACTGCTAACGTAGTGGACGGCTGCACTGTAGAACGGACAATACGGACATTGGTAAGAACCACAAACTTCACATATATTCAAAATGTACAACGGCGTCGAGTTAAATATTTCTTGCACAAAGCGTTCTGAAAAAGAAAATGCAAAAATGTAGATTCATAATACATGTAACAATGTTTTCAAGAACTTGGATTATATACAAATACAAATACTCGTATATATATATATATATATATATATATATATATATATATATATATATAGTATATTTTATTTTTTAATAAGCAAAGCAGTTATTAGAAACCAAAAATAATTGAACGAATTTTCAAGGAAAGATTTTATAGTCAACTAGAAAAAATAACTTAGAAATGGTCACCTTGTTTTCATTTATTTGGAAAGTAAATCTACTTAATTGTCATTTTAAAATTTTGACAATTTCGTTCGTATATCTTGAGTATTTTTGGGAATTGTTGCATAATAATTCAAGTAAACAATGTATTAATTAATCCAGCTGTATCGATGGGAACTTCATAAGCTTATTAAACTTGTAATTTATTATATTAATAACGGTGTTTTCTATACTAGTATAAGGGGCAATCCAAATGAAATCGACCAATGATGGTTGCTGACAAAATTTAGCTTATTATTATTATTTTTTTAAAACCTAGGTTTGTACCACATTTAGGAAGTTGAAAACGGTATTCATTTATTTTTTTAGCCGTGCAGGTTTTGTCATAGCGGCCATTTTGTATAGGCGCCTGAGCACATTTTGAACTTTTTAGTGCGTTCTGTTAAACGCTGTAACTTTTTAGGTTTTAAAGGTAATGAATTCAAACCAAACCATATGGAAGATAATGGAATGGACAATATTCTATGTTCTGTGCACATTGAGACGTGCTTCAGGACGTCGAGAAAAGTAGTTCTGAACATGAGGTTGGAAAATTAGAAATTGCAATTTTGGAATGTACATTTTGAAACGAAATAAATGAGACTCACCTTCAATTCTTTGTCTACATAGAGACTAGATAATAGACAACGTCCTAAACAAGTTTCAGATCTGAGAACTATATACTTGTTTTTTTAGAAATTTTGTAAACATTGCGAATTTCACCACCAAATATCTCAGGAAGGACAGAAGTGAAAAATCCCGAATTCGCACAAAATAGACGAGAGTTGTGCAGTAACAAGTGAGTAAAATTGTATCACTGAGACTTGAGTAGTTTCTGACTTATAAGGGTTTTCTTCACTGGAACTTAATATCATGAAGCGTCATTGGAGTGAATATAAACTTTGTAGCAAAAGTCAAAATAACACGAAAGTAATGTTAAATGGGTAAAATGTGCATAATTTATGAATTATATCTTGTGCAAAAAACGAAAGTCGTCTTTTATTTCTTTTCTGTCTATAGCGCTATTGTTAAGGCATCAGTGAGGTAAATAGTTGACTAATTTGTGTAGAGTTTGGCATTGATATTGAAAATACGACCTGTAGGAGTTGTGAACTCTGTGAGTGTAAGTTTCCGGAGAACTTTAGTGATGGGCACCCACACTTTGTCATTCGTACATAATTTAAAAGAGGTTCTTGGGCTATGGGGATGGAAAAAGTGATAAAAAAGATCGTTATTTTCCTGACTGATGTCTTCAATTCCCTAATCCACCATTTCTGAAATAAATACAGGCTACGGTATATTTAGGTGCAATTGACAACATGCTATGTTCTGGAAGTACTGAAACACTGCAATCAGTAAATTCATCTGATTGTGAGTATTCATAACGTCTGATTTGTGATTTCGTCAGAGGTACAAATCTATGATATGATCTGGTATTAATAATTCTTTTACAAGTAGCAAATCTCGAATTTCTTGCTGTTTGACTGCAGTTCTTCTGATGAAACATAGTTCAATTGTATGCCTGAGATACTATATCAACACAAAACATGCACATCTGTTCAGTTTTTTAAAATCGTGAATTTCACATCATTGCAACAACTTATAACTCAGAAACTTCTCAAGTCTCAGTGATGCAAATTTATTCACTTGTTATTGCACAACTCTCGTCTATTTTGTGTGAATTCGGGATTTTTCATTTCTGTCCTCCCTGAGTTATTTGATGGTGAAAACACATGATTTTCGAAAATCCGCAATGTTTACAAAATTTCCAAAAAAAATCAAGTATAAAGTTCTCAGATCTGAAACTAGTTTGGGACATTGTTTACTATTTAGTCTCTATGTAGACAAAGAATTGAAGGTGAGTGTCACTTATTTCGTTTCAAAATGTACATTAAAGAATGGCCATTTCTAGGTTTCCAACCTCAATGTTCAGAGCTTCTTTTCTCGACGTTCTAAAGTGTCTCAATGTGCAAAGAACACAGAGTGCTGTCCATTCCATTATCTTTCATATGGTTTTGGTTTGAATTCATTATATTTGAAACCTAAAAAGTTACAGCTTTTAACGGAATCCTCTGAAACGTGCAAAATACGTTTAGGCGCCTATACAAAATGTCCACCACAAACAAACCTGCGCAGCTAAAAAATAAATAAATACCTGTTTTTAACTCCCTAAATGTGGTACAATCTTAGGTAAAAAAAAATCAAAAATAAATAAATTTTGTCAGCAACCTCTGACCCGGAAATTGGTCGTTTTCATTTGGATTGATCCATAATAAATGACAAGTCTAATACGCGTATGAAGCTTGCATTGATACAGCTTCTTCAACGTATTGTGCTACTTTTCGAAATAAAAAATCATAGACTATAAATATTTAATGAAAAGTGGTTATGTTCTATATTAAATCGAAGGACGTAATAATACTGCCTGTATTCACTCTTGTCCTCTTAATTACTGTTAATTCTAATGGTACTACTGTACTATTGCTACTACTATAGATTCTATTTTATTTTATAATATAAACCCTTAGCGTGCTCTTCCGTAGCATTTTCTTCCTTCTTTTCATTAGGACATGGCTGTCTGGACACGTACCTCGTGCGTAAGCTTCATAAAGTAGAGCTTGCCGATGAAGTGTCATGTTTGCAACCGGGAACCAGCGCCTAACAGTATGATTAAAACACGTCCAGTTGGATGGAATCTGAAAGTAGGCAAAATTTGTTTTATATGAATCATCTAGGGAAAATATAATAAGGAAGGAATGTATGCTTTATAGGGACAAAAAATCTTTCACAGATTCAACATCATAAGAGTCTCAAATATTCACTGTTGAATATTTGAGTATTTATCAGTAACTAGCTAGATTTATTTCTCAGGATCAGGTCGGGTCCACGATAATTTAATAGATATTAATAATATTTTAGTAAACTACTCTTGTTGTGATCTTAAAGGTTTGAAGCATTTATTACTTATAAAAATCAGAAACGTAACATAAAGTGCACTTAACAGATTGATCTACGGTGTATTATACCGCACAATACAAACTTCTTCAACTCATTTATCAAACCTTGGAAAATGCATGGGATATACAAAACGATATCAATACAATTTTTCAGAATTTATTTTTCCGGTTGATAATTCCTATATCTAAGACATTTAATTAATTAAATAATTAAAGATGTCGCTGAAAGTATGGGCTCGTTAGCCACTTGACTGTGAAGGAAACTTAGCAAATACTACTACTACTCCTACTCCTACTACTACTACTACTACTACTACTACTACTACTACTACTACTACTACTACTACTACTACTACTACTACTACTACTACTACTACTACTAATAATAATAATAATAATAATAATAATAATAATAATAATAATAATAATAAACAATGCTGTTAAGAGACGCTATTAGTACGTCAACATTTTAAAGTAGTTTTTTTTTTTTTTTTTTTTTTACTTTTTAAGCTAGTATTTGTAATAACAATTGTGAATAACAGAGTCGTCCAACATTTATAATGGGAAGAAAGTTATCATATTCATTGAATACAAAGGGTACTAGCGTTCAGCAAATATTAACTATGTGAGACAATTTATAATATTTTTCATTGTTCAAGCTTTGCATTTAGTATATGTAAATTTGATTTTAAATTACTCGCTGAGCAAAACAATACGTTTGTTGTAAAAATTATTAATGTGCAACAGTTTCGCCAACTATCCACTTTGGCTTCATCAGACACTATCTTATAGACATAGAAGATACCAAACACAGACAAAAATACTATTTGATGAAGCCAAAGTGGATAATTGGCGAATTTGTTACGCGTTAATAATTTTTACCATAAACGTATTGTTTTGAAACGATTTAGTTTCATTTCGCTGGTTAAGAAAATTTAATTGATTGGATTATATTAACGTCCTTTGTCAACAGCGAGGCTATGTACGGAGGAACCTACATTTTAAAGTGTAACCGGAACCACCGCATTGCTTACATGATCTCCTAGCGGGAATATTATCCTAGGATCTCGTGGTAAAAAGCCACACGCTCCAGCTACTAGACTAGGAAGGAAGACTCTTTTAAAAAAAAAAAGCCTTACTGGCGAAAAGTTAAACCTTCTTAGTTATTGTGCGTTCAAATAGTCATGAATAGGGTTCTCAGTTATCACAGATTTTCATTACCTGTCCTTCCTCCCCAAAAAAATGTTCATTTCCAAATGTCCCGGTTTTCCTCTAAAACATAAATTAATATCATTCGTGTGATATTTAAGAAATACCGTGTTTATTGGTCACTTTTAATGAGTGTTGACCTATTATTTAATCTATAACTATAAAAATGAAAATGACTATGTTTGTGACTTAATAACTCTTGAACCACTCGAGCAATCTCGATCAAATTTTCAACATAGATGAGGTTCGGGCCTGAGATGGTTTTTATCATTTCATTTTGAAAGCGCAACTTAGGGGAGGAGAGGGGGAGATACATAAAATGATCAAAGCTGACCGATATTAGTGTCAAATCCATAGTTTTCGGGGTCGGTCGGTTGCAGAGATGGACAGTGACACTTCCGATGCCGTTTAAATCCAAATTCAGCCCCACAACTTGGGAAAGATGGAGGAATAGATATGTAAAATGATCGAAAATGACCGATATTAGTATGGAATCCATAGTTTTCGGGGTCACTGAAATGAACAGTGATACTTCCGATGCCATTTAAATCCAAATGCAGATCCCATTAGTACTCCTAAGGGGGGATGATGACATGTAAAAATAGTTGAAAATGACCGAAATTAGTGTCGAATTCATAGTTTCTGGGGTCCTAAATTGATTGGTGACAGTTTTGTTCTTTATGTCTAAAATGAATCTTATTCTTCCCGTGCGAAGAACGGGTATTCTGCTAGTTAATTATAATATTCCAGAAAAAAGCAAGTACATGTGACTATACTATAAATTTTCATAGGGTGTCCTGGTCTTTTAGTCTGAAAATTTAGGAGCCTTAGTGAATCAGACCATCAAATTGACACTATTACTTTCAGATCGAATTGCGCTAAATATCCAATTTCGAATTAGTGGAATACTTAACAGAAAATTAAGTTCTTCACGAAAGATCATTTCTTGTGGAGTGCAATAACTACTGTGCTATTCAAACATTTTGCTGAAAGTGTCGATATATGAATGCGATGTAACAAATTGACTTGTGTAACAATTTTCTGCCAAATCGTTCTTCTTATAATTTCAAAATCACATCACAAAAATAACTTTTAAAAAATATATTTAACAAAACAATTACTCACGTAATCAAAGAACCAAATCGTTTTTCCTGGTATTGTTCGGGCATCTCGTAACGTTGGGTGATACCCGGACTCCACCATTTCAACAGCGTCTGACTCAAGTAAGTGATAGCCTGTAGGAATGTCAATTTCTAAAACTGCTGAACCACTCACAGGAGAAACCTCCGTTAAAGTCCACCTACAAGAGAAAAAATGAAAGAAAAAATAGTGAGAATTAAGCTACGAATTTATCCACTTCATGTAGTAGTTAATCAAAGAAGCATATTTTGAAAGTAATTTGGAGTCTTGTATTAGCATACATTACATTTTCGGAATAATCTGTACTATTATGGTAATACTACTTACTTACTTAATAACGCATGGCAACCACAAGAATTATTAACTTTTCAAATGTATTAATTTCCTTTAATCTGCTTCTCCTCAAGCATTTACAAATACACAATACTATGAATCTACCATGGAACATTCCATTATATCTCTTTATTAAATATTGTTTGTTTACTTTTTCTTCGCATTTTACATTTCTCTCTCTTCGTCATAACGTAAATTTTCATTCTCCTTTACTTTGAATGGGGGGCACGGTGCTTCAGTGGTAGAACACTTCAGGGGCGGACTGGTCCACCCTGCTACCCTGCAAATGCAAGGTGGGCCCCCCAAACAGGTGGGCCCCCTTCACCGATTTTAAAAAGATGTGCTCAATTAAACCTACCAGCATTAAAAAAAATATGGCAGGGTAACTCCCGCAAACTTGTGTTTTGCATAAAAAAGACGTAAAGTTAAACTTTCATGAACAGACCTCATTCTTTTTCACGTTTATCAACTTGAAAAGGTTCCGTCTATGAGACAATCAGGCCCTAAAACATTGCGGGGTTTGTGATACAGCAGCTGTTAAAAACAAGCACGTTAACTACTACTTTTTTAATATAAGAAACACAGTAGATTTCAGGCTGTTATTGGATTTGGATACCATTGCCTACTCCGGTCCTTTTACAAGCCGGCGAGTGGCGATATTTTAAAGAAACAATAGTTTCGTAGATATTGTTATTGTGGAAAGTGGAGGTGGAGCCGGAACGCTTTTGAACTGCATTGTCCTCAGACCAAGCTTCGAAGAAAAAAAATCGGATCAGGCTTCGTTGTTGTTGTTGTTGTTGTTGTTGTTGATGTTGTTTTTTTTTTTTCAGTGCCGTAAAGCAAAAATAAATTAGTCGCCACTATCAACGAGTGTTTTATACAAACCTCAAATAATTACTATGAAGTTGCTGCCCTCGGCTCGTGTTTTATTTGTATATTACATCGAAGAGCAAATCCGATAGCACCAATTCAATTATTGGAAAACCAGTTACGTGTCGTTTGTCGTGGAAGACAGATGTGGTTGTCAGTATGGACGGTAGGAGTGATTGTAAGATTACTGTAAAGAAAAAATATAAAAGTGGTGCTAAAAAGCGAAAACCCAAACGAAGATGTGACTCATGCGAGTACTGCAGGACAGTTGCCAGGTATTTTTTTTTTGTTGTTTTGTTTTTCTGTCTAAGGTGTTTATAAATTATAATGTATACACCACGTCTTTGGATGATTTCAGTCAATTGTAGCTTATCTTTTATGGCTACTTTACTTGAAATTACACAACTTTAACAGGCGAACACGAAATTAACTGAACTGTTTGCTGCCGCGTAGTGCTTTCAAACGGGTCATATCAGGCTTTCACGGGTCAGGGGTCGAGTCAAGCCTGCTTGAGACACGGGTCGGGTCAGGTCACCTACGCTAGGGTTAGGGCTGCTGTAGCCACGGATCGGCTCGGGTCAACTTTCTTATGCGCCGTTTCGGCTAAATCCTTCTCGGGTCGAGTTGAACGTTGACCCGACCCGACTCATGACCCGAATAGGTTTTAGCCGAAACGACGCATAAGAAAGTTGACCCGAGCCGACCCGTGGCTAGAGCAGCCCTGACCCGACCTGTGACCCAAGGAGGTTCGACTCGAGCCCTGACCCGATGAAGCCTGACCTGACCCGTTTGAGAGCACTAGCTGCCGACACTGGGCTCAGTAAGCGTTGGTGTAACTTCTAAAAGTGCTGAACATTTATGCTGTCAGTCAAATCAGTGTGTATATCATGTAAATGTTAACTTCCCTTTAGTTTTTTAAAGTTAATTTAAAATAAAAGTGTAGTAAAATGTAAAAATTATTTGTGATGTGCAAAGTAGGTATTCATATGAAAAGAGGAGTTGGGGCCAGCCGAGAAATGGGCGGACTACACTAGACGATAGACGATATGATCTTTCTGCGACATGAAGATGTGATATTATGACTTACTTATATCAAGGAAAATCTTGCGTTTCGAAATCTATCGCAAATTTACCTCCAATCGCATTCTTTGTGTTGCATTGAGGCCACAAAGTTACAGCTTTTTCATGTTTCCAACACTGACGCCATGTCTGTTGTCTCACCTGACACGCTTGGGCGGGGGGAGTTGTCTGCTAAGAGCGGGGCGTACTTCCTCGAGATTATACAGAAATATTTAGACGAGTTTGTGTATGTGGATTACAACATTTTCTTCTCGCCAAAAAGACAGGTACAGAGAGAGATTGCGGCACATTCGCGAGCAGACTCCCGACTGAAGTAAGTACATATTTTACATTTTTATACAGTGGGCCCTCATTTCAGTTTAGCAGGGTGGGCCCTATGGTTGCCAGTCCGCCCCTGGAACACTTACTTCTGGTGTGTCGGGTCCCTGGTTTGATCCTTAGCCAAGTAAGCTTGTGATAGACAACATCGTGCTCGTGGGTTTTCTCGAAGTACTCCAGTTTCCTCCCACTTTCTCATTCCACGAATTCTTCCATCATCATTCATGTACTTTAATTTTCATCTCCCTTAGCCTAACAGGTATAGTAGTGGGATGTTAAACTCAAAGATTTCCTTTACTTTGAGATGTTTCCTTGTGTATTTTCTTGTAATAACTCCTATAATCACTTGGAAACAAGGACTGTTCTATGTACTTTTTAGCCATCTATCATTAACATATCATTTTTCTCATTTTATTTTTCTGTCTTCTCCTTAACGGAAATAAACATAATTGTACGGCGCGAAGAGATCAGTTTTTATTTAACTTGTATATAATTGTATCTACAAAGCTCAAACAAAGTAACTTTTATAAGTAGTATATGTGTCATAGTTAGGAAAAATAAATAATAACAGATACAATATGTTACTTAATACTATATTTTGTTTTACATATACACTACATAAATAAGTAATCTGTGCTGGCATAATAACTATCGATTATATTACTGGCAATGAATGACTTTTTTTAGCGCCCGAAAAATTCATTTTTCTCGAAAACTATACATGAGAATTTACCCCTAAAATGTCATTTTGTTCAAGTCAATCTGATATATCAATTGATATATGTCTCGTCTTTGTACAATATTATAGTTAAACAAAAAATTAAAGTTTAAGAGTAAATCATAATTCTGGGCTATATCTTATTATCCATTCTATGTACTGTTGTCTTGCTAATGCAATATTGGAAAGTTTGATGAGGCTATACTTCAGTGTCAGTTTCATCGTAATAGGTGGTGTGGCTGTTATACAAAGAAACAAATTAACTCTATGGCCTATGGGACCCGGAGATTCAATGCCGCGTTTACAAAAGCTCTCCACTGACTTCTATCCTTAGCCAATTGAATCCAGTTTCTACTTTGTATTCCTATTTCGACGAGATTCATCTTAATGTTGTTCTCCCATCTGCCATGGTCATCGTTAGCGGGGGGTACAACGTAATCGTTGAGCCCTAGTTCGAATAAGTGAGTTGCACACGTATTTCATTAACACAAAAACTGCAAATGTTGCTTATTCGTATGTATTTATTGTATAATTAAATCTAGGCTGCTTACAGCCATCTTACTACCATATGTTATATCGTTGCTATCGTTACAGAATCAACATTCTAAGATACAAAACATTTATATAATAATAACTTCTTAAAATATATATAACTTCTTCTTCTAACCTATATAAAATAATTAAATAGTTGGCTAGTTTATAACACCTTTGATTAAAATATCTAAATGGTGCAGGTAAAGAATAATACATGCATGCCGAATAATACATGCTGTCGTTCTATCTTTAATGGCTCCCGACAGGACTTCTTGAAGTGATTTAGCACTTCTAGAAAGAATTCTGGACCGTATGACAACTTTACAAAGATAAGTATACATTAATTATTGGATAGCCCTCGTATATACAAAATTCACAATACATATAAATATATATCTTTATATTCCATTTTATTTATTCTTTATATCAATTATATTCTTTTATAATTAATTATACTTCAAATTCTTTATAACATCGTAGAGGAGGGTCTATTCCAAAAATTATGAACAATTAAAAGTTTGTTTTTGGTCCAAGCATAGCTTTTTTTTGTTGTTTTTTTTAAAGTAACATGGTCGAGGCTCTCTGAATATTTAAACTCATTATAAATAAAGATGTTACAAAATATATTTCCTGCACTTGATAATTAGGTGTCACATATATTCATTACATAGGTAAAATACAACATAGATAATATAGAATTCAGAAGAAGAAAAATAAGATGAAATTATGATAGGAAAAATCAACAAAATTGATGTTAATTAAATTATAAGATAACGTGGTTTAATATTGGATCACAACTGATTAAAATGAAATATCAGTTAACATACAAATATTAAATTAACATGAAAGAATAACATAAACATTAACAAAATTCTAAGTACAATCTAATAAAGTACATTGTATTCCGCACTCTTGAGTATGTTCCGATCGATTACATAAAGATTCTGAATTTGAGTTTCTGTTACTGTAAACTTGTCCATCTAGGAGTCTATTTTGTGACCAATTACGCTGATTCGTATTGCGATTTCTATTAGAATTCCTATTATAATTCCGGTAACTTCTGTTACCGTTACCATATCTATAATTAGGTTGAGTTGAATTGCCGGTACTATTTTGATTATTTGTTCTAGTACCAAAATAACGGACACTATTTCCTTGAGAATTAACACTATCTTTATTTTGAATATTTAAATTTCGAATGTGCGCATAATTAATATTATTACGTCTAGAGGTAACCTGACTTTTTTCTGGATTTCTGCTATTTCTTTGTGCTAGAAATTGACTTTCGTAGCTCTGAACTAAAATGATTAAATGATTAAAATTGACACATTGAGCGGTCATCAACATTTGTTGTAATCTAAATGGTAATAAAATACGGACAGAAGCTATTATACGTGATTCTGGTTGGTTTGGGTTGAGTGCTTTTAATTCATTATATGTGGCCACTACAAATTCAGTAACATTTTTATATATCTTAGGGTCAAATGATTTCGTTCTTAGCAATGCGTCCCTATTTGCTAACATGAAGTCGTTTTCATAGTTTGCCAATAGCGCCTCTTTAAAATCAGAATACCCATTAATGTTATCTCGGATTGCTTTGTACCAAGTCAAACATGGGGGCAATAAAACATGAGGAAGAAGTTTCATGAATTTCGACTCTTTAATTCCCATTAATTCGCACTCATCCTCGAATTTTTCTATAAATACCCTAGCCGGGATATCCTCAGGTACACCACTGAATTTTGTTAAGGATTTTATTTCACTGAATCGCAAAGGCGTATCAGTACTATAAGATTTAGAACACTTACAGTTACCGTGAGAGTTCTTACTCTTTCGTGTAGGATGCTTCGTTCTTCTTCCTGATTCGGTGCTTGCTTCACTATCAACCGATGATCCACTATCTTCAAAAATTACTTGGGAATGAGGTGTTGGTTCTGTCCTATTATCAGGAGGTTGATTGATATTCCTAGGTCCATTATCGCGCTCCATCTCCTCAGCAAAAATATACTTTTCCTGGAAAGTATGAAACTCCTCTTGAAGTCCTTTAATCCTATTAGAATGTTCGCTTACAACCGATTCTATAACTTCGACGGTATTTTGTACTTCGTTATAAGTTTCAGCTACCTTTTCCATTTTCTGTTCGCATTTCTCAAATCTGGCATTAATTTGTACATTCATTTGGTTCTGCTGCTGATGTAACTGTTCCCATTTATGGTCGTTTCTCTGCTGTAACTGTTCCAGCCGCTGATATATATTATCTTCTAGTTTGTGTTGAAGTCGGTTCATTTTGTCATCAAATTGGTCTTCAATTTTATGCTGCAAAGCATTCATTTTATCATCCAACTGCTGTTGAGAATTGTTCATTTGCTCTTCAATCTTATGCTGCAAAGCATCCATTTTGTCATCCAACTGTTGTTGAGAATTGTTCATTTGCTCTTCAATTTTATGCTGCAAAGCATCCATTTTGTCATCCAATTGTTGTTGAGACTTGTTCATTTTATCCTCAAATTGTTCTTTAATTTTATGCTGCAAAGCATCCATTTTGTCATCCAACTGTTGTTGAGAATTGTTCATTTGCTCTTCAATTTTATGCTGCAAAGCATCCATTTTGTCATCCAGCTGCTGTTGCAAGTCGTTCATTTGACGGGATATTTGTTTGAGGACATCTGCCAAATTTTCAGATGTACCAGTTTCACTTTGATTAGTCCTAATGTCGTTAACTTCACTATCTGATAAATCCATCTTAGTGTTTCTATATATTAACTTTCCACTCCTCAAGATGGTATAATTATTAATCGACTCAATGATGTATGTAGTTTAACTATACTTTCAAACAGTACACAGTGGATAAAACAATTTTGTAGCACTCACTTGTGTTTTCTGCTAAACTTGGTTTACTAAACTTCTTACCAGTTTTTAGCTATTCCCGGTGTGAAGGCACCATTATACAACGTAATCGTTGAGCCCTAGTTCGAATAAGTGAGTTGCACACGTATTTCATTAACACAAAAACTGCAAATGTTGCTTATTCGTATGTATTTATTGTATAATTAAATCTAGGCTGCTTACAGCCATCTTACTACCATATGTTATATCGTTGCTATCGTTACAGAATCAACATTCTAAGAGACAAAACATTTATATAATAATAACTTCTTAAAAATATATATAACTTCTTCTTCTAACCTATATAAAATAATTAAATAGTTGGCTAGTTTATAACACCTTTGATTAAAATATCTAAATGGTGCAGGTAAAGAATAATACATGCATGCCGAATAATACATGCTGTCGTTCTAGGGGGTCGGGGGACGTCCCCGCAGATTTCAGTCAAATATATTTAAAGAAAGTATAATACTTTGTATATTGTAATATCCCATGTGATGTTGTGAACAAACAATTCCACATGTCAGTGTTTACAAACACCACCACGTGGTTCGGCAAGAAGACTTCACACCAGATGGACCTACAATCTCTTGCAGACGACGGCTTCTACCCCATCCCACGGAGCAGAAGACGACATCGGAGCAGCAGCGCCACCGCCACCCAAGGAACCCTATAAATTATATGGACAAAGGCAATTGAGTACCAGTTTTCTGGTGACCCTCCTCTAGTCTGCTACGGGACTTTAGGAGTAACCTAACCCCAGGGCCTCTAGTCTGCTTCGGGACTACGCCTATCCTTTCTCCTGGCTTAGCCTGCTCGGGGCTCTGACTGGGAATCCCAACTTCAGCCGCTTAGCCTGCTTCGGGGCTCTGTTGGCTAACTAACCTACCTACTGCTTGCTTAGGAGCTTTGGGCACCTAATTCCACTCCGCTTAGCCTGCACGGGGCTCTGCAGAGATCCTGTCTGCGACCTTACGGTCAAAGACCACCTATAATTAACCTTTGATATTAGAGAGTTTAATATTGTACAGTATTTTGTGAAAATACTTTTATAGAGAAATTTTATAATAAAATTAGTAGTGGGAGATCGATTCCGGACACTCTTTTTATTAACGCTCTACCTACACCTATATGAGACAAAACTTTACATGGTGGAGGCGCCGGGTATCGATCCCAGTACCTCTTCCATCCCGGCTACATGACCTGCCCACCTCAACTTCTTTAGACTTGATGATCTTAATAATGTTCGGTAAACGATATCAATTATGCAATTCCTCGTTATGAAGTTTTCGCCATTCCTCATTTCCGTCCCGCTTGGGCCCGGAATATTCATCTAAAGATTTTTTTCTCTTAAATACTTTAAGTCAAAGTTCTTCCTTCAGAGTAAGAAACGATGTTTCACAATCACACAGCACAACAGATATGATTATCGTTTTATATATTTTAAGCTTCAAATTCCTCGACAGAATTCGCGACGATAAAAGACTGAACAGAATAACACGAATTCCTTGATATACATCATTCATTTTTAGGTTTACACATACAAAAAAAATCATATTTCTGGACAACTAGACATGAGGATTAGCATTCACCTATATCATTTTGTTTATTTCAATGAGAACTATTGATTGGCATGTTTTGTTGTTGTTTCGTTATACGATAATAATATTGTGACTTTGTTTGTATATGACTATGGTCCATGACACGTATAAGAAAAATGGATATGTCTTCACTCATTGCACCACAAGTAAGGAATCTACAATTCAGTTCGCTGTAAGAAGATATAAATAAATGTAAAATTACCTGAAACAGCTACGAATGGTAATTGCTGACTTATTCCTGAAGTTACTGTAAAATTCTTTAATTTTCAACTGAAAACAATCCCTCGTTGGAAAATCTTTTAATGGCTCATAATCTATTCCATAATTGACATCCAGTTGTACGATTGCTTGACCTCTTCCTCGAGCCACAACGTTCACATGGCTCCACACGCTTGTAATCTGAAAGACAAAAATAACATGTAAGCAAGTTACATATAATAAAATAATTTTGTTTCTTCAATTTGAAAGAATGTAGTATTCGTATTATTTTGTTTTTACACTTTTTCTATCATAAACCAAAAATAAAATAAAAATAATAATATAGAAACCTCAGTATTTGATTACGTCAGTTAGGGAAATATTATTAAAGGGCAACGTGTTCCAGGTTACTAACTTCCTCGCTCAACTTCGATTTTAGATTCTTATTTATGACGTACAAGACAAATGAATAATGATCGAGAATCTAGAACTCTCCAGACACGGTAATGTTATTTACTGCAAATAATTGTACAACGATATTGTATATCTATTTTGTAATTTCTTCTATTTTTATATCTTGGTTTTGGGCAACAGTGCATAAAAGTATACAGTATGTCGTGTAGAAGAAGAAAAGAAAAGAATATATATGTTGTTGATTCAAAATAGGAAGAAATAAGATTTATCTCAATAGTAAAAGTATATGTTGGTTTTATAGGTGTAATCTGCATTTTTAGTTATCATAACAGAGATAGTTGCTTGTTTAAAACGTTGCTATGACAACCGAAAAAGAAAAGTATAATTAATGAAGTTTTGGAGAATAAAGGTAATAGTGATATAATTTGTCGTGCCTGATTTAATGTGATTGGATCATTTTGAGATGTGGGCTGAAATGTAACGTAAAAATATACGTATAATATAAATTGATCGTTATAATTGTTTTTCAAATCATAGTATGACATTCGAAATTCAATTTATATTTAAGTCATTAAATAAAGTGAATTTAAACAATTGTTTTGTTTTTACTTCTTCCACAATTTTTTTACTACACAATTACGCGCAAACTAGAAAATTTCAAACTTTTTGTTCTAGAATTTTGAATAAGAATTCTGAATTAGAATTTCTTTTGGCAAATAAATAAAAATAAATTCCCTGATCCTTTGCTGTGATTATTTTTGAGATAAGTGTTACACTGTCAGGAAGAATTCATTTCGTTTGAATTAAGATTTAAATAAAATTCAAGTTCTTCCTTTACATTTTGTTCTCTTAGTTTGCTTTTTATTACCTAATAATTTTCAAATTTCAAACAGTTGTACAATAATTACAGAAAATACATTTTCCGTTATGCATATCTATTATGTTGTGAATTACTCTCTCATGTGCGCCGACTATGTGGGTGCTTCGGAGCTCTGGCACCCATACAAATAATCGTGTGGTGCGCCGCAACCACAAGATTTTTAGTTTGATAGAAACAAAATGAAATAAATATTTCTCACTTGCCATTATCAGAAATTAACAAGCAATTAAGTTAAAATTTCTAACCTCTAAAACAATTGTTTGTTTCAAGTAAGTTGGTACAAAGGCAATCAAGCAGCACACTTAAATTAGTCATTTTGTAGTTTATGTTCACAACAAAATCTTTGCACAGTGTTTTCAGCAATACCATTAAAATTATTTGCTTTTATGAAGATTTTTTCATTTTAATTTGTATGAATGTGGTATTTTCTTTTAGTAACGTGTTGATATTATTGACACTTGCAATCATTGTGCATCATGTAAGTTGTTTAAAGTATACACTTAATGTTATGATTAAATATGTTGAGAATATTCACTACAGTAAGTTATCCTTAACCTTGAATCCGGGTTTGAACCCGTTTCTCTTGGTTTAAGTTAACCGTGTTACCAACTGAGATAGGGCAGCCCCAACTTATCCTTATAGTAGCGGTATATTTTACTTTATCACAGCACAATTCTTTATGATAGTGTTCATAAATATTTTAACTAAAAGGAAATCAATCAAAAAAATATCAAGACTGTCCTGAAAACATATAACGTGCCCCGCCATTGATCTGTACCCACATAAATTTAGGAAAGTCGGCGCAGTTGCTCTCTCTTACGTTGATTTTTCCTAATGTACTTGGGCAACGCTGCGAAAACGTCGTGGCTTGTCTTCTACTAATGTGTTTCACTAATATGTTTTTAACTACGAAAGTTAACATCATGCGTTAGTCAAACTCTTGATACCACGCTAAAAACGATTCTGCATAGGGCTCCTTGAATTGAATATTTGATTCTGATGTGTTCAATGCAGCCAGGTCTTTATACATACTGGACTTATATGGATGGGTATTTTACACTTGCTCTTTCGGCATACAATGATCATTGAAATTTCAAGCTAGACTGCCTTCTCTATTACAAGACGTCCTTCACTTAAAAACATAACTTTTGGAAATCATTCAGCTATATATTAGCCAGTGGCGTATATTGGTTTGATGGCTTGGGCTACTAACCTGTACATTAATAATACTTATTATTATTATTATTATTATTATTATTATTATTATTATTATTATTATTATTATTATTATTATTATTATTATTATTATTATTATTATTATTATTATTATTGGAGTTTAGTTTGCACGTTATTATACAGCTTTCAAAATAACAGCAAATTTTAGAGCATATATTTTATCAAGCAGATAAATAGGTCTATGATTTGCTCATTAGAAAGACTTGTTTTATCTTATTAGTTATTATGAAAAAATGATCGTACATAATTTACCCTCCATGTGTTGCGTGAAGTGTCCCTATATTTTGCTTTGGATAGGTGGTAACTCTACACATCAGAGTAAATGAAACTTGTGCAAAAGAACAATGAAATAGGTGATAAGCCAACGAAGGAGTCTCAGTTTGTAAGAGCCTTCGCAACATAACGCATATAATGCAATAGTAATTAGCCTATAGCAGCTATGCCCACTATCGCAAAATACTGTAAAACAAAAATTGTTTTGCGTTGACACAAACCGGTATGGAACGAGGCTCACGATGTCCGTGACAATTCCAAGCGACCCCCAAAATGCGCTGCCTTTACTCGTATAACTTTCCTTTACCCTTCGCGCACTCCCAAGAAACTGATTACTCTGTAGGAAACTGGCGCTACCTGGCAGCCCGTTCGTAAGCTGTGGTGGGAGGTGGGGCGAAGAAACGGTGGAGGTGGAGCGCTGATAACTAGACGATTCTTGCCGAAGGGGAAGGTAGGTTTCTCCTGTGTTGCCAAGTCGAAGATCTCTTAAGAAGTGGGAGACTCCGTGCAAAGAAACTAGCGGATATTTCTAAATTCATTCAGTTCTCACAAACTTGTATCATTGAAAGAAGATACTAAAGTATAAAATTATCAATATATATTAGTTTTTATTATAATACCTTTGTTTCGTAATATTCTAGGGCTACCGCCGGTAGCCCACCAAATACGCCACTGATATTAGCTAAACAAAAGGTTTAATTAGAAAAGGAAACACGTTTAATCAAGTACAATTATATATATATATATATATATATATATATATATATATATATATATATATATATATATATAATGATATTATAACCAGTGGCGAAGCGTAGTTCCACAAGTAGGGTAGGCCGGATAAACTAATAATACAATTAACACTTCATGTATCAGAAAATGTTCAAAATTATAGTCAGAACTCTATTAACAAACATTGAAATAAACAAAACAAAAAAACCCTACCAAATCTATTATTTTAAAGAACTTTCTTAGCTATGTTTCTAACACTGTTTAGACTTAAATGTATGTGCATGTATACATAATAGTTGTTTTGTTTAATTTAACAAAAAAGGATGAATATTTATATGAGTAAGAGTAGACGGAAATTACATGAGGAAAATACGCAATATTTCTATTTAGCTCCACTACAAATATTTTGAAGTGCAGTTCATATTTTATTCTATCTGGAATTGGCTGGGGAATGAGGGGAATTTCCTCCTCAGTTGCTGTTTTCATTTCTTGCATATTTGAAAATAGAGGGAGAGATAAAGAAAGTACATTCTTACAGTTAGCCGTCAAATTTTTGGATAAGCATTTGTTACTTCCATCTCCCTCTTTAAAATTAATACAATTCTGTATTTAATTAATGTATCACGTAATAATGACTTCACTAGAAATGCTCAGAAGGAACTTCATCTGAAGTGATTCAGATGAAGTTCTTCTTGTATTCTATTAAGGGGATGGCTGCCGGGTTTAAGCACTCACCGAAATTTTATCGTAACTTTTTATTGTTATATATATTGCAGAACTTCCACATTTCCAGGAATAAAGTTAGCAAAGCCCCCCGAAACAAGACCTTAAGTACCCCACTGGTTCTATGAAATGAAACTCAACTAAAATTACACACAAATATTTTATCCTGTACGGTAGCGTTTGGTAAATTTATACACATGTTTAATGTATCAGACGTATGTTCTACAAGCTATTATGGAACAGGCCCCATATGTAGAAAAAAAACAGGTACTCTGAATAACTCCTGAGAGCATATACATAAATTAAACAAGTTATCACTAATAGAAATACATAATTCTGCACAGAAACTTCTTACTCTGTGTTAAGGAAATCATTTTATAACATATTAGCATTGAAAGATGCCTTCAACGCTAAAACTAAACTCCCAGAGGCGAGCCTTCGAACCTTCCCAAAAATGCGTGCAATTCCCAGCGATAATAACTTCGCTCCCTGAGCAGCATAGCCCGTAAGCCTGTCTAGCGAGCTGATGAGGCTCAGACGGAAGACTCTCCAAGTATTTCCACCCCCCCCAAAAAAAAAACGATATGTTGAAGCATTGACTTTATTTTATAAGAAACCAAAGATAAAGAAAATACACGGCAGAAAACAGGGTAAGCAAGGCCTCAGAGCCTCATAGTACGCTTCGCCACTGCTTATAACACGATTCAATGTTATTCATCATTCTATATCATTTCATGTTAATTATTTTAATTTCAAAAGACAAAACGAAGCTGTTGAAACTGAACCTTCATATGTCACAGTTTGACTAATACTGAAGCTGCGTAACTCAAGCTTCCTCGTCATCCATTAAATGACTAACACCTATTCTTCACTTTCAACACAAGAATGGATTAAGGGTAGATACACATCTTTATTAGGTAAGAAAATTCCTTAAAGCGACAGAGTGTAGAAGTAGTCAAAATTATCTGCTTCTGATAGAAGTGAAAACAGAATACAACTTCAATGAGTTCATACATCGAAACTCAAGAGTTTGTTTTCCAGAACCTTATACAATTTTAATGCAGAAAATCAATATCACTATTATCGTATAGGATATGTGAGTTAAAACTGAATTTAGAAGCACTGCTAAGTATGATGTATTGTATTTAACATTTCTTTCTCTCTGGAAACAGAGAAAGAATAGAGAATCATTGTAAGAGCAGAATTTTTAAATAAATAAAGAATATAATTTTGTATAGTTTTTTTTAAAAAAACATTCAACAAACGCATAAATATGCTGACATTGATAATACTCACTTGTACTGTTTGCATTTCAGCTAGACTAGTGTTTCCAATGTGAAACACTTGCCTTTTATCATCAGCTAGACTGCTGGGAATTTCTATAGTGACTGTCATGTCTGTAATATCACGCAGTCTTGCTCGGAATGAATACTCTGTTAATGCTTGTAAAGCAATCACTGTGTCCTAGAAATAAACAAAAGAAGTATATTACTATCTCATTATTGTAGTATTATTCAGTGCATCATATTACATCTTTCATTTTCTTTTGCACAGCTAATTTATTCAACTCTACATCCATATATAAAATCATCAGGTTCTTTTCCCCAATGAATAACAATGTATAATGTTTTGGTAGGTTGGAGAATGAAAATAAGAATTAGTGTAAAGAGAAAAGTTAATATGTTCCTTATCATTTCTGACGTAAAATTTAGATGCTTCAATGTAACCAAAAAATCACTACGAAATTTAATAACTTCCATGTATCTATGTAAGATCATACGCGTAATGAATTTAATCTACGCTCAGGACGAATCGTACGTGTAACTGGCACGAATGTTTAATGGAGCAAACTATTTTTAAAGTAACAATTTACTTTTAATAAATGTTTTAGTCCCAGACTATTTAAAAAATCTTAGTATTGAGATCAGGTAAAATATGCTGTATGCGATGAATACCGTATTATCTTGAGAGGTATGCAATAATTGGAGCACAATAGGATCAGCAGAATACGTATAACATGTTACATAATTTTTAAGTTGTATGTGTTATAAGATGTTATATATTTAATATTTTGATAATGATTTAACTAGTTTTGTAACAGTAAAATAATTTCTCCCATTTTATTTATCCCATACACTTAATTCCTCGAAATTTACTCTATGAAATCCGTTGTATATACCTAGTCCTAAAATAATGAGTAATGACAATAACCAAGATAGCCATCTTTAAGAAACTCCAAAAGAAGCAAGAAGCAATTAAGCCTCTAAACATAGGGCAGAATATACTCCTTCCAAAGTTATAAGCTGCCGAGAACGACAGATAATTAACTTTAAAGCTACGTAGTTCGAAAATTATGGGACTTCTCGTAATCGGTTCAAGGAATTACTTAGAGACTAGTACACACTCTATTTACATATTTATGATTTAAACTCCTCCGGTACCAATGCAATGAGCTGTATTTAAAAATGAGGCAGGAAAGACACTTTTAAGTATTAATTAAGTACAAACAATAATATTGAAGTAGATGACATTTAAAATCCATTTTGTTTCTCTGTTTGTAATAAAAAAAATGACTAATATCACTTTCCTCTTTCATGTACACTCATGTCCAAAATGATTGTCGCATATCTATAACTGTATTCCTGTAAGAATATAATTTGATAATGATTTTTCAGGGTACTTTCAATACTGATACTATGTGTATAATCGGGAAATGTATATTTATGGAAAATTTCATAGGAAAAGAATTATAAATGCAAAAATTAGAATGAGTAAAACAAAATGTTGCTAAATGGACAAGAAAGTTTTATTTTCGTTTTATTGTTTTTATTTACTGCTCTTTTGACACAAAATGTGCCACATACATGTCTTTGCCGATTATACAGATACTAACATTATAAAAGATACCGGGCAAATACGTTATCAAATTATATTCCTATAAATACATATTTATAGACATGCGACAATAATTTTGGACATGAGTGTACATCAAATATTATTTTCAAGAATTTTGCAACAACAAATTTTATCTTCAGAGAAAAGTGTTGGTAATAATGTGGAATCGAATTTCGATACTAAAATAAAAGTTGGTAACGTTTTAGAGAACGTATTTACTTACTTGCTACTGATTAAAAAATTTTAAAAAATACGAAAATACGTAACATCTTAAGAGTTAAACAATCATTTCTATTTGTTCGCATTATTTTCAGGTAAGTAATTTGTTTCCATTTCCTCTAGTTTTCTTGTGACAAAAGCTTAAGATGATATTGAAATACAAGCGTCTTGAATAGAAGTATTCAAATAAACCATAACATTTTCAACTCATGAAGAACCCTGGACATTTATATTATTATATAAGGGGCGATCAACAGAAACCCGTTCAGTGGTCATAATCCATCAAATAAATTTTATTTCGAGCGGAAACTTGTACACTATCTAGAGGCATCTATGGTTAGTGTGCAGTAAAAATATTGTTCAGAGGAAGTCACCATGAGTGTTGAGACACTTGTCCCATGTCACTAACTTACAAATGCTGTCCATGTAAAATTTGGACGGCTAACTATCAAACCAATCACGCACAGCGTCAGACTGAAATATTCTGCCTTCAGACCTTTCAATGCCTTCTTTAGAGGCCCAAAGATGTGAAAGTCACAAGGTGAAAGGTCAGGGCTGTAGGGCGGGTCGCAACATATCCCACTTGGATCGTTGAAACAAAACCTGCACTTGTTTTGCAACGTGTGGACGCGCGTTGTCATGCAACGCAATGACTCCAGCGGTCAATAAACCAGGCGTTTTGTTTTTGATGGCTCTCCGTAACTGTTTCAAAGTCTGACAGTAGCGTGCCTCGTTGATGGACTGTCCTAGTTCCTTGAAGTTGAGCAATGATGGTCTATGACAATCAAAGAACACAGAGACCATAACTTTCCCCGCAGACGGTTGCGTCTTGAATTTTTTGGGACGTGGAGATTAGGGGTGTTTCCACTGCACACTGGGAGACTTTGAACTCGGTTCAAAATGATGGCACCAACTTTCATCCTCAGCAACAATGCCCAGCAAGAAGTCGTTACCTTCCAAATGGTAACGTGACAAATGTTCAATGGCGCAACCCATACGCTCCAACTTTTGGTCTTCAGTCAACACCCTAGGGATCCACTGCGCGCACACTTTATGATACCCCAGATCTTTCACAATTTTCTGAGCAGTACCATAACTCATGTTTAACCCGTTTGCTATGGATTGAATACTAATGCGTCTATCCGCAGCTGTAGTCGCATTCACCTTTTCACGCGTGTCTTCTGTGGCAACAACATGGACTTGACAAGGACGGGGATAATCAGTGGTTTGTTCATACCCCTTCCGAAACATTCTGGCCCAGTCCACCACTGTTGTTTTGGAGACGCATGCATCACCATACACATCTTTCATACGCCGGAACACTTCTGCTGGTTGACAACCTTCGGCACTCAGAAACTGGATGACGGCACGCTGGTCCTGTTTGGATGGATTGGAGATCGTGAACGCCATCTTTCACTCATTATACCTGCCAAACGGAAACACGTATCAACAACATTCCTACATCCAACAAACAGGGACATTAGCCATTACACACTATTAAACAAACAATATCCTCCTACACATTATACCAATAATACATGGAACGAACAGGTTTCAGTTGATCGCCCTTTATAGCTGATTGTTCTAACTACAGTAGAAACTTACTATAGTTGAAATAAATCCTCCATCAGACATCCGAACAGAATTTAACCAGTGAACTATTCTTTCTGTAATAATCGTAACTCCCTCTCTTGCAAGGTAAACAAGCAATGCATAAGATGTCGACTCCACTGCAAGTGAATCCCATTCAGTGTAGTCTCGAGCTTGGACGAACGGCCTCTGATTCTCATATTTAATAGGATTTGCTGGAATTACTTCTCGTGACCAATAAAGTTGTCCATCTGGAAAGAGGAGAAAAATTTACTAAGTACACTTATTTTTAAATTAACATATTATATTTTATTGTCATGTTAATTTTCCCTTTAAACAACAATTTTCTGAAGAAATTGTGTTAATTTAAATTTAAAGCGTCCGAGTTCATTGTTAAATTAATTCTTTCCACTTCATTTTTTTAACATATTTTCAATATTATTTAAATACAATAATTATTATATTAATTTGAAGTCAGTGAAACTTGAGGTGTACATAGACTTTACTAATTCCGTTTTATTCTGAGCTTAAAATTACTTAATGCAATTTATCAATCCTCGTAGAACATAATGGTTACAGAAAATCAAATACATTCTGAGATTAAAATTACTTAAGGTGGTTCACTAGATGTTCTCGGTGATATGCTAAACGCTGCTTGAATAGTGTGGCGTTGCCAGATAGTGTCGAGTGTTTACTGATGCCAGATAATAAAGGAGATAATTACGGAACTGTGCTTGGATACTTACTGGAGAAATTAGTTTTCGACCCTTACCGCAATTTATAGCTATGTTCAACTGCAACGCTAAAATCCAGGAATTTTCTTATTGTGACTACCATAGCAAACGTACAAATTTGGCAACAACGCATTATGGCGTTCTGCGCAAGTTTCTTCTCAAAATCTATTTCCTTAAATGTAGATTAATATTTAAATAAAATATGAAACATAACACGAAAAACGGTCAAGCAATATATCTATTTCGTAATAAGATCGTTACTTTAAAATACTTTACACATACAAATAAACATTTCATAAAATCTGAGCACTTCTAGTAAGATCTAACAGCAAGTGCCATCTTGTGTGCTCATTGTAAAACGAATCAAATATTTTCTTTTATTTGTTACCTTTTTCGATATCAGGAGACACAACCAAGTGAATCAGTGTCTTATATTGTAGCTGAAACGTAACTTTATCTTATGGTACAATATTTATATGTAATGTTTCATTGCACATTTGTTAAGGGAATGAGCTAAAATATGTAGGGCCTACTGATTTCCGGGTGGTGATCCACCTTAATATGTCAATGTATGCATATTAGCGCACTATTTATATAAGAGAGCGAATATTGTTATCTGTGTAGTTCATCAAGGGTTATTCTTTTCAGGAAAATAATAACCCTTGACGCACTACACAGATAACAATATTTCTTCTTTTATATAACGTACGTAGCAGAAGTGCTCGGCTTTGCACGGGGCGAATAAAGTTTCTGACATGCCCGTTCTTCGCACGGGAAGAGTAAGGTTAATGTAAAATAATTCAAAGATCTGAAAGTTATGCAACCTGGATCACAGGAGAAAACGGTTGGGTTGCCTACCTTACAACCACTTCTGTTCTGTATGAATGCGTACTTATATATATATATATATATATATATATATATATATATATATATATATTGCATAAATTTTGAGCCCTCCCATGCCCGGTCGAGTTAAAAATCGAAAAGGACGCCTTCGTACGCCTTTGATCTACGTACAGAATTTAGTGGGTCTATCTGACTTTTCTGTGCAAAAATCTGATGACAGACACACATTCTTTAGTATTTGGCATAGATATGAAATGAAATATTTAAGTTTTACGTCCCACGATTATGCTATATAGGCTAAAGGAGACGGCGATGATGAGAAATGAATAAAATGGTGGAAGGAACAAAGTGGGAGAAAACGAGAAAACTCCGAGAAATCACACGCACACGGTGTTTGTCCACACAAAGCTCGCTTGGCGCGAACTAGTATAGATACGAATTTATATGTAGTTTGTAATATGTAGTTTGTCAATCTTTGTAGAACAACAGTGGAACGGTTACAGAAAATCAAGTACATTGGATAGTCAAAATAGATATTTTTCTTTAAAAAGAAACTAAACCTTAAGACAACTATAATAAGAATAAATCTCAAATTACAGTACTACACTGTTTTTATACAAACCACTGTTTTTACATTGCTTTCATATCTGCTAGGTATATGTTATTATTTCTCTTCTGTCTATATCAATTGTTGAACTTTTTCATGGTAACTACATTTCTTAAATGTTATTGTGATGACTCAATTTTGTACGGACGAAAAGCACAGCTTTTCTTTGTTTTTGAAGTACATGTTTGTTATTTAACGTAGATGCATTAGAAACTTGCCTTGTGTTATGTGAATTTCTTGTCTTGTACAGTCACTAGCAAAAGTGGACACCTCCTATCTGATCTCTTAGCAATAACTTTGGAAGCAATAGATTAGTTTCAATGCATCTCGATGTGTTACAGAGAATAATGCATGTTCTGTCTATGACGAACAAGAATACTGAGCTCCTCGTGGTTAGCGTACGTATCTTCGGCCAGGAATGCCGGGTTCGATTCCAGATTCTGATCTCACGTTAAGCTGTGGGTCCACGTCTTATATAGAATCGGTGCTGAAAGGGACACTAGAACTAATTCAATCAACTAACCGAGAAAATCGTGCTCAAATTTGTCAATTTCTGCCGATGATGTAATTTTACAAAAAAATAAAAATCAAGCAGGTGGACAAAGTATGCGTTCTTCTGGCGACCATAGTAAATGAACACTCATTTCTCTTCGTGAAAATAGGGGTCAGCGGTGGCTCAGTGGTAGAGTGTTCACCTCTGGAGCTTGGGGTCCCGGGTTCGATCACAACCCCCTCCAAGTGAACTTTGTGGTGGACAAACACCGTGTGTGTGGGTTTTTTCTGAGTTCTCTCATTTCCTGCCACTTTCTTCATTCCACCATTTCATTCATTATTCATCATCACCATCTCCTTTAGATTAACCGGCATAACCGTGGGACGTAAAACTCAAAGATTTCATTTCATTTTCTTCGTGAAAATAATGTTTTTTTAATAGAATCAAATGATGATGTTACTATTACGTATTTAAAATATATTTCTACAATTTGTTTGTTTCAAAACTTAAAAATAAATTGATAAAAGTTCACATAATTTTTGTCTTTATGCAGAAGATAGCTAGAGACGGGAAGCTAATCTCAAAACCTAGAACGAAATATCCGTATTGGTATTGCTAAAATATTAATATTACCTGCATATAGAACTACGTCATTGGACTCCAAAGCTCACAGTATGTAATTTATGTGATTTTTTTTTTTTAAAAAAAAAGCATCACTGCTTGTTCAATGTGCTTCGGCCGACTAGATATATCTCAATTTACGCCTAATTCAAAGAATCAATAACAATTTGGAGATAAATTATTATTATTATTATTATTATTATTATTATTATTATTATTATTATTATTATTATTATTATTATTATTATTATTATTATTATTATTATTATTAAATTCGGTTTTCTTTTATCTACCATTTTTTCGTATCTTATTTATCATGTTGCTATTATAATTTATAATATTTCTTATTAATGAAATATCTCTATAATGTATCAGAGTTTCAAGGAACAAAATAATTGAATTCTAAGTTAATTCGGGTTTGTCTATGATTTCCTAGTTCAAGATTTCTAGGAGTCTGAGATTTCATATAATTTGACAAAGTAAAACGTGATACTACAAGCAAAAAAACTTACCTTCTCCATCAAAGCTACTTGTGTGCAATTTATTGAAGGCATTTTCTTTCTCCGAGCTGTCACATAATGTAAGGGCGTATGTTGTAATGGCGATCTCATATGCATCTTTCATGATAGGCAACTGACGCTCAAGATACCTGCAGCAAAACATCAAGACACAAAAATATCAAATAAATAAATAAATAAATAAATATTGAGGATCGAACATAGATTCCACAAATTATGAAACGATATTTTATAATAACTTGTTTTTTTAGACAACTAGAAATAGGTTTATGAAAGAAAACTAGGAGTACATAAATATTCCTCCCTGTTTAATCAACTGTATTGCTTTTGTCACAAAAATGGTGAGAGGTCTTTGAAGAAAAGAGAAATAAGAATATTCTAAATAGTCCAAACGTATTACTTTATTTCGTAGTCCATACTCCATTAGGCATTCTAAAATAAATGTGAATTATTAACCAGAGAGATTTAATGAAGGTAAAAAGTGATAGAACTAAAATCTATATCAGCAAATGGAAGCTTTAACTCTAAGGGCATACTAAAATACACTTATCAAAAATTTGATTTTCGTGGGAGGAAGGAGGGCATTACAGTGTTATTTTGGTTGGTAATGAAAATATTAGTGTGAATAAAGAGTAGAAATAATCAAACTGAATAATTTAGAGAACATCAATTGTGATGCTGCGATCACCTATATATTTCTAGAGACTCGAGAAGAAAATATCGTAAATATGAAGCAAGATCCTTATTCATGTCCTTAACAGCTGTAATCTACGATATTTTTTTTAAATAAAGAAGAAATATATTTCTAACCGTCTCAAGTGGTAGAAATTCTAGGGTTACATGCGGTCTAGTGTTATCCCTTTCAGTGGACCAAGTTGGAACAAACCTCGGTCTTTTGGTAGAAGTGCCTCTTCAGAATCATTGCTGCAAATAATACTAAAGTAAGGAGATATTTCAAACCATTCTTTCCCTATCACAAAGTGCAAAATAAATAAATAAATAAATAAATAAATAAAAAGTCGAAGACCTATGATACAGCCTCATTCAACTTGCTGATATCGTCTTTGAGGCATTTTGCACTCTTACTATAAGCTACCACGGCTTTTGCAGTGACAAGAGCATTTATAAATACGAAACGTGTTAATGTGAGTCTCAGCGCTGTAAGCGCATCCCCTGTGTTGTACCTTGTAATTTGTTTCAATATAATATATAGATAAACGAAAATGGAATATAAATTTTAGTCACCTAGTCTATCTCACTTTTGGTATTTGGATTTCATTTTTCGTCAATCTTAATTTTAATTTTGTGCTTTTTGGATTAACAATACAGTACATTAATAACTAAATTAATTTAAAAAAAACAAGATCCTCTAAAATAGACTAAAAAATTCGGTTTTTTTTTTAGAAAACTAAGTTCTGTTTGTGAGTAATTAATGAAATGTCGGTTGAAGCGTACCTCATAGCTTGAATGCGCGCTGTTGAACCTGCTGACCGCGTCTCTCCTTGAACCATGTCTATAGTTTCCTGCAGCGCTATGAGCACATGAGCTGTCAAAGTAATGTTACGATACCGATCTTCTTCTCCTTTCCGTAGTGACTGTAACATAATTACTAATTAAGAAACAAACGGAAGTATGGTTATATACGTGTATTATACATAAATATTTTAAATGTGCATAATTATATTTAAAAATTCATTTTCTTTTGTGAAATGTGCTTTGACACTAATTTGTGAAAGAACTAATGAGTTTCAATAAACGTTTATTCACCATTAAAAGAAATTGCTTTCGTCAAGTGTCATTATTTAGATATAGTCTGACCACTATAGTTTAAAACACCAAAAGGAATATCATACATTCCAATTAACAAGGCAATATAGATATATTTTATTTTAGGTAAAGTACATATAAAGTACACTTAAGTAAAGTGTATATAACTATATATAGAGTACGGTAAAGCTTGCAATGCTCTATTAACTCTTAGTTATTGCAGCGTCAAAAATCAAGTCATTTTGGTCGGGTTGTACATTTTTCACCACTCAGCTTGTTAGTGTAAAATTGTATCTTACCTATGTTCAAATAAAAATAGCAACTTTTCAAGTATAATTTTATAAAAGCAATGAGGCTACGTTCTTATGCATTAGAACATCGTTTCTAAAACTTTTTAAAGTGAGAGTCGCTTTTATTAGGCAGAACGTTCTACGAGCCACTGTACTCTTATCCCCTTCGGAAGCAAATTTATCACTTTTTTAATTGCTTCGAGTATATATCAGTACACTTAATATATATTTTTAAAATTCCCTAATTTTATACTGAAGTAATGCAACAAAATATATATTAGTTTTTTTCACTAATTGAAAACTATAAGGAATAATATATTTGTATTTGTATAATATTTGTATAATTTTTACCTTATTAAATTGCACAATCTATATCTGTCTGAGATTTTCAACTATATTGTGTGAGATTCAATTCACTTGAATTTTTTTGTACCACAGTTCGAGAAACGCTGAATTAGAGTCTGACTTCCTCTGTTTTAAATTGCTGCATATAAATTGGCTCATGTATTCGAAAGTTATTCAGATTTAGAGATTCATAAATGAAGGTTCGGCAAAGTGTATTTTTAACGTTACTTAAAAAGCAACATGATGCCACGTTACCACTGCAGAGTATGTTATAATAGACTTCCAGTTTGAAAAAAATGAACGTTACTATGTATTTGCACTGTCTTTGTCTACAAAACTCTACCATTTTCTTTTCCAGTGTATAATTATGGAATAAAACAAGTTCATATCTACACATAATAATAATCAAAGCTTTTACAAACTACAGGCAATCAGTAACATGAAACTACTTTCACATACCTTTCCATTCATCTTAGGATCTAGAGGATAATCAAACCACTCTGTTTCTGTAAAACTTCCGTTCTCTGTTTGATATTTCAGAAGCCATTCTACGCTTTTGGTAACAATTTTAGGTTCTATGTAGAAATAATTTTCCCAATCTTGAAAGGAGGCGTGCTTGAAGGTACGAATAGCCCATGCAGTAAGCCTATAAACATAACAAGAAAATTTTCATTTAAAATGCTCTACTACCTGCTAAATATGAGTAATATTTTGCAGCTAAATTTAATTTTCTCCAATTCTGTTTTAATGCTTTCGAAATATTATGCAGAGGTTTCAAATCGATAAGTTGGAGTGAAATTTATAGTGGCGGATATAAAAGGTAAAAACTGGGGGTACTTGTATATTATTTGTGCGCTCTCGTTTAAGAGGATTAATGCTGAACAATTTAAGTACAAGAAAAAAAGACTTCTATTTGGAAATATTGTTCCACATAACAAAGAACTATTTACAATATAAACTTGTTCAACTTTAAATAAACAACTTTTTATTATATAACAACAACTTCCTAAACATAATTATTCTACAAGTCTGTCAAAAAACTATACTTTACAATTTATACTTTAAATCTTACGTCAACCAACATATGCTACTAGTACCAGTAAGTTTTAAATGTTATATAAATTTATATAAACATTGTATTTAATATTACATACTGTATCATATTACGTCTAATATAATATTCTATTTATAAAAGGCAAACGCTCAGTGTGTCACGCTAATTCCTAATAATAAATAATCGCGCTAATAGATGTTGCTAGCATGCAGAAAATTTGCCAATTTTAAATTGTCGTGATGATTTAATTGCAGCTTAGAAATTGTATTGGTTCTATTTACGATTTCATTTCAACTGTCGTGACGATTTATTTGCAACTTAGAGTAATGGTTCAAGTTGTGACTTAACTGCAACTATTAGACCCGGGTTCGATTCCCGGCGGGAGCTCATGTGGTTCGGATTCCACGTTAATCAGTAGGTCCACGTCTCATATAGCCTCGCTGCTGAAAGGGACGCTAAACTAAAAACAACTCAACTCAACTGCAACTATTGTGACAATTTAATTGCAACTTAGAAATTGTAGTACTTCAATTTACGATTTAATTGCAACTTAGAAATTGTTTCTTAAAATAGAGCAAGAACCGTAACAATGTTTAGATTTGAGCATTAATGTTCGTGTAACCGCATGTTGGTTGGTGAGCAAACTCAAAAGATAAATAAATGAATTGGTTAAATGTAAGCAACTAGAGTTTTTAATTAAGCTCGATTCTAACCTATAGTGTACAGCGGTCCCAGAAAGCTAGGGCGCAGAAACTAGTTTAATAACATATAAACGTTATATGATATATCATATATGTCGTATGGTGTTCATATAATTAGGAAACAAGCATTGTTTAAATAAATAATAATGTCTTTGATGTTGTTATAATTTACTGTACATGTATGTGGACTAATATGGCTGTTGACTTTCCAACAAATATCATATTATGACCGAAGAAGACAGCACCAGAGATCCTAAGATTACCTCATCGTAGTTAAATGTAAAGACACAATTATATTAATTTTAGTTTTACTATTAATTTAATAATAAAGTGACAGACATTCTTCATATACATAGTTTATTAATTAAATTATAAAAATTCTAAACTATTCGTTTGGTATTAGCCATATTCTAAATCATAATACTTGAACAGAATTCAAGCTGTTCGTTACAACTGTCAGCATTTAACCACATATATCAAATATATCTACTACCCATGCAAACTTCCTGATTTATTCAACTTAAAACTTGCATCCACAAAGCAGTACAAATAAATTGTAATTTTCTTACCACACACTAGGTTGAGAAGTATCCCACATCTTGAATGACCCAGTTTCATTGTAACGTTTCATCACTTGGGCAAATATGGAATTCATAACTTCTAAAACTTGCTTCGCTTGGTCCCATTTCCATTGGTTGGTCAGCCTTAAGTAATGCAAATTCCAAACATTAGCCGCCAAGTCAAATATACGAGCTTCTGTTCCTTTTGCCTCACGTCCCAGGAGTGCATTAGTTGTAACTGGCGTATCAAGGAATATGGGCCCCACAACATCCCCTGATGAGTACAAAACAGATATGACTGAGTATTATTTAAATAAATACTAATAATGCAAGTAATCTTAAAAATCATAGCCATAAATATTAAAAGCAACTAGCCTAAAACAATCATATGGCATTAATTTGTAATTTTTTTACAGTATATAGGGTGTCCGAGAAGTCCTCATATCCCTATGTTCGAGTATCATGAGAACAATATCCATCCACATTGAAATGACTCCCACGAACCCTAGACTCTACAACAACAAATAACTCATTGTGGGGAATAATCAAGTTGCATGTCTCTCATTGTCGGTACAGAACAGATGAAGAATTCTGAGAAAATGTAGAAGCTCTGCGGACGATAACTCCTCAGACGCTCTGCAACATGTTAAGAACATGGAGACCAATACATCTGTGTACAGCACGATGGAGCATAGAGATCTAAGTACTCAATTATAATATTGCTAAATAACTAAACTTAAATTACATCAATATTTGTCTCTGTAATACTCAAATTTTGAGATATGGGGACTTCTCGGACACCCTGCATTTTATATATATATATATATATATATATATATATATATATATATATATATATATATATATATATATATATATATATATATATATATATATATATTGTAAGTCTAAAAGTCATACAACAGCTTTAGCAGAGATATGAAAACTTCTAGGATACTCTTAGATATGAAAACTTCTCTGTATACATTGTAGATCTAAAAGTTACACAATAGTTTTAGGAGAGGTAGGGAACTTCTATAATATTCTGTATATATTGTAAGTTTAAAAACTGAAGACCTCGGGGGGAAATAATGATAGTCCTCAAAATCGTGAAAAATGAGTGAAACAGCCTATGCTGCTTGACGCCGGTGGATCTGTTATCCCTCGAGAAATTACCGAGTTTGGTCAACAGATGACAGAGATATGGCCAATTCCTTGCAGGTTTTTCAATAGTGTTCAGTACGTACCCAACAATTCAAAGCCGTGTTTCTCAAAATCATGTAAGTGTGGCATATCATTATTTTCTCCCGAGGTCTTCAATTATACAACAGCTTTAGCAAAAACGGTTTCGTAAAAACAGACACCACGAAATGTTTCATTGATAATGTTTGTTTTCTGCACAAACAAGAACAGGCTCTCAGTGGTCATAATGAGAGAGCAGATCCTTTAAATAGAAGACATTACGCATAATTGCTAATTTGTTCATTGCAGCTTTAGAAATATTCAACATGTATTAATAAAACAAAATTGACCAAAGTATCAAATATATTAATATCACTTGTGTAACTGTTTCGGCTATTTAACTTTGCCTTCACAAGATACGTTATAGAAGCTAGATTAGTTCCTTACGGATTAGCTGGTGTCAGCAACTGCTCCATGTTTTTAGAATGTGCAGAAACTAGAATAGCAAATTTCACACCATTACAGCATTACTTACTCAAAGTAAATTTTTGCCACATGTCGATGACTATCAGGTATGTTTCTATATAATTTAAACACTGAATACATTATCGGTTTTGTATGTCAATGAAACTTTGTTCTCATTATTTCGAGTTATATTTTAGTGCCAATTTTCTATGCTTTGGTGTTTAAACGTCCGTTCTGTAATTACCACAAACATGTAATTAACGTAGCGTGTAGATGACTAAAAGACAAAAGCTGAGAGTTATGTTATAATATATTATATTGATCGAGGTACAGGGTACACACTGTAATTAAAACGAAAATTTGTACAAATGGTTAATAATTACATCGTGTAGCATCTATACAGTATTTTGTTTACATCACTATCTTCTTATGTATATATGCATGTATGTGTGGGTATATATATATATATATATATATGTATGTATGTATGTATGTTCCACCATAACTCTAGAGCGCCTGGAGCAACTTCAACCAACTTCGCGCACAATGACTTACAGTTTGGAAAAAATACTGTGCAGATAAATACTCTTAGAAATGACATGTAAAAAATTAATCGAAAACGACAAATATCAATATCGAATTTGTAGTTTCCAAGATCACTGAGACAAGAGACAAATAATGATATTCACGATACCGTTACCTTCTACCCCCAGTGCCGGTAAAACCTTCCTAAGGATCCCTCCTAAGGGAACAGAGATAACATGTTAAGATAATCGAAAACGACCGATATTACAGTCCAAATCCATAGTTATTTGGATCGCTGACACGATGACGTTTAAGTACAAGTTTAGCCCCTTTAGCACTGCTAGGGGTGAGAAGGGGTGACATGTAAAAGTAATCGAAAATGACCGATATTAGTACCAAATCCACAATTTTCCCTGTCACTGGAATAAATAGTGACACTCCTGGTGCCATTTAAATCCAAGTTCAGTCCCATTGGCAAGAGGCGTTGAGAAGGGGTGAAAAATAAAATGTCCAAAATTACAGAGACTAGTATCGAATCCATAGTTTTCGGAATCACTAAGCTATTTGATACCGATGTCATTTCAGCCCAATTTTAGGCAAGAATGGGCATGCTACCTGTTTCGGAAATCGACAGGGACAATCTATTATTTATTCTACTCACTTCTTTATTTTCTGACGGGGGCAACGCGTGATTATAAATCATCAAAATAGATGCATATATCACAGTGTGGTCCATAAGTTCCTGGACTAGGGTCATTGGAAGAAAAATAAGAAGGCTGGTATCATTTTTTAAAGTTTACTTATTCAAAATAGACTCCATTTGAAACAATACCTGATGAGCATGTGTGTCCAACTTCTTTATGGCCTTGGGAAACTCTTCTGTAGGAATCCTGTTCAAGTCTCAGCTCTTTGAATCTCCTTAATGGCATCGAGTTTTTCACTCTTAAGTTGCAACTTCACATCGGGGGGGCGCAAACTGGTCTGGAGAGTGAGGGGATGATGCAAGGTTACGATTTGTTTTTGAGCCAGAAACTGGGAACAAATTTTGTGCACACTTTCTCAAATCTTCGGTTAAAATTCGTAAAACCATACTTTTCGGTATATTGAGTGTATCTGCTATTAACCGAGACGGCACTTTTCGAACTTCTTTGATAATTTTTTCGAAGACGGCAATATTGTCATACGTTCAGCTTGTTGTGGGTCAACCACTGTACTTGTCGCCATTCACTGACTCCCTACCATCTCGAAACCGTTTGTAACACTCAAAAACGGTTAACGCTGCACCAGTTAATGTTGCTAACGGTTTGGCTTAATGCTGCATCACCATAAGCTTTCTGAATCATTTCTAGCGTCTCTATTGCAAATATATCGACTTTACAGTAGAATGTAACCGCTACGCGTTGTTGTCCTTCTCATCCATTTCACACTTTAACACAAACTAATAAGAGCGGTGTGAATCACATGTCTTGTCTTCTATACTACTGCAACTACACTTACATCAATTTGCACTTTTATTAAGTAAGCCTAGTACTATGTAATGCAATCATTGTCCCACAAATAGCGCTGGTAGGAAAGCGGTAAAAAAATTTAGTCCAGGAATTTCTGGATCACACTATCTATCTATCTAGCTATATATATATATATGTTCCACCATAACTCAGAATGCTTGGAGAAATGTCAACTAAACTTGAACTTGGCACACATATGATTTACAGTTTGGAAAAGAAATGCTGTGGAATAAGACATTCCTAACTTTACTAGGGGTGGGAAGAAGAAGTGGTTATATGTAAAAATAAATGAAAACGGACAATATTGTCGAATCCATAGTTTTCAGGTTCGCTGAGATTAATACTGGCATTCCCGATGTTATTTCCGGTACTGGTCCCAAGTCTACGTTCAGCCTTCATTGGCATAGTAGGTAAGAAAGGAGTGAAACAATATCCCAAATGACCAAGATTTGTGTCGAATCCTTAGTTTTCGGGGTCGGGAAAACAGCTAGCCAGTTTGAGATAATTTTTGGAACAGTTAGTATCAACCTCAAGCTGGGTTGTTATCATGTCACTTCAATTAAAGTTTGTATTCTGTGGGAGTAGTAGGATATTTCAAAATTTATGCGAAAAATAAAGTATTTTATGGATTCTTATCATTAATCTTTCATTGAAATGCGTATCCTAAGGGAGAAGTAGATTGAAATATTTTCTATAAACCTACTCTCCCCGTGCGAAGAACGGACATTTCAGCTAGTATATTCTAAGAACAAACAATGTATTGTGTTGATTATTATGTTAATCTTAATTATTAATATGTATATAAAAGAACAACTTACCACATAACGACACCTGTCCGTTAGGACTTCCGTAGATATAGCGTCTCCATTCATTGTAAGGTACAATGGGAGTCTCTTCGACAAAAATATCCATATACCGTAATACAACAGCTCGGTTCTTCAAATCAAGAAATACTGACGTATGCTTATTGATTGGTGCTCCTTCACCCTAAAGAGATGTACAAGATTTTCAATGAGTAATTTACATTTATGAAAGTCCATGACACAGCTGCTAAGCTGTTTCATACTGGAAGTAGTAACACTGAAGATGAAGAGGAAAAATTGGGAACGAAAGATTAATCATGTAACGATATCTTGTATTTTTAATGTAATTTTAAATATCTTTTCTTTCCGGCAATGTGTGATTTTTAAATATGCACTAGTTAGAAGAAGAAAATACGAAAAAAGAAATAGAATAAAAAATTGATTCTAATATGTTAATTTGATTCTAATATAAAAAGTACGAACTGAGGACCAGTAGTTATATAAAAATTTGGTGGTCCTCTTCGCAGGATCATTTGTTGTTATAATCATATCTGAAAGATTCATCTTCAATCATATAAAACTACTAATTCCAATATGTATGAAGTTAATAAGCTGCAAATTACTTACAAAATCTTTTTAGTTCCCTTTTTCAGTTGAAATTCCTGACAAATTGATCAAAATACTAATAATGAAGATTGTTATATATGTGTTATCATCGTTATGTATATTATTTTCTCATAATTATCATTATCAACATTATAGGGCGAATTTAAATGCGATAATGTCGAAACCAAACGTGCTTTGCAACAGCTAGAGTTTCGTTTCTTAAACTGAGCAAACAAATTATGCAATTTGAATACAGTTTTCGACATCATACAAAGCATTACGCTCTTACTATCTGAAATAAAAAATAATATATTCAAATTCGTCAATTTGTTCCGAAGTTATTGATAAATTAAACCTAGCAATGTGAAAGCTCCTTTTCTTTAGTCTGTACAGTTTACACGATTTTTATTGTCATCATAAAGGATTGCATTTGGATCTGGGAATTTCTCTTTCAGATGTTGTATTGTCATTTAAAAATGATGACATTAATAAATACTACTCGGAAATATCTTTTAAAATCCTTATTGCCCCAAAGATTCAGAAGAAGGTTTTTGATTAGCTTTAATTCAACATATAGATTAAACTGTCCAAGGTTTCCACTTGGAACATTTATGTTTTCATATGTAGAATTATCACTGAAAATTATGACAATTAACTCATAATGAACAAACTCCATGGCTCTGGATAAGTAGAGTAACAAATAAAACACAGTTCTGACCAGAGCAGAATGAAATATATTAAAAGCTATACTTACAATGTTACAGTTTCAAGGACCTAACGTCCTCTTCATCACACACAAACACTCCGTGTCTGAGTGTTTGTGTCTGATGAAGAGGACGTTAGGTCCTTGAAACTGTAACATTGTAAGTATAGCTTTTAATATATTTCATTCTGCTCTGGTCAGAACTGTGTTTTATTTGTTAACTCATAATATTCTTAATGCATCCAGATGTAATATTATTTTGAAAATTAATTGCTAAGAATAAGAATAAATTTATAAATACCGATATAAGAAACTAATTATTTAAACAATTTCAAGCGTGAAATGGTATTATTCTGATTTATAAAAATAGATATATATGTACATAGATAAAACTATCCATTTATACACTAAAGCAACCTGAACTAGGTTAATATTTCCAATAGCCAAATCATTATTAAACAAAGATAATGGTAATAAATTTTATTATGGTGCTAAGAACAGCTTTAAGCAAAAAATTATGCTTTGTGATGTATCTAGGTATTACACTATCATAGTAATAATACAATTATCGGTACATTTGTATATGTTATGCTGAATAATAACCATGGAACTGACTTTAATATTATATTTCATATATATATCATTGGTTAAATAATACTATTATTCATATTTTAGAAATAAATTAATGAACAACAAAATTAAAAGAATCTTTAGTTAGGCTTTAAAAGATAAACGTTGACAATATAGTCTGTATTCATTTCTAAATTACATCAAGTAGTTAAGAAAATAAAATAAATGTGCCGATTAATGAGATATAAATAAAACAATTTTTTGGTAAATAAAGTCTACTTTAAGAATAGATATAAGGAAAACGAAATGTGCGAAACATTTTTCAGAACGTTTCTAAAATATAGTTTTATTATTACTTCTAGGAATATCTAGAAACGATTTCAAGACATTCAGCTGACCCTTCTACTATATATCGTTTGAACCATTCTTCTTAAATGTAGCCTTGTAAGTTGTCAAGTATAGTTGATAATTATGTTAAGTTTAATGATTTTCGTCTTTTTGCTACTGGTTTTAGTTTAAAATACGTTCTCCAGGCTCTGAAGTATTAGAATAACAATAGAAACTAATCTAAAATACACCAGTCTAATAAAATAAAATATTGTGCTCCATTTCTATGCTGTTCATAAGTGTCTGGGTGATCGTGCGATGCTATTGTAAAGTATTGATTCATATTCTAATTTTGAACTCACCAATAGTTCATATGCACGAAAAATGTTTCCAAAATTTTATGAATTGCTGTGCCGCATGGCCCAGTGTGTAATACACACTCGTATATTTTTGTTAGCTATTTCTTTTTAACACGTTTAATTAAGAACATTTCGTAGTCCTGAAGATGTTCATGACCAAAACTTGCCTCCTAATTCAATGACATAACTTTCATTTACTATTAAGATGGTTATGTTGTTTTATTGAGATCAAAATTGTTATAAAATGTTTCCTTAAAATGCAGCAATACTGGTATTTCTAATCTCAGTGATATTGGATTCTCTAATATATTAGTGCATAAGACAGTTTGGTGCCTGTTTCCCTTGAGATTTTTTAAATTTACTCAGAAATACAATTTATTTTCATGCATACTCTTTTTTCAGCTTGACAAAATAAGTTAGCTTTAATTCATGATTCATTATTTTTGTAATTTAATTGATGATTCATCCTTTTTAAAGTTTTCTTAACATATGCGTTGTATAGATGACGAGGTTAACATTTTCTTTAATTTCGCAACATATATCCTTTTCATATTCATGAGACTTTTAGCTCTTTTGCCATTCAGGGGACTATATATATATATATATATATATATATATATGAGTGTGTGTGTGTGTTCCTCCTATGTATAGTAGGGTTTTATTCATATTTGCGGCCAATATGTTGTCCTAAAACTTCAGCAGTAACGTGATATTATTATTTATATTTCCTGAAAGACTATCAACTTGTTGTTTAACGTCCTCATACAATTGATAGAAGTTAGCCCTTGTGAAATCATACGTTATACTAAACTGGAGAGTTGATTACATTTAAGAAGTTGGAATTGTCATTCAAAAGAAAGGGGAAAGTTATCTACTTTAATGGATTATTTCAAATCATCTGAAACTATCAGTAATATTTGTTAGAAATAATTCCAAGATACTGTAAGAAAACTGCGAGTCCTAGTGTTAATTACATTGATTTGAATTAAATACAGAAACTAATTTTTGATCTGCTTTTGATTTAAGATAACAATAATTAACTCTATGATTTCATTATACCAATCAGAACTTGCTGCATTAAGATCGTCAAGAAGTAATAGTTTCACATTTTTACTCCAACATATATACAAAAGTTGGGTGAAAAATTCATAGTCTCACTGAAAGGGTAAAAGTAGAACGATGTAACTTATATATTACTCAAATCAAGAAAGCGTAGCTGCATTACGAATAACTACAATAATAATGAAAGTCTGAAGAACAAATAAAGTTCAATTAACATACTTACAATTACTGTTAAAGTGTGTTCGAGATCATCTTTTGCAACTTGCGTAAATGCCGTGATTCTTATTACAACATCTCCTTGTTCTATCATAGGACGAATTGGTAATGATACTTCTTGCTCCCCATTACCTGGTAACTGTAAAATTAATGTAGTTTGTGCATGAATTTTATTAAATAGTTTCAATGAGTTTTATTAATTTCTATCATCGTATGGTACTGTAAAAGGTATTAATGTTCCTTATCTACGAAAAATTTATAATTAATTCGTAATTAAAACTGGATCGGTATAGCACTTTAAAATATTTTGTAGAAATTACCAATATCAATATTAAACAAAAATAGTGGAGAATTATCAAACAAGACTTACATAGACTAAATGATGATGTTCCCCACTCGTCAGCCGTGCATTGTAACTAGTTACTATACCATCTTTTTCAACATTAACAAACTTGTAATCTGGAGATGAATGTAATTTGATTAATACTTCCATTTGATAATTCTCTCGATTAAATAATAGCAGACGAATTCCCACTTGTTCTCCATGGTGACAAACATCTGGTGCCTCTAGTTGTACCATAAATGGTCGCTGGCTTTCGTACTGAGAAAAGAAGTAAAAAGAAAATTGAAGTCAGTTCTTGTACAATACACGAAGGAAATGAGTTGTTCCTAAAATATTTCATAAATCGCTTAAGTGATCATTTTTCAACTCCTTAATGCATATGAAAAAAAAATATTTCGATTTTCTCTGATTGTGTTGCTTAGTCAAATATCACAGTTTATATAAAAGACCAAATATTGTTACTCGTGGTACGTTATGGAATTTTATTTGCCGTGGTATTTCATAAACCTTACTGTTTGCTTTTTGCACCAGATCTTTTCTCTGGATTATTTCTTGAACTGTTACATATTCATGTAGTTGTTTTTGTATATGGAAAACGATAAGTTCAGCACTTAAAGTCAAAATTAAATAAATTACTACGCTTTTGCCCTCCTGAGAATTGATCAACCGTACATAGAACACTTTCATATGAACGTGTGGTAGACTCCTTTCATGAAAATAACGATGTTTTCAAATGTTAATGTTGATTTAAGTACAAGTTTTTCCTTTCCTGTTATCCAAGAGACTGAGTTCAGTTTATTCATCCTATGAAAATGGAATTAAATGCAAATTTTTAATTAATGCGCACAATTATGAACTTTAGGCTAAAAGAGACGGATGATACTTAAAAGTGAATTATTTACAAATACCGGGTAGAATGAGAATGTGAGAGGAAACAAGGGAGAACTTCGAGAAAATACAAAGACACGATGTTGTCCACCACAAACTCGCATGGTCTTTGATCAAACCAGGAACCAATTGCACCAAAGATAAGCGTTCCACTACTGAGTCATTGTACCGCTATAAGTTGTTCACCCTCTCTGAGTTTTCTTTATTTTTTTAGTACCTCCTCCCAACAAGATACTTGTATTAGATATCAAACTGTTCCCTTACTAGGAGATAGTATTTGCTTTTTCACAATTCAGTTACATTTCTATTACAACTACCACTCTGTTTGAGCTTTCCACAGTTACATCCTTCCAGAACGGTACTTATAATGGATATTCAAACTGTTACCTTTCTAAAAAAAATAATATTTGCTTTTTCACAATTCCATTACCAGTATTATTCTGTCTGTCTTTTGTTTATTCATAGTTAGCTCCTTCCAGGATGCTACTTTCCTTTCTACAAACAGTTTTCCTGATTATGCCGATGCATGTAATTCCTAAGGCATGTGACATATTAAGATTTGAGAACTTGTTACGGCTTATAGTCACATACAAAAGAATTTTATATTTATGAGAATGGTTCAAGGAAGTTCAACCGAGAACTTACTTCTAAATTTATTTCATTAGAAAATGGAAAATAAAAGTAGCAACTTAAGGAAGTTATAAATAGTTTCAAACATGACACTCATAAAAAAAACTATGATGTTTATGCATCAGTATTAAAAAGAAATTATAATAATTTATGAAGAAAAGTAAAGGCTTTATGAATTTTCATATAACAGTGCATTATTTTGCTTCAAATACGACACTCACAACTCACCACTAAATCGTCGCGAGGCTCGACCAAACCAAATCCTAATTCTTTGCTGACACTAAAAGCACTGAAATGCCAACTTTCCGTGGCCTTGGGAACTTCTAGATGCTCGAATTCATCTCCATCATGGCCTATATTGACGTTGATCCATGCCCAGTCTCCTCCACCCGAATCATAGAAGTCCTGAAATTATAAGCAACGGAATTCAATTACTATCTTTACATTTCACTAAAGTTACACATTGTTTCTCATGTACAAATTAAGAATATGGGGTACAGTTCGTACAACAGTTAGACTCATGTTTTTTAGTAGAAATACTATCCTAATGGATTTTACACTCTTATTTCCTAGGCACCTACGCACATACTTATTTGGCACAATTAAAGTTCAGAGGAACTACTAGAAATAATTGTTCAACAATTAAAATTCTTTCACTGAATTAGCTTCTTATGTTCCTGTGGTCGCTACTAAAAGCACGAATGTAGTCTTGAATTAGGATTACCATGCACCAAAGCCTCTAGAAGGAACATGGTAATTGCGGGTGCAACGCCAAAGGTGCTTCTCGTTTTTATTAAGAAATCGTTAATATCACTTCCTTACATCAATTTCAAACTCGTAGCAATCTGTGCACGTGGCCTAGTCACTTAGTAATGTACTGTACTTTCAGAGTGAAATTATGAAATTAGTAATTATAGATTATAAACCTAATGTTTCTCCGTGAAATGATTACATACATGTATTTCGTCCGTTGTTTACTTACGTGCACTTACAAAACAATAAGGCAAAGTTCTTGTCACTATTTGGATGTTTCGGTGATAATTATAGTTTCGATTATTCTTAACGCTGTTCCTATGTTCATACACTATTTACTCATTTGCCACCTACAAAAATAACTCCATTTAATAGTATTCTTCCTCTGTGAATTAACCAATTTTATCTATACGTTTTCAAGAATAACCCCATATTCTTAATCTACACCATTTATCAAATTTAGAAATTAGAATACTTATTTTGTCATGATTTAACTTATTTATTTATTTCCTGGCACACGAAAATACTATTTTAGCAATTCTATTGTCTTTGCCAGCTCGAAATCCGAAACAATTTAGCTTATTTATTTTTGGCACATGAAAATAGTACTACTTCGGCAATTCTATTGCCTTTGTCAGCTCGAAACTTTAACTATGATAAAATACATTCACAAATGTAACAAATCAAATCTATATCTAGAAGATACGATTTAAAATGGTTGATAACATTAAACAGTAGAGAGTGTTCATAGTTTATAGTAACACTATAAAGGAATTTTTAAGTCCAAAGGAAGTCATTCCAAATCTACACAAATGAACTATTGTATTAAGTCATATTGTTCTTAATATATTACTGTTCAGAAATTAAGTATGTGTTCAATTAGTATTTACACATTATGTTATAAAATACATAAAATAAATTACTGACTTTGTTCACCATTTATAAACGATACCTTTTTCATATTTTTTTCAATGGTTATAATATTTAAAATATTAATATTCATTTGTTAAAAGTTATTTGGTATAAGTAGGTAATGTTATGTAGTTGAACAGTCTTTACAGTCATTGTTTTTGTACATTTTTTGAACTTGCTCCTTAGCATTTCAGAAACTTCTTTTTTGATAATATGTCTCCCTTGTTTTGCTTTTAAGTTATATTGTTAATGTTTGATGATGTTTTTTATAATTGCATTAATATTAATTGCTAATAAAACAATTTGTGATAAAATTGGATGAAAAATATCAAGAATCTAATAAAAAATGCTTAAGAAATCACACACGCTCCACCCACATGACCTTCTATACCATCCTGTCCCAATTAACTTCCATCTTACCTTATATTCCGCCATCCACTAGTAAGTAAAATGTCCGTTAGACTTGATTTTTTATTTGTTCTTTAATTCCCCGTAAAATAACATTTTATTTAGGATATATCAGAAGCCAGAAAATACTTGGGAAAGAATTGCAGCACAAAAGCCTTGATTTTTAACACAAAGCTGAAATTGTTTGCTATCGATTAAAAAAGAAAAACTTTGCTTTAAGCAAATTCTATAATAAAAATACACATATTCAACATCTCTATATGCCTTTCAGATGATAAGAAAATGTATAAATGTATTGTTTACTTCCAATTTTGAACATATTTTGTTCAGATGCTCGTGTGATTTTTGACAATTTTGGAGGGAAAATTTGAAGAAAAACTTAATTACACATAATCTGATATATATATATATATATATATATATGTGTGTGTGTGTGTGTGTGTGTGTGTGTGTATGTATGTATGTATGTATGTATGTATGATGAATATGTCTTTATTATAGCGTTTCTTACAGATGTTCGTTATTTATTATTATTACTACTATTATTATTAACAAAAACAATCGAAATTCATGTTTTAAAATCTGTTTCTCTTTGTTCCAATTCTCTGCAAACCATTGGCGGCTCTTAATATGAAAGTTTAATTAAATTGTCTAAGAATTTTGTAACGATAGAAGGCATTGTGCGGGTAGATATTAAAATTGAAAATCATGGCGTACTACATTAAAAATCAATTTGCTCATGTACAGTGATATCATTCAAATTATTTAACAATTAATAATTATAACATAATCATTTAACACTTTATAAGTAATACTTAATAATTGGTTCTATGCTAAATATTTAACAATTGTTTCTATAACTAGTATGTAACAACCAGTTCTATGATTAGTATTTAATAATCGGTTGTATAATTAGTGTTCAACAAATGGTTCTCTGATTAGTATAATAAGTTGATTTAATATGAATATTATTATTATATGATTATATTATTATGTATTTTTGTATTATTATATTTTATTCCAATGATACTAGTATACTTAACAGGACTAGGATTAAATCGTACAGCATACTTTACACTTTACATATTGATTCTCAAAAATAGTACTACAGGTTGTTTTTTTTTTTTTTTTTAATGGATCCAGAGGTGGAAAAACAACTTTAACAACCGGTTCGTGGAACTTATGAAATATTGATAGCCGGTTCGGGCGAACCAGCTGAATGACACTACAGCTTTTATACATTTTCGTAATATATACGAGACGTACCAAACAAATTTAAATCGTCTGTACACTTACTGTGAATCTACTCATCCTGGTGATCCTATACTCGAACTGATCATCATCATCATGAGGACCTAGTAAAACAAAGACAATAAATTTATTGTTTCAAATGTCATTTTGTGTAAGGAACCATATGCAAGGAAAGCATGCTCTTATATATTCGTTGTTATGAATATTTTATCTATAGTGTACACTGGAAGACTATGTTAAATGTAAACTGCTTTATTCGTAAAGTTCTGAGTTAATGTCTAAAGCGCACAGTAATACTTGAACGCAGATATTAAGTGACGTCATTTTTAAAACTTTACTCAAGTACGTTTGCTCACGATCCTTAGTATCCCCCATATCAGCTAGTTTTTGTGCTAAAGCTACTATAATTCATATAATTTCGGCTTCTCTGTTTAGTACAGTGATCCAACGGATGAATTAAAACTGAAATTATGTAAACTAGTTTTACAATTTTACACATCAACCATCATCAACTGCTTTTGGTCATTTAGTTTACTTACTTAATTTATTAAATAAGAAAATTCCATATTCAAGCTAATTCTAATTTAAGTGTATATATAAAACATTATTTTGACGCCTATAAAGTCCACAAAATATATGAAATATAGCCAGCCAATGTATGAAAAAAACTGACACAGTTAAACAAAAAAACAATATTAACGAAAATAAAATGAATTTGGCTATGTTTCCGGTTGTAAAGTCTAGATTCAAACAATAACACAGAAAAAGAGAAAGCGGTACAAGTGTTATAAATTTTCAGATCCTTAGTTTATTTTCAAAATTTTATATGTAATAAATGTTACGTTTTCGACAATGATAGTCTCTGCGAAGTATAAATGAACGAACCAATTTCAGAAAGTAAAAGAAAGTTATGCAAATATACATTCTTTGTCATACTTACAATCGCTTTCATCTGAACTATCGGGACAATCTCCTCGACCATCGCATCTTTGATCTCTCAAAAAACAGCCACGTGTCAAACAAGGTAAGTAGCCAAGAGATTCATTACATGACTCTAAAATGAGAGCACACATAAATATTTTAAACTTAATTATACAGTTAATAACACAAAAGCAAGTCAATACTTATTTTACTGCATCTATTATATAATAAAAATTAAAGGATCTCTTTTGTGATCGTATCACGGGAAAACAGCCGAACCGTTTGAAGCGAATTTTTGGATGTAATTATTTTATACTTCGAACTGGGCTTTTATCATGCTACTTTGGTTAAAATGTATATCCTACGGGGGAAGTGGAGTATAAAAAATTATGCAAAAAATTCAGTACCTCACGATCCTGCCAAGTTAGGAAAATGAAACTTGTGTATAAACTTCTCATTAAAAATAAATGAAATAAATGGACATGTTTCCAGGCATTTTTAGAGTTTCCGTTTTAAGGAGAACATTTTCTATATCTATCTATCTATCTATCTATCTATCTATCTATCTATCTATCTATCTATCTATCTATCTATCTATCTATCTATCTATCTATCTATCTATCTATATATCTATCTATCTATCTATCTATCTATATATATATATATATATATATATATATATATATATATATATATATATATATATATATATATATATATATATATATATATATATTTCTTACGTTGAAATTGATGTTGCCTAAAGTGTGTAATTGCGCCACGTGGAAACAGTTCAACAGTGTGAAATGAATATTTGAACATTTGAACATAATTAATATCTATCTCAAGCTGGGATTTTCATGTAACTTTGATTAAAAGGGCATATCCTAAGTGGAGCAGGGGTTCAAATTTTATGTCGAAAATGTAATAATTTATGAAGTTTTTATTATTACACTATGCGTATCCTAAGAGGATAGTAGGCTCGAATATATTCCATAAACCTATCCTTCCCGTGCGAAGAATGGGTCTTTCAGCTAGTACTCAATAAAGAGTGTGCTAAATTATACTCCTGTAATATTTCTTTGCTTGTAAAAGGGGGTACAATGTGAAATGAAGAGGGGGTAAATATATATATACAAGCTAGAATTACTGGAGTCATTATCCATAAAATCTGGATTCTTATCTGAATCGTCGATATCTGAACCCTCAAGCAAATCTTGAACATCATCTGTGGTTACCTCTCCTAAGAATAAAAAGAACGAAAGCATTGACAATAATGCTTGGTTTTGAAAAGTGGAAATGAAAATACTTTTATTTGTTCCACAAAAAATGAGAAAATGGATATTCAGAAACACAACAAACAATTTGATGTGTCATGTTATGTTCTCAAGAAAGGAGAAAAATGTAACAAAACTATTACTAAATAAAAATGTATTTAATAATAATGTATTCAGTTCATGCTATTTTAAATATACAAATGTAGCCGTTGTTTTAATGTGTTACAACAATGTAATAATATGTGAGAAGAACTTTATTGATCTTAACATAGATAAAAACGTTAAAATACTTGTGGTTTGCTCATGCAATTCACCCTTACACATGTTATTATTTGTATGTCAGAAGAAAGTTGTAGTGTAGCAAAAAACGGAATAAAATATATCATAATTGTTCACAATATTTAGATATGCAATTACTTGTTATTGAACCAATGTCCACAAATGTGGACATAGTGTTTTTTGTAAAACAATAATAAAAAATTCAAATTCTGAAAAATAAATTGAAAAATATAATTTTAAATGATGCAACATACAAAAGATTGAAAGATGGTTTTAAAAGGTTGGTAGTCTGGGACTAAAGAGGCTATGATTGACTCCTTCAAATACTAATCACTGTACTAAACAGAATATTAGGTTATGTAAACAGCAACTAATTAAATTATTTCGAATATAATGAGTACCAATGGGTACGGAAACAATGATAAAATCACACAGAAAAATGACTTGCAAACACATATGAGAAATTTGAGTCCTTGCCAGTCCAGCAGTCAGAGTTTTGTATGTTGAAGTACCTCTAAAAGTTACTTATGTGCTATTAATATTTCATGTTAAAACGATATATTTATTTTAAAATAAAAGACAGTGGTTAGCATAATGAACCAACATTCAAATATGATAAATATACTGAAAAATTAAGTCCTATCACAGTCCGAATAACTTCGAAACTTGACAATTGATAAGTTACTCATAAAATAACATTACTTTGCAGAAAATCAATTTAACAAAACAAAATAAAGTGGGACATAGTGAATATCTTCTTTAAAAGAGCTTATCAATATTTATGCACAGTCTTAATTTACTTACCCACTCCAGGTATAATAGGTACATAAGCATCAGTGAAAATAACTAATCCAGCATAATCAAAGGTCCTATTGCTGTCAATTCCATAATTCATCGACTGGAAGTATGTACTTTCGTCCGGTTTCTCACCTTGTCTGGATCTCCAAGTTACTTTGTGAACAGACCTAAAATGTAGGAAAAATAGTAACTCATGATAATTTCTAACTGTTATTTTGTGATTGAAACTTTGTTCCCGCGATATAATTAAAGGAAATAAGAACTTTCAACAAGTATACTAAATTCAGGAGTATGATTGTGACAACTCTTGCGCTTTTGGCTTAAGTTTAGAGTTACCCCTCCAGTTTCAAACCTACAACAAAGCAGTAAAAACATTAAAACGTGCAGTTTTATTATACCTATCCATAGTATAATTAGTAATAGGAGTAGTAGTAGCAGTAGGAGTAGGAGTGGGGGTAGTAGTAGTAGTAGGAACAGGTTAGAAGCCCCGCAGGGGTTCGTTGGGCTCTGTTCTCGACATAAAATGGGCATGCTTCTGAATCATAAAATCTTCCGCGTCTTGCAAATAGTACCAACTTCCACACATCTTTTCTTGTATTAAACATAACTTTACTATCAAACTTACACATCTAAACATCACATAAGAACTCCAAATCATAAGTTCTTACCTCATTTTTCCTGTAAATTTTCCTAATTTTTATAAAAAACGGAGGGGTAACTCTAAACTTAACCCGCGCTTTTAATTGAAAGTTTCTTGTTGTGTAATAATGTCTTCTATTGTCAAGAAAAGGAAATAATGAGATCAAAGATTAAAGTTGTTTAGGTTATGACTAAATTCAATCCAAGGAATAAGCATTCCAAAAAAAATTTTTTTTTCGTATCATACGTTTTATATCCTTTTTTCTGTATAAATGAGTTCCATAAGTACACACGTTATACATATGAATAAATTTATATACAGCAATTAATTACAACATATTACAGTTTAGAAAATAAAGTTAATTATACTTTGTTATACTAATGACATTAAATAAGATAAATTTTATTCATTGATTTAGTATAAAATATATACGTTTTCCATACGCTTAATCATGTATTGCATTATGCTGAACAAAACAAATAGATTAACTAAATTTTACAATAATCCGATTAATGATAAAACAAATATCAAGTACAAGGCTTAATGTTACGTGTTAAAGATATGTCAACTAGAATATAAAACTATAGATATGTCAACTAAATACAAACCTTGTGAAATTTTCAAACGAATGAAGACTAGCTAACACTGTAGATTTGCTAATGTCATTTCCTGCTTGTGTGGCATACACTGAAGATCGTAAAGCGTGAATAGCAAATATTGCTCCAGGTTCACCGTATATTCGAGCTTCTACAGTGTCCTTAGTGTGGTCTTTCACCTGGTTAAGTTCTAGTCGAGGCTGGAAAGTATTTTTTAAAAATTATACGATTGTTCAATTATTGAGGGAATATTATAAATAAATGATAAATCAAATAAGTCTTACTCTGTGGTATCACAGGAAATCAGAGTTCCTTTTATTAGAAGAATATTAATTGACAGTTCTTATATACGATAACCCTAATCTTATCTCCCCACTTCAGTTCCTTAATTTCTAGTATTCTATATACCTAATCGATCTACATGTGAAAGGAACTGGCCATACTATTCTTGATTGTTTTGGAGGTTAGGAAGATGTATCAATTGTATTAGTAGATACCGGCTCATGGCAATATAAAAAGTTAAATTAAAAGAAGAAAAAATTGTGTTTAATGTGCATTATTATGTTCGTTTATATGACTTTTGCAGAATTATATTAAGCATTCGTATATATTTCCTAAATTTTATATATGTGTTTATATTGACGTCAGTTTCTGTGGAAATCGTATTTGGTGTTAAGGTGTATCTCTAGTGCTATATTTTGATAATGATTTGTTTAAGTATTGATACATAACTTATTTAAATATGAAGATTTTCATGAGAGGTTAGGCCTATCTAGAAAGCCTAACACTATATGCGAAGTTCTTATTTAACTATCTACAGCAGTACTTACAAGAAATTTAACAGTTGTAACATTGGCGCAATCTTACTTGAAATGGACCAGTTACACTTTCTAAAATTTTATGATTCGGCTCATGACAATTGCTTTGGCGGTGCAAGTTTGTTTGGAGTACACAAACTTAGATTTGGTGAAGGTAAAGTAGGAAGGAAAAGAGCTTAATTAATGCCTAAATTGGACAGATTGGAGCTTTGCACACAGATAGAAAGGTGAACTTTGTGCTCAACAGGAGCTACAAGTTTAAATGAAGCTGTGTGCTCAGGGAGCTTAGTGCTCAAGAGAAGCTGTGTGCTCGGAAGTTTAAATGAAATTGTATGCTCAACAGGAGCTGCGTGCTCAGGGAGCTTAGTACTTAACATTAATATCTATCTTAGTGGCCTTACCTAGCTATGTTAGAGAAGTTGGGCTAGAACCTGCCTTCAGGAGGAATATCCACACTAGACAAATATTTTTAGAATTATAATAAAACGCAAGTGAAACTGTAATTTAAAACCCAGTTTTCACTATTTAAAAAGGAAAAGAAATAAAGAAATGATTTGCCCTACAGTGAAAGCAGATCGCTTATATCAGAGTTATTGAAAAAATAAGAATAAACATTTCAGTCTTTTAAAACTTTATATTCGTAATTCGCGGATGCAGAATTATTCTTTCGTCATGTTATGATTAAGAAAACAGAGCTGGTGAAAATAATTACAATAATCCAAATTTAAATACAATTATGTAAGACTAACTAACTAACTAACTAACTCTATGGCCTATGGAACCCGGAGGTTCAATGCCGCGTTCACAAAAGTTCTCCACTGACTTCTATCCTTAGCTAACTGCATCCAGTTTCTACTTTGTATTCCAATCTCTGCGAGATCCATCTTAATATTGCCCTCCCATCTGCGCCTAGGTCTTCCTAATGGTCGTTTTCCGATTGGTCTTCCTGTCAAGACTTTGAAAGCGTTTCTACTTTCTTCCATTCTAGCTACATGACCCGCCCACCTAAGTCTCCTAGACTTCACGACCCTAACAATGTTGGGTAAAACATATAAATTATGTAGTTTCTCGTTATGAAGTTTCCGCCATTCCCCATTCCCGTTCCTCTTGGGTCCGAATATTCGTCTCAGGATCTTGTTCTCAAATACTTTCAGTCTATGTTCTTCCCTCAGAGTAAGCGACCATGTTTCGCAGCCATACAAAACAACAGGCATGATTACCGTTTTGTATATTTTAAGCTTCAAATTTCTCGACAGAATTCGCGACGACAAGAGATTTTGAACCGAATAGTAACACGAATTTCCTGCTTTTAGTCGACATTTAATTTCTCCGTGAATATGATTTTCCTCGGTTAATATTGATCCTAGGTATTTGAAACTATCCACTTTTTCAAAAGTATTATTTAATATTTTAACGCATCCATAGTTTGCTGTATTCCGGTCCCGACGCACTTCCATGTATTTCTGTTTTATCTTCCATGTTTTATCTGCATTTACTTCTAAACCCATGTCCCTGCAAGCGTTTAATAAGATCTCTGCATTTCTTTCTATTGTTCTCCTATCATCACCTATTAAATTTATGTCATCAGCATATGCCATAACCTGGTGAATACCGTTCAATTCTAGGCCCTGGTTGCTATCTTTGATTTTCCTTATAGCGTATTCCAGAACGAAGTTAAATAATAATGGCGACAACGCATCTCCTTGTTTCAGGCCATTTTCGACGTGAAAGCTCGTAGACAAAAATTTTCCTACCCGGATTTTACTTTGGGATTCATTTAAACATATCTTAATTAATCTAATTAGCTTTCTCGGTATTCCAAGTTCTGTAAGGACGTTGTATAATATTTCTCTCCTAACCGAGTCGTACGCCTTTCTAAAATCAATAAATAGTTGATGTACCGGGGTATTGTATTCCCACTTCTTTTCGAGTATTTGGCGAATAGTAAATATTTGGTCGATAGTTGATCGATTCCGTCTAAATCCGCATTGATAATCTCCAATAATTTCATCTGCGTATGGGGTCAGTCTTGCTAATAGAATATTTGAAAGAATTTTATAGGATGTTGACAGAAGAGAGATGCCTCGATAATTATTACAGTCAGTTTTGTCGCCTTTCTTGTGAATTGGAACAATGATTGATTCTTTCCACTCTTGTGGCAATTCTTCCTTGTTCCAGATAAGGAGAATGAGTTTGTGTATCTTGTTCCACAATTTTTCGCCTCCGGCTAAAATTAACTCAGCCGGAATTTCATCTACACCAGGAGATTTGTGTTTCTTTAATTTCTTTATAGCAGTTTCTACTTCTATTCTGTTGGGTTCTGGAATATACGGTTCTGCGGTGTGTATCTCCTTTTCTCCACGCACACTAGTTTTCGGTTGCGTGTTAAGCAAATCGTCAAAGAAATCTTTCCATCTATTTAAGATGCTATCCATGTCAATGAGAACTGTACCGTAAGATTTCTTTAATATGTAAGCACCAGGTTGATAGCCTTTCTTAAATTCGTTGATTCCCTTATACATGTCCCGGATGTTTTTATTTTTACTATTATCTTCAAGTTCCTTAATTTTAGCTTTCAGAAAATCGCGTTTCTTTGTTCTAAAAGTTTTGGAAGTTTCCCGCCTGATATCTGCGAAATTTTGTGTAGTTACTTCATTCGGATTTTGTAGCCAGCGTAATTTTGCCTGTTTTCTCTTCTCTGCTAGTTTTATGCATTCCTGGTCGAACCATGGTTTGTTCCTACGTATTTCCGCGTGTCCCAATTTTTCTTTTGCTGAAATTTTAATGCTATCTCTAATTTCAATCCAGATATCCTCAACACTAGTGCACTCCGAATCTTCTAAAGCCGAGAATCTATTCGAAACTTCAATCTGGTATTTCTCTCTTACCTGGCTCTCTTCTAATTTTTTTAAATTGAATCTCTCCGTTTCCGGACAATGAATATTGCCTTTATTCAACGATAACCTCGCTCGTATTATCGCTGCTACCAGGTAGTGGTCGGTGTCGCAATCAGCCCCTCTAAACGACCGGACATCAATTATGCTAGATTGCCTTCTTCTATCTACTAAAATCAATTTGATAATGTGTTTTCCCGTCTGGTGATGTCCAAGTGTATTTATGAATGTCGCGATGTGGGAATTTTGTACTCTTCACGATTAGGTTTTTGGATGTTGCAAAATTTACGAGTCTAACACCGTTGTCATTACTTTCCTTATGCAGACTTTCGTTCCCTATAATCGGTTTGAAAATATCCTCTCGTCCTACCTTTGCATTGAAATCCCCTAATAGAATTTTCATATGGTATCGCGGGAGTTGGTCAAACATCCGTTCCACTTCTTCGTAAAAACTGTCTTTTATATCGTCATCCTTATCTTCAGTTGGGGCATGTACATTTAAAACAATAATATCACACCACCGTCCCTTAAGAGTAATAAAAGAAAGTCTGTCAGTGACAAATTCAACCCGTTTAATTGCTGGTAATATACGTTTATGAACGAAAAACCCTGTCCCTAACTGGTGATTTTTGTTTCCTTCCCCGTAAAAGAACGTAAAATTCCCGGAATTCTTAGATCTATTTCCTTCCCACCTAACTTCCTGAACTCCTACTACGTCCATCCTGTATTTCTCTAACTCATTCGTTACAGATTTTAACGCGCCTGCCCTATAAAGACTCCTAATATTCCATGTTCCAAATCTCATGTCCATTTTCTTTTGCTGAGGTTGTGCCAAGTTATCAGTCCTTGTCCGAGGCTTTTGTGAATGTTTCTGAACAAGTGCTTTTTTTACAGGATGAGGTTGTTAGCCCTACCCAAACCCCCAAGCTGGAGGACCACTCCTAGTCGGCTGTCCGCAACTGCTTATTCAGTATATTCGCAGCTAACCTCTATATCTAGAGGCCTTCTCCTCGATCTTCAACCTGAGGACGCGCCATGCCGTGGTGACAGGAACCTAACATCTTGAAAAATTTCTTTCTTATTTTTTAGTTTACTTTGAAGAGAATAGGATTTCGAAGTAAACGATCAGTAAGTTGGACCTTTAAGTTTTGTAGAATGAAGTTGATTTTCATTTGATAGATCTGGAAATTAGAACTAGCCCAATTATTTAATTTTATTAACAAAGTAAGGGAGCTTGTTGAGAGTATTTACTAAATGACTAGTCTTTTATTAAAAATCTGAACACGAATATAATTTATTCCTGAACGATTACGAAACAAACTTCTCTCTACGTACAAATTCAGCAGTAGGAAATAAATTTACTTCTAACACACATATATATGTATTTTGTTTTTATTAACCAGTTTTAACGAAATTATAATATTACCTTGTTTCGGCTTATTCCATCAACGGGGACAAAGACACTGTCTGCAAGAACTTCACCTAAGATTGTTACGTCATAAACTACTATTCTGAAGCTTGGGGCCATATCTGATGATACTGGAACTGCAAATGTCGTGATACCCGGTCCAATCTCATCCACCTTGTGAGTATCGGCGTATAGGAGAAGACCCTTCGAAATAACCTAGAAAACCAACAACAGAACTAAAGAAATTAAAGAATTGATTGAAAATACTTAAAAATTTATAATAGTATGAACATACTCAGTAGGGATGGTAAAATATTTTCCCATCTTAACAGATGGAATATAATTTGTTGGGCAGGCAACCTGTATTTATATAAAATTATAAAAACAGCGGAAATTTATTTTCGATTTTGACTTTACATGAAAATAAATTTTTCTTATAGTAAATTACGATGAACATCTAATGTTCCAAAATTTATATCAAAATTTTATTTCTGTACTAGTATTTGGTCATTTTATACCTTTAAATGTCCACTTTACAGGCATTTATAAAGAAAAAGAACCATTTTATATATGTATAAATATAAAATCTTCACTTATAAAGAAAATCACACTAACTAAATAATTAGCTAGTTAGTATGCAAGATTGTAATTTGTCCAGATTTTAAGGGAATGGAGAAGCACTGTGTCCACACCTTTTGTTACATGCTAATTATTCGCATTTCTCTATCTTTCTTGGAGAAGTAGAAAACAAAGGAAATAGAATGATTGGCACAACTGAAACAAATCCATACTTTCCTCGTTTTATAATTTCTCACAGAATATGGTTCTGCCAAATACGGATTAAGATTATACATAACTCGATAAAAGAATAGAGTTTTGGTGAAATAAGACGAAAGGACCTCTTAAATTTTATTTTCTTCTGAGGTAATCTATTCAATATGAATTTGAACCAACATTTAATCTTATTCCATAACTACACATACCTGTTAGGTTGTCTAGTATAATTATGTTATTGCTATCCATGATAGTCGAAAGAAACATCAAAGGAATATTAAAATTTTGTATTGGCTGACCAATTTTTAGTATTAATTTTACGGATTATAGTTAAATTGTTAGTTTGTGTAATACACTCGATACCTTAATATAGTTATATTTCGCACATTCATTCTAAGAACTTGAAAATGATCCTACATTCAGATTGTTCTTCACTCTAACACTATGAAGCTTAGTCTCTTACACGGTAAGTATAAAGAAAAATTCTAAGGAATCAAGTTATCAACTTGTAATACGTATATGTAAGTTACCTATTTTCTTTGATTCAATTTCTTGTTATTATTAGTATTAATTTGATAAGTTAAGAGATAAACACACAAATTAATTATATTATTTTCAATACCTATAATATATTTTTATATCGAAGACTTTTTATTGCGACATAGACAAATCTACAAATTTTTAAAGCAATTGTTGATACTGAAAAAAGAAGTACTCACCAAATATTGGAAAACATTCAGTCTGTAGTTTGTCTTTACGTGGAATACAACATATTCGCCTACTCTGGCCTCAGTAGTGCTGGACCGAACGCTGATAAATTTTCTGGTGGGTGAATAGTAGGCAATGCCTGTTAAGTGAGCCTGAGCGGTGTCTCCATCCTCATCTTCATAGTGAGCTGTAATTCTCATCTGCACCGCTCGACTAGGAACATCAAATCTGAAATAAAACACACCTTCCTGTCTATATTTGCTGTATGTAACTTGATTTACGTATTCATAAAGGTACTCTTCTACATCTTCCTCTTCCCAAAATTCATGACGAAGAGCAGTGCGCCCATTTTTACGAGGAACTATGATATCTGGAATACCAGATCCTCCACCGCCCTCTAGCTGCACCGTTGTCTGAATTCGTAAAGTAGATCGTTCTAATTTCGATGGCGGAAGACGTTCCTTGTCATGGTATGAAACAACAACCTGAAAATACATCAATAAATTCTTCGATAAATAAACATATTACATAAAAACAATACCTTTTTTTAAATAAAAAACTTAATTTATAGAGCTGACTTTCGACCGAAACGTTATGTTGATATCCATTCTACACAACAACACGAGATATATCACAAGCTACTACCACTCCCTTTAATTTAATTTGGATTTACTGCGTGCTAGCTGAAGTTGTGCTAACATTTCAATTTAATCTTAAATCTTTAATAGTGCTACTTAATACTTCAATTTATTCCAATTCTGAAACTTTACCTAAATCAACTTTCCTGCCTAAACCTGAGAGTGAATTAATTTTATCGAAACGAACAAGTTCTACTAAATGGTTAATTTTCCTGACGTTAGGACAGAACATCCAGTTTCCATTTTCAGAGAATGAGTTCATGTAGTTGGGATACTACATTGAGTTACAGATCCATGTATTACAAAGTCTGGTGCTGGAAAAGGAATTATTTTATCGTCTTTTTAAAATATTATTTTTATTGAATTATTTACTATATTTAAACGATAACCTTAGGAGCGAAACTGTGACGTTAGTTTGAAAACATTTATTAAACAAAAGTATTAAAAAGAGAAACATACATACATGACTTTCAAAAGTAGAACCGGGTTTAAACACCATCGGATTTGCTCCAACAAATCTTAAATGAAGAGAACTGTTTGTAATTCTTGTGTGACTGTAACCAGTTCGAGTATCTCCAAGGAAGAATTCTGTTAAAGTTGCTTCCAGACGTAACTGGACATCATTCAGGAAATTCATTCGGAATGCAATGTTCCTCATAGGAATACTTAGATCATGGTCACCAGTGGCCTGGAATCAAAATTTGTTTTGATCACTCAAATTAACTCATATTTTGAAAATTAGAAAAATGTAATGTTTGTTTTGCCTTCATTGCTTCATTCAAATTCAATAATGTAATATTTGTTTACTTATTTTCGCTTCACTACTCTATTCAAATTCAACAATCATTTTTCAGTTGCAGGTAACATATAGATGATTATTTATCTTTTTCAAATTATAATACAGCTACAAAATCAATAGATATTAGAGATGGTAATAGGTTCAGCTAGAATAAACTGAAAAGTATTTCTTTAAAAAGGATAATTATTATCTGACAATGCAGTTGGAGGTAATAACTTGATTTCTTTCGATGCAAGTTCGTTTCATAAAATTTACAACCTCTACAAGTGTTTACTGTAAGTTGAAAATTGTTACGAAGCAAAAATACAGATTAATAGTAAAAGTTCTTTGTAAAAGCTACTGCTGTTGTACCTTATTTTGTCATAATTTGATCATATCGTATACATGTATACACAGTTTTGATTTTTTTAGTTCTATACTATTATTATAAAGCTATTATTTTGGGAAATAGAATCCGATAACAATAGGAAAACGAGTTTGTTAAATTGGCAAAACATCCTCTCCATCAATTTTAAAGAAACACTATACCATATATCAGGGTTTCTCAACCTGGGAGCCGCGAAAGGGTTTCATAGGGGTCGCGAAGATAAGCGGAAGAGATAAATATAATTAGAATCCGATACTGGAAAATATTTTTAATTATTATTTTGAATTTTGTTCTGATAGGCATATTTTTTAAATTTTTATACATACTGATAAGAGCAACAAAAAATAGGTCTACTAAACATTTTCAACAGGTGCAGAGTTATTTAAGAAACTATTTAAATGGAAGAGGTATGATGTGAAACTAATGAGAACTACATATTGAAATACCAGAAAAACATAAATTCAACAAAACCTGCATATTGAAATACAATGAAATACAATAAAACTAATGAGATACCTGAGCATGGTGTGATTTCAGTAGTGCGGCAATATCCGGTTCAATCTTCGTGACGCACATTGTCAAGTCATTTTCAAATGATAAGCGATTTCTTGTGTTTGTTTTAATACTTATCATGGTAGAAAAAAACACTTTCGCACAGGTACGATGTAGCAAATGGAATTATTACTTTTAAAGCAGCAGATACCAGACCAGGATATTGTTCTCTCCTTTTTAGCTAGAACTTGTCCAAGTCTTCGTTACAGAAGACCAGTTGCAAGGACTTACCGCACGATAATTCTATTAGTTGATCAAGAAGTTGGGCTTAGATCAGCTACTTTGATGGCCTCTTCAGTGAAGGGGTTTAATATCCATCTTGAACCAGCACTTTCATCGTAGGGAATATATTACTGTTACTGTTGAGAACCACTGCCGTATATTGTATGGAAATACAATTATATACATCATTAATGTTTATATTTTCACATATGAGTGGCTAGGACGAACATATTGACAAGCGCCATTTCCAGTAAAATTGAGTTATTAGATGGAATGGGGTTAGTATTGAACTATAGAACAGTATGTACATAATTTAATTGCAAAATGTACCTGCAGATAGCAGGGAAAGGTTGTTTGGTATGTATCACTGCATTGAATTGTATTGGAATGTTGAACCTTCTTTCCCAGTTTACTCTAAAGTCAGAAAATGTTGACATACCATTATGTTTCCCCCAGCTGCTTATATAATTCAAGTCTTGAGTAATACTTAAAACTATGTCCCAAAACGAAATGTTTCAGGAAGTGAAATCTGTTCATGGACTCCATCTACCTTACTGGGACATTTAATTTTACGTTTTGTTTTCGGCACCATTTGACAGAATTGTGTACAGTAAGGAACACTTCTGGATGGTACATCCATATGGAAATTTACGACAAAAGTGTACCATCCAGAAGTGTCCCTTACTGTACAACTAATTTGTATAGCATAGCAAAAAGTACAAGTAACAACTTAATATTTATTTTTTTAAAAGCATACCTACAGTGTAGTTTGGAGTGTTGTTTCGGAAATATGTTCACGCGTATCAGAATTAGTTAGCTCATATGACTTTGATGCATATGATCGTAGGTTCAATTTACCTGGGAAAACAATACTTTCGGTACTGGCTCAGCATTTGAAAATTTATCTTAATTAAGGATTATCGAATCTAGGTTTAGAAAGTCGGAAATAATGATGCTGGGAGCCGATACGATCTAGTTTGACCATTGTCCTCCGGGTACAACATGTACAACTTGACCATAGTCCTCCACGTACAATATGTACAACTTAACCATAACCCTTCATGTTGTAATGACAGAAAGTATGATTTAATGTTCCAGTTTTGAAGTTATTGTAATAGTTGAAAGAAAATAGAAATCAAACGTAAAAGAAAACGTATAATCTGTGACATATATATATATATATATATATATATATATATATATATATATATATATATATATATATATATATATATATATATATATATATATATATATATATATATATAATCTTCTTGTAAAACCAAACTTTTATCCAAAGATCTAAATACAAAATACTTAGAGATTTTTTCCTTTACTTCCAAAAATGTACAGGACTTCTGTGTTTAAAGTTAGATGTAGCTTCCCAAACAATAGTTTTCCACATTTGTGTTAAGGAATGAATTATACAATCCCAAAGTATTTCTGGTTTGTTACTTTCAAATATCTTGAAACTAATCTGAAAATTAGTCTTAGTTTAATAATATTTTTACTCTACCACTAAATGTACCGTATTTCAAACTTATATTTGCCTAGTTATGTATATTAATGTAGATCTGATATACTTTACAAAAAATATATATATTTAACATAGAAATCAAAATAACGTACCATGTAAAATTGTTCTTCCCATATAAGCCTGTAGTAGTCATCTTGTTCTCTAAGATGTTTCCCATACAACCTTGCAGTTACATTTCCTCGTGCCTTTTTCTCAGATGTAAACAATCCTACTATAGTCGCATTAAGATATTCATCTGTTTCAAGAATATAGTTAGGTAAATACACGTATACCTAAAACATTTAAAAAACGAATTATTAATATGGCAAGTTTCAATTATAGATACTGATACATATCATGTAAAAAAAAGAAATAATTAAAGAAAAAGAAACAACAATGAAATTATGAAATTTTGGAAAAGACAGATATATATGCAGTACAATTTTATAAAAGAAAAAATATAAAAGCGCTAGTTAGGACATGTAATGCTAATAGAAAACTGTAGAATGTCAAAACAGTTCTGAAAGAGAAAATTTACTTCACTAGAAAGAAAGAAAGAACAAACCTGCGGTGGTCGTATAATGTGCAGGATGATTTAAAAAAACATACGAGAATAGTCATGGAGAAGAAAGACTCAAGACTGGAAAGAATGGAGGCGTGTTGTAAAGGAAACAAAGGTTCACACAAGGCTGTAGAAGTAACTAGTCAGGTAACGTAAGATTAATGTAAACAATACTGAATATTTGTTCGTACCAAACTTCTTACATTACGATATGAATAGAACATGTTTATATTTGCATACGACGTAATAATTTGGAGAGAAATAGAAAAGGAACTACTAAAGACATCTGCATGCTTGAGGAAAATGTTTTCTGTAAAAGCTGAAAAACAAATCATTTCAAAAAAGAAACAGCAACAAGGCAAACAAGGCTGCGGAAAACATTGAAGATAGTAAAAAAATATCTGGATTTTGAAATGACAGCAAATGCGGAACGAAAAGAAAGAAAGAATAAAAATACTAGAAGTCTATTAAGGAGGAAGATTTTTACCAAAGCGTGAAGGCTGATATGGAATTGAAACATACCTAGGAAATTAAGAATGCTTTCATATAATACGCACTATACATCCATAACAAATCTACACTGCGGAATCATGGATAATGATAAGAGAATGAAGTAGAATTCAACAGACTAATAAGAAAACATTCTCAGACAAATAAAAAGGACTGAATAAGAAATGAATTTATCAAAAATACACTCCACTGAAAGAGTATCTGAAAAAGGAAGAAAATTTTAGACTGCCTTGACCTTAGAAAAGAACAATTCTTATCTTGCATCTTCAACATGAAAATGACAGCAAACATTTCTTTGATTCCTTTCTCAATGTATCTTCTTCCGTTACACTATTTACTAAAATCTAGTATTAGTTCTTCTATCTGTAGAAACTTATGCTTTCATAGATAACTTTTGCAAAAATAAATTAATTAATTAATAAAAGATAAAAAAAGTATTTTAAAAGTTTAATCCACACTTTCTGAATCCATATTTTAATGTGCAACAAGTGTATCACATGGAAAACTGTTATAATGCAGTGAAGTATTTCACAACATAATATTTTCATTATCTAACATTAATAGTGACAATACGTACTACTATTTTGACATTTCATCTTTAATGCCATTTCATATGAAAATACTTCCAAGATGTGAAGCGCTTTACTACCTTTTAAACGACTTTACATGTAATACAGTTTCTTCACTTTTAACCAATGGATTATGAAAGTGTGGATTAAACTTATTGTTTTATTTTTTCTTTGCAGAAGTTTTCTATTGACCGCTTTTACAGATCCTATGACCGTGTTTTAATAGGCAATGTAACGGAAGAAAACACATTGGAAAAGGGACAAGGGAAATCCTGGAACCGTTTGTTGTGATTTTCATGTCCAGGATGCAAAATGAGACTATTTGATTAGAGATTATTGACTTAGAGATTATTTTTCTAATATTAAAGACGCCTCCATAGGCAAATATCCTGAAATTGATACATAAAGAGCATGAAATGAGAATTCCTCTCTAAGAAGCTGCTCTACATGAAAACTATAAACAAACAGTCAAAGGAATACTAAGGAACAGAGACAGGATGAAGTAAGAAAAAATGCGGAAAGCAGAAGAATAAGTGTTACGGTTGTGTTTATCAATATTATGTGTACAGTCAGTTACTTAAACTTAACTTGTCACTCATATTATCAATGAATGTAGAATTTTCAATTCCACAATCTGTAATACCCATAAAATCTTCTGATTACATGCATTTCATCCAACCACTAATAACCACGAAACAGCAACTTCCACACAAACTAATTCGCTCGTACCTATTCTTTCACAAATTCTCCCAGTTAGCTATTCTATAACACTTAGTGTTCCCAGAATAATCTCAATTTATACACTGAAAGCTATTTTTGGCTCATTCCATTAAACTAAGACCCAGCTTTTAATATAACCATGAATATATTACAAAAATTCAGATAGATATGCTCTTCAATTTTCTTTTTTTATAAATCAAAATTTTGTCCCAAAAATTTTGTCCAAAATACATTAACTACAATCGATATAACTCCAACAATAAGATAAGAAAAGAGTCCAGGTTGAAGAATGGTGAAGAGAAAGAAGCCATTGGAGAAGCATTGTACTCATCCAGATTCAACAGAATGTTGAAAATGGAAATTAATTATCATGATGATGACGATGACCATATTAGTGTGTGCTACATACCAATGATCATCCTAATGTATACTATAAACTTCAGATAAAGTAGGCCTGCAGCCAAGATTCGAATTCAGTGCATTTTATTATAAAATATTTATTAAATCAAATAAATGTTTACATTGTTGGGATTAATCGTAACTCACCATACATTTGTAACACAGCTAAATAAGATAGCACGTAAGTTATCATTAAAATGTCAATAGGAATTAAAACTATTATAAGTATTCTCACAAATGTACAGGCATCAATCTACTTCTGTATTGGACCCAGATTATTTATACTTGCTTTGACCTTTTATGCAATGCAATATTGCACAAAATCAACTACTATACACCACTACAATAAAGATAATACGAAGTATTCATTTCTTTGAGCTCCTGCTAAATCTAAATATCCTACGAGAACTTCTCGTCTTCCTATAATTTTCAGAACTTCTCCGGTCAATCTCTCGAACTTACAAAATTAGTTCTTTTACAGAGATGGTTCACTTCTGTGTTTCTGAATAATGCTTACTTAGGAATTCTTATAAAATTCCTTTATATTGCATATATTTCTGTATAGGAATACTTCCTATACTTTGTGGCGTGATGTCTCCGTTTCTGTTTTATTTCCTTAAAACAAAGAAAACTATAATGCACAGCTTGAATTATAATACATGGTTAACTAAACGTAGGAATAATTATAAATTTTACGTTGAATACATTATAATATTTTATTTTAATTGATATATAAATTATAATAATTGATCTGAGTTCTCAAATAATGAATGATTCGACAACTCTAATGGATTATTTATTCATAAATAATCAGAGTACTGAGAAACATGCGATAGTTGATTTTGAACGATATATTATATCATGACGGTCATAGTGATCCCATCACTTCATACAACTATTTGATTTTGTGCGATATTTGTTTTGTTTCATCTTCATTGAAATATGTCCTATGTGTAAAATAGTTTTTCGTTTAAGTTAATTGTTAATTATTAATTATTAATATAGAAATAAAGATAACTAACGAAAAATAAAAATTATATTAGATAAAACTGAATTTAATATGCAATGATGAATAGTTTGTGAAGATGTTATAGTGAGTATTGAACTTAATGTCAATGTAAATAAACTGTGTTGGAGGAGAGTGTAATAGTGAATAGTTTCGTTCCGAATGAGTGGAGAGTAGTCGAGAGTCTGTGAGCAGAGATCGGCGAATCAAAAGTGTGCATGTTACGAGAAATACAACGAAAAAGATCGGGATAATAATATTTCTCAGCATGACGATAATAATTAGTATCCTTGAGATAATTAAAAGTGTTACGTACATGGATATGTATTAGTAAATCAAGATTAGCCTGGTCTTGGGAAAGTAGTTAGTTGTCTAATTTATAAAAGTAATAGCGTAACACGTATAGACATTAAAGATCTATAATTAAAGAACTACTATGGTGCTCGTAGTTTTTGTACACCCTAATTTTGACAACCACAATTTCATTAGACACTGCATCAAATATACTAAATTACAGGATCAAGGGTCAGCACTACAATCTTTTAGTAACTTCCTGATAAGCTCAACAGAGGAATAAGTGGTTGATATATGTTCTATTGTAATATATAGTAACGTCAAATATAATTCTTTGATAGTGCTATTTGTCAGTTAACGAACTGAAATTTTATCAGAATTTCGTAGAACTAGGAAATAAATATACAAAATGTGCATTTTAATATTAATAAGTTCGGAGGGTACAATATAATATCAAACAAAAAAGGTATATACATACCTCAAACATAGGACTAAAATACGTTTCTACTTTTATTATTTTGTCCTCTATCTGGCCTTTTGCTTCTACTCGAATTTTCCAATAACCATTCTTCGTCAATTCCGGCAAGGTGAATTGCAATGTTACAACACCTGAAAATTAATACAAACTAAGTACAAACAGCAAAAAAACAAAGAAATCACAAAATAAAATTATTTCTTAGTTTCACATTGCGAGGAATTACGAAATTAATAGTATTGTAATTTCGAGAAAATCAATGAAAAAAACAATGTTATATCTAAAGATAATTTTCCCTTAACTTTTGATTTGTTCTTTCATACTAAAACTGAAATGTATATCAGCTACTACATCTTTACATTTTCATCTCACGCTGTTAGTACTCTTAAAATTAAAAAAAAATAAAATAAAATAAAACATAATGTTGAGGTAGCATTTTATTCTACCATACAACCAATTTCTCTAATAAACGGACATCTCTTCTCTCGGGTTAACAATATTTGATTGGTTTGATGCAGTCCGTATCCTGAGCCAGCTAAACGAATATGCTTTCAAATTTTGTTTAAGGTATTACTAAGAAAACTAATTGTTTCACCGAATCTTTATCGCTGACCATAATGGAATAATTATTATCTTAACATTATATATATATATATATATATATATATATATATATATATATATATATATATATATATATATATATATATATTGTATTACATGATCGTTTAATTATTTTTAACAAAACATTTGAGTGTGTATGTGGATCCTCGATTCAATTTTCGATAAGGGTACAGCAGGAGTGTCATTTTAGATTTTGCTTCGCGGTACCGGAGGACAGGGAAAGAACCTCCGATAGAATTTCACATTTTTTATTAGTATCTTATTATGTTATTGATTAAATGTATATATTTTTCAAACTCAGCGAGTGTGGAACAATTGACCCTCTCCTGACGCTCCTGCGGCACAGAATTTCTGGTATTATCCCAGCATTGCCCAATAATGTCGAAGTTACTTAAAGTAAGAGGTAGCACCTTTCGGAATATAAAACTAGAAACAATAGCATGTGGTCAATGCACTGACCACGTAGTTGAATGTGTGCCATCTGGCTGTCCATGGTTACTCATGGGTTGTACTAAGTTCAATACATAAACAACGTTGATAACATTTTTTGATATCTGTGTTATCGTACACCATGAGTTTGTACCAGGAGGTCAAACAGTCAACCAATCTACTATTTGGGAGTCCTGTAAAGATTGCATGGGAAGATGAGACGTAAACAACCAGAACTTTTCACGAGAAACTCAATGGCTTCTCTATCATGACAATGCACTCCTCATACGACACTATCCACACTACGACACTATCCACTATCTATACGACACTATCCATACGACATCATACGACACGCAGTTTTTTTTAAAATCAGAAAACAAATATCTAATCAGAAAACACAGTTCTGCAATCCGCCGTACTCAGCTGTTACCGTTCCAATGATTTTTTTCTTTACCCAAGGATCAAACCAATGTTGAAAGGAAGGCATTGATAACATTAACGCTAATACGACGGCGGGTTTGAAGGCATTGCAGAAATAAAGTTCCAAAAATGCTCCGAAGGGCGGAGTAGACGCTGGTATTAGAATATAGCTTCCCAAGGGGAGTATTTTGAAGCTGATCAAAAAAGTATGTAACACATGTTATAAATGAGTTTGCGAACTTAAAAATTATCAGATTTGGTACATTCACTAATTCCCATCAAAATCTTGAAATAAAATGAAATAGTCTTATTATGTAGCGAAATTGTATATGCCGGGTTATTACTTAGCAATATTGTTCCGATAATGTGAAGGAAACTAGACTATACAGAGTTTGGCAACATAATAAATCTATCTCATTTTATATCAAGATTTTGATTAAAATTAATTTTTATACAACCTATTAATACGTTAGTGTGTGAATATTGCAGCAGTGTAAATAAATAATTGAAAAATCTCAAGATATGAAGGTAAACTGCCGATGGCGTAAGTAAAAACGCGGTTCTTCAAACACAAGGAAAAATGACTTGGAAAAGGCTCCGATAATTAAAGAGGGGTGGAGACAATCGTCCCTCAAAATTACCAAAATACGCAAAGGATAGTGTTTACATTCTTTTATTATATAAAAACGTATTAAGGAAAAACGAGAACTTTATCCTTTAAGTTTAAAGTAGTTCGATAAAAATACAAAATAGTTTTGTCGTCTCATCTAGAACCTAATACAATTTTGAGATTCAATTTGATATTCGGGAGGAAAATTACCGAGATTAGAATTTTCACTATCACGCTAACTATGAAGTACAAGGAGGTACAGAGAAGTCTTTAGTTTTCCTTTAAAAAATCACATCAAGGTCAAAGTTTTATTATGGATTTATTTAACATACTTCCCCTTCAAGTCTGTTGGAATATAAGAGGGTACAAAGTGCTCATTAATTGACACTGTACGTTAGGAAAAAGAGGAATTTGTATGTGCAGATAGTATGGGATATGATTGTTAGATTGAGGCACATATTGAGTTAGTTTTGCGAAGATTATTGAAATACTAGGAAGAGGATTAACACGATACAAATTTCGATTATTAAGAGTAAGATATTAAGATACAGATGATATATGATTTAATGAGTATATGAACGAGTACAGATTAAGAATAAAGGGATGTTAATAGATATGTGGTTATAGTGATTTAAGGATTTCAAGATCACACTTAGAATATTACATATAGAGATATAAGTGTGCTAAGCGTAATTTTGAATTAATTGATTTTTGGACCTAACAAATTCGATGCACATGTTGTTTCAATCCTGTAGTTTGTTTAATCCCTAAAACAAAAGGCTGCATTTGTAGCTGAAATCACTTCAGAAATGTTGCCGAATTTTTTATCCATCAGATGTTTTTTTTTCTTTAAAAAAATGGAATAGATGGTAGTGAAATACAGTTAGGTACGATGAATAGGTTGGATAATTCAAAGCTTCAAATCCTAACGTAGCCAATTTGTCGATTGCAACATTGCTTTTGTAAAGGGGTGCATTATCATGAAGATAGACAACTTTTCGGGATAACTTTCCACTTCCTTTATCTTCAGCTTTGATGTAATGATGCATAGTGAACCCGGTCATAGTGTTACCTTGTTGTAGATAATCAACGAAAGATTACCCCATCCAGATCCCAGAAAACACTAGCAAAGAACCTTTGAACTGGACTTTTGCACCTGAGACTTCTTTGGTCTCGGTGAACAAGTGTGACGTCGTTCTTTTGATTGTTCTTTTGTCTCTGGATCGGTGTCTTCCCGTTGTGCCTACTTCCCGTTATGCCTACAGGCCCTCCAGCACTTTGTAGAAAATATTTTTAATGATCTTATCTGTAGGCAGAACGGTAATTCCCGTTGTGCCTACTTCCCGTTCTGCCTACTCTTTCGAGACGGGGAATTCTGTGCAGGGAGGGATCTTTTCTAGGGATTTTTTCTTTAGTAATTCTAATAGATTCTGTAAGAAGAATAACTATTCCTTTAAATTTCATCATATATTTTAAATGTTATCTTACTTGCTCTTCTCAGAAAAAATGACTAGGTACAGTTTTGTTATTAGCAGCGTTATTCACGTCTACTTTAGTAGAGATGAGATGAATTTCTCAGAGTTTTCATTCTCACCGTCGTGAGTAATCCGATTGGGTAGAGAAGCGTGATTATCTAAGCAAACTCATCACCAACAAAACGCCGAACACGTATTTCATACTTTGACCGTTTCTGATTTTGAAAACACTCCTGTGTAGACTATAAGTCATTACTAGGCACCTTGCTTATCACACTGACACTAACAAATCATATATAATAACTTTTTAACGTAATAAGTAAAAGCTTGTTGTGATTCTTATTGAAACGTTTATGTTGCGAGCGGAGCAAGCAAGAAAATTTTTATCATATCTATTTCTTTGCAAACTAACAATATTGATTTAATCGGACGCCAATACGTTTTCAGGGCGACGCGTCGTTTACTGACTTCCCATATTTTTTCTTTCTTCTTGCTTGTTCGGCGACCCCTACTATTAGCGCTCAGGGCAACAGCCCCGCTCGTTCCCCTCTAGCTACGCATCTGATTACTATAACAGTCTTATGTGTTTCGTTGGGTTTTCAGTATTTAGAAAATGTTATTTCAATAAAGTGAAGAATTATATATAACATTTTAGATGCATGGCCGCTGAAAAAAAATCTCTTTATTAAACTGCAACTATGATTCTGTTCCTTGAATTTTGTCAGTTTTATCAGAAATTTTCCATGGGTTTTGTCTTGCATTCGCAATAATCTGTTTCGTAATTCTAAGAAATTATGTAAGAAGAATAACTATTTCTTCAAGTTTCATCATAAATTTTAGATGTTATTCTACTTTTTCTTCTGGGAAAAATTGCTGGGATATAGTTCTGTTATTAGCAGGGTTGTTTGCATCTACTTTAGTAAATATGAATATTATTTCTTTTTAATTCCTACAGGAAAATGGAAAATTGATTCAGTTGAAAAAAAAAAAAACAGTTTGACATTGAAACTGAAACGAAAACGAACATAAAACGAAGTTTCTTCGGTCTAATATCAAGTCATTTCACAAAAAAAATTTATTCGGTTTTCCAGTATTTCATCTCCAACGTGCTACGACTCATAGTACGTAAAATGTGCCACAGTTCACATCCTTAAGACATGTTTGATGGCCATATATTAAACAAATAGGGCTAATGCAACAGGATGCATAAGGGGGCCCTTAAGAAAGGGTCTTAGTCTCCTACATTAAAATTACTTTTTCGGCATCACCTTATCAGCTGATTTGTCTTCTATACGTGATTCTATACTATATGCCATAATATCATACATACTTCTATTTTCATATTTATATTGTCAATGTAAATAGCAGGAATACAAAATACAAATATCATAATTGAATGTTTTTGTAGAGTTTCAACTCAAATCAAAAGGTCAGATAATCGGGGAGGGAAAGGGATTTATAAGATTTTGTTTCAGTTTGGTACTCTTGAAGGTGATTGGCTACTGTGTTCACCGGTAGCCAATCAGCGTTCAGAACACCTGACGGCTTCGAAAAGTGAAAGTTCTGAGATCGAGACAGTAATCTGTATAAAATTCAATTCAAATTTTTAATCTGTCACTTTATAAGTATCAATAGGAATAGTAAGCAGCACAGAATGGCAGAATTTGTCAGTTCGAAATACGGGGGGAAAGTGCTCGCGTACGAAGGGTTCTTATACCGGATTAATAGACGTAGTAAAGAAAAGACATATTGGAAATGTACACGTGGGTGCAAAGCGACAGTTGTTGTTTTGGGTGACGATGTTTTATCAAAGAGTGGAGTACATAAAATCATTGAAGGCACGTCTGGAATCACATGTAATAGACTTGGTGGCTTACACAGATGCAGTTGCATACTGTTTGCATTTAGAACAGTGATGGTGAGATGTTTTAAATATATTGGCTATATTAACGATATATGGTATTAACATTGACGATATGTAGTATTTACATTGACAATATAAGTATATGTAACATTGCATGTAGTATAGAATCGTGTTAGAAGACAAATTACCTGTTAAGGTAATGCCAAAGAAGGAGCAGTGATGTAAAAGACAAAGGCTCTTTTTTTCAAAAGGGCCGCCTTATGCATCCTCTTGCATTGTTTGTTTAATGTATGGCCGAACATGTCTTGAGGATGTGAATTGTGGCACTTTTTAGTACTGCAAGCCTTAGTATGCTGGAGATAAACTACTGGAAAACCGATTAAAATTCGGTTGTGAAATGAATTGATATTAGCCCGAAGTAAGTCTGTTTCGTGTTCGTTTCAGATACAATGTCAAACGGGTTACTGGCAACTGAATCAATCAATTCGAGGAAAGAGATATGATGGAGACAAACACTCTTTTTAAAGGCCGCCTTATGCATCCTCTTGCGTTGTTTGTTTAATAGTTGGCCAGACATGTCTTGGGGATGTGAACTGTGGCATTTTTTAGTACTGCAAGTCTTAGCATGCTGGAGGTAAACTACTGGAAACCCAAATAAAATTTTGTTCTGAAATTGCTTGATATTAGATCTTTTTTTTTTTTTTTTTAATGTTTGTTTCACATACAATGTCTAACATTCTTGCAACTGAGTCAACCAATTTTCCATGTATGATGAAACTTGTAGAGGTGGTGGTTGTTTTTACAGAAGCTTTTAGAAATACTAAAGAAATATTCCCTACAAAAATTCCTCCCTGCACATAATTCCCCGTCTCGAAAGAGTAGGCACAACGGGAATTACCGTTCTGCCTAGAGATAAGATAATTAAAAATATTTTCTTTAAAGTGCTGGAGGGTCTGTAGGCAGAACGGGAAGTAGGCACAACGGGAATGGATCATATAAATATATCCATGTTCCATCCTCCGTGACCAAATGTACAACAAAATTAGTAATACCCCGTTCAAAACGGCTCATATACATGAGGAGGAATTGATTTTCTATTTGTCCAAATCATGTTTTTTCTGTAGTTTCTTTATAGTAATTGCTAACAACTTATCAATAATTTTCACTGGGTCTGGTGACTCATTTCAAGTTTAATACTAATGGAATTAATTGTATGTATATGTGTAATGTAAAATTAAATAGATTGGAATCTATTCCACTTACGCCAGTGTTTTTACTAGCTTTTTACTGGAAATCCCATTTCATATGAAGTAAGAGCTATAGCATAAAAACATGAAAAAAATTAGGGAAGAGGCAAATCAGAATACGTTATAAATCCCTAATTTATTAAATCCGAATTGCAGAGGTTTTAGTATTAATAACTCAAAAAAAATTGTTAGGGTTAAGAATATTATGTTGACATGGATGAGTAATAAATTAGATATGAAACTAAAATGTTTCGTGTTACTTTAGAAACATGATACTCTGCAGGCTAGGAGCAAATACAGTGCTTTGTACATTGGATGAGTGTAGTGAAAGTTAGAGTACTTACCATTATTTGTATCAACTGACGGCCATCTCCTCATGATCAAACCATCAGAATCCTATTAAAAGAAACGAAAATTCGTGCTGAAGCAACTTTTTTCCCAAAACACTTCCATCGGCGTCATTAACAAAAATAGTGACATCATTAGGAAATCATTTTCAGTTTCAAATAGAAAATTATAGCGATTTGTGGTCGCAGAATGATGTTTCAGTAAAAAAAAAAAAAGTGGAGGATTATGAAATCCAGAGCCGGAAAGATGAAATAAATTAAGAATGTGAAGTAAATTTATTATAGTTGACTACAATATGTACAAAGTATATATAGTTTTTAGTTCAGAGATGCAGAACAACAAATGTTCTTTTCCTTCTAAAAGATGGGAAAGAGAATAAAGTAATAGCTACTCTTTCGAACAGTAATAGTGTCATCAGCATCTCCTACAAAATAAAACGATTGTTTTTGGTCGCATGTGAATTTGAATTTAATTGAAAACATTATATAACATGTTAGTAGGTAAATTACATTTCTCTCATAATTTAAACTTTTATTTACCAAGAAGTAACACAAGGAATTTTCCAATTTTTAGATGTGTACCTAAATTGGCAAAAGAACCTATTTATAAAGGATTTCAAACCGTCAATAAATATTCTCGTACAATAGATATAATTATCAATGATTTCCACTACATTAAGGAACAATACTTTCATACTATTAATCTGTATAGATTGGATACCTCTACATGTTATTAAATGATTTAGCATGTCTCAGTACCTTTAAGCATGTTATTTGTGTATTGTTTTATTGTGTTGTTGTACATATCATTCTATTGCATGTATTTTTATTTATTATGTGTATATTATGTACTAAGGAAATTGTAATAAGATTATTTGTAATTTCTATATTCAATAATAATAATAATAATAATAATAATAATAATAATAATAATAATAATAATAATAATAATAATAATAAAATTTATTTTAAAGTGCTGAGAACAACTGAAATGCAGCAAAAATACATCACTTTGTTATATTCTACAATATTATTTTAACACTATAATAGTGAAAGAGATAAATAATGATTAACTTATAAACATGAATTGCTAAAAAGTTAAACTCTGACAATGTAGTTCATGTCAGTTCCTAAATTAAATTTCTAAACAAATTAAAAGTAATGATAAAAACAACTACTAAGATAGTATATTAAAAATTCACAGTATAAGTCACACTATAAGATATGCGTTTATTAGAGTTTATAGTTTGTTGAAAGTCATACATGTATATTTACAATTATGTGGTTGCAACAAATTTTTAACCTTTGTGCCGTACTAGGTATATTGGAGCTTTAAAATCTACATTTATTATTATTATTATTATTATTATTATTATTATTATTATTATTATTTGTCAATGACATTACTTCTGTTACGATTTACTCTTCCGAAACAGTCGTCGCTGGTGAGTTTCTTTGATGCTGTTTACAATTAAAAAATAATCAAGAACTACTTTGAAGATAAGTTATGTTCACGACACATTTTTCAACTCCGTATAGCACGTCAAAACTCTTACCACTCTATTGAAGATCACACTTTCTAAATTGCAGGACGTATGCTGTCCAAATTATAATTTTGATTATTGTTTTACACTTTAAAGAAAAGTAATGAAGTGAATGTTATTTGGACAGAAAGTGAGACTATTTTAAATGATTCTCCAAGTAGCGTAAGTAAAACAATAGATCAAGATTTCGGCTTTAGTAACCTATGGTTGCAAAGTGCTATAAGTAGAAATGGATATTATGTTGAGACGCAAACAGTAGGTGAACAGTATAAATAGTATGCGTTTGGTAATCAGCCTTCTAGTAATGAATAAGAAAATTAAGACAAAAAATTAAAATATTGATTATCTAACTTCATTATTCTCATTATTCCGCGGTTAGGGACTTTTGGTATGCCAGGACTCAGAATTTAACTATTTTTGTAGTAATTATCTAGCGATACTACTCTTAGTCTTAATTGCAGAAATTTATTTCAATTTGAAAGTTATTGTATCGTCATGCACTGTGCTTAACTTGTAGCTCGGAATTATTTTTGTCTAGTTATCCGCAACAACGTATTTCACATTTGAGTAGCTAAATGTTTATAGTTTTTTGGATCAAAAGATTCAAAATATTTCAATCAAAAATTTTCTTGTAGGCCTTATATCTGGAGAACTACATACAGTGCAGCCAAACCCAAACTATCACTTAACTCAGTATGATGTCCTTATTTCGTAGGGAAAAAAAAAAAACGAAAACTCGATTAAGGGGCCGTTCAAAAATATTGTGATCCCTGATTCAAAAACTAATTATTGGCCGAGATCGCAATCTTTTTATGCATTTTTTGGATCATTCCTAAAATTCTTGGCTAAGATCGCAGTTTTAATCCATTCTTTTGGATCATTCCTAAAAATTCTTGTTTTCTAATTACAAATTACAATCAAATCATCACTGCATTACTATACAAGTATTATTCGGTCACTTGAAAACAACTTGCCTCAAATGTGAACCTTGCAGAAAGCACTCTCCTAAAGTAACTTCTTCATTTTAAAGTGGATTTTTTTCATCATTAATACCAGTGGCGTATTTAGGGGGGGGGCTTCCGGGCTTAAGCCCCCCCCGAAATCTTACTTACTATAGTAAAGTATATAAAATATCTTGCAGAATTTTCACATTTTCAGGCAAAGCCCTCCCCGAAAGTTAGCAAAGCCCCCCCCGAAAGAAAATCGTAAATACGCCACTGATTAATACTGTTCATCAACTATAGTATTCTGTTCAGCTTTTGTTTTCCTTTCTCTATTCTCTGTAGTCTTTACCTTCTCCACGTCTTTCAGAATGCAATTTCTTCAGACACAGTGTCCTAACCTCCTTTCAAATATCACTAAAATTGTTAATCTTTTTCCTATTGTTCTTAACACCTTCTTAATAATGATTCACCTTTACCAACTGTTCCTAATACCTTCTTAATAATGATTCACCTTTACCAACTATTTTGATTATGCTTTTATTAAATCCGCTTTCTGTTTGTTTGTTTGTATATACGTAAATCGATGTCAATAGCATATTTTTACGTAGTCAATCGTTTTATTGTAAAATTAATTAAGTTCTATACAAATATATTTAGATTGCGTGTATGTATAGGAAACCTAAGTTAATTAAACATTACTTCAACAGATGGCAGAATCGTCCATTCCTGGTTCGAGTTCTTTTATGTGGTGCCTCTAACGAGAAAATTAGGAACTATTGACTTCCACAACGCATTATTTTAGAAAATAGGTTCTTGCGTCGAATCATTTAGATTGTAGACTACATTAAAGAAACAACCAAGGTTTATTAAATAATATAATTATATAGTAGGATACCTATAACTTATCCCACCTAAAATTTAATTTTAAAATGTTGAATCTGAAAACATGATATGAACAATGGCGAATCTAGAAGGTAAAAACTGGGGGGGGGGGGCAGCTAGAACCCAGAGTATGATAGATATAACATGAGCTTACTATAAACTTTCACAAATGTATAAATAATTTCTTAAATTAATTATATCACTCAAAAGACTGGGGATCCAGCCCTGGGCTAGATCCTCCACTGAATAAAACGTAGAAAAACTAATACCGGTACTCATAAGAAAAACTTATAAAATACTTGTGTAAACTGAAGTAAGAATGAGTTTTTTTAAGGGAAGAAAAATGAAGAAATTGAAGTGATACTAAAAGCATTAGACTCGGTTGATTATGATGGATCCTATGAACCACTTCCCGAGTGTTCAAAAAAATAGCTCTGAACATTAGAAAGAGCGCCCAATACTTTTAGTCTGACTCCCATTATTTTTATTTTACCCCACCAAATATATATATATATATATATATATATATATATATATATATACAGAGCGTTCAAAAAGTCTCTATACACCTGAATTGTCACATATTCAAAGCAACGAGAAAATTATTTTACTCAAAATTTATTATATTTTATGGCATAAAAGCACTATGTACAGGGAGTAGCATATACACACACATTTTCACAGCAACTGTTGGAAATGTCCCCCATGAGCCTCCAAACATGCTTGCATACGTTTCTTCTTGTTCTCAAATACTCTCACAAGTTGTTCATGTGGAATGCTATGAGCAAAATCTCGAATAGCTGTTTCGAGTTCTTGTAGCGTGTGGGGATTCCCTTTATAAACAGAATTCTTTGCATAATCCCAGAAGTAAAAATCCGGAGGACACAAGTCAGGAGACCGAGGTGACCACAATCCCTTTGAAATTATTCGATCTCCAAAAACCTCTTGCAGTAATCTCATGGATTAGCGAGCTGTATGTGCTGTAGCGCCATCTTGTATCCAAGCATTACGAATTTCGTCTTCCGTTAGTTCTTCCATGAACTGGTGAATAATTTCACAATAACGAGTTAAATCCATTGTCTATCTGAAAAATATGGGGCCGACTATTCTTCTTCTGGATATTGCAATCCACACCCCTACCTTCTGGTCATGCAGAGAAACTTCACGTATGACATGTGGGTTTTCTGCACACCACAGACGTGAAAAAAAAAATGAAATCTTTGAGTTTTACGTCCCACGGTTATGCCGGTTAGGCTAAAGGAGACGGTGATGATGAGTAATGAATGAAAATGGTGGAATGAATAAAGTGGGAGGAAACGGGAGAACCCCGAGAAAACCCACGCACACGGTGTTTGTCCACCACAAAGTTCACTTGGCGGGGGCTGGGATCGAACCCGGAACCCCAAGCACCAGAGGTGAACGCTCTACCACTGAGCCACCGCGGCCCTTACCACAGACGTGAGTTCTGGGCATTGACGTAACCTGATAAATGAAACCAGGCCTCATCAGAAAAAAAAAAAATTATCCAAAACATCGTCAGAATTGTCCATAACACCATTGTTTCAGAGACCGCTAACTAGATGCAACAATCACTTCAACGTCACTTTGCCGACTGGAATCTAAGAAAGGAACTTCACGCAAGGCGATAATATAGCAGTGTTGCATACCTTCGCATAAAATTTTATTTGATGTGACTGAATGCGACTTTGACTTGCCACGATTCAGGTGCATAGAGACTTTTTGAACGCTCTGTAACTGTAATTTTATTTGTTGTTATTAAGTGATTTATATATATATATATATATATATATATATATATATATATATATATATATATATATATATATATATATATATAAATCACTTAATAACAACAAATAAAATTACAGTTTTGCAAATACAAATGTATATTGTTCAATGTATATCTAATACTTATTTTCAAGATTTTTTTTCTCAGATTGTGTAGACAGTTTAGTATCAGTCTAGTCATGAAAACATTGTTTTTGAAAGTTTTCTTTTAACAGTTATTGTTCTCCACTCTCCGTATACATACTCCATGCGTTTTTATACGTTTTTCATTGTTTTTACTGTAGTTAACAAATACAATCAAAAATAGACCTAAAATCCTTTTGTTAGTAAACGTTATTTCATGTAGTACTCGTACATATTACGATGTTAATTTTTTATATTAATAATTTTCTGTTATGTAGTTCAAAGTAGTTTTATTAGTAGGCAAGTGTCATAATATTAACCGAATGAGTTGAGTTGTTATAAGCCTTACCAGCACGTATACATTGACTCCATCATCATATGGTTTGAGATCCGTCGTCAATAAAATTGCTCTGAATTTCACTGAAAATTAAATGAGAAATATTTTATTATATGCATTTTATTAATCACAAATCGAAATCAAACATATATATGTGTTTACCACAATATATATATATATATATATATATATATATATATATATATATATATATATATATATATATATATACAGACTGTTCCATAATTCGTGTTATTTTCTACAGCGCTGGGAGAAGATGAAGTTTATACACTATTAATGTAAAATTTGGCACACTTATTGAGAAATATCTGAAATTTTCGAATTTCTAAAGAAAATAAGAGAAAATTGCTGTTTAGCCCCCCTTTTAGGGGTGTAAACACGAAAGTTCATTTTCCTTATGGGAGATTCAATGTTAAATTTTAGAAGCAGTTTTCTCCAATAATTATTCGTGAAGATTTTGGAGCAAATTAGTTGTATTTGTTACAAAATGCAAAAACACTCATTCACTAAGCTAGTAAAGCCGTTTCAAACAGTATTGTGCAAGGGTCCCCCTTTTGGGGGGGCAAGGGGCGTAAAAAGGTGGTGGGTGATATGTTACCAAAATCCCAAAATTTATTTTCGGAATGCCAGTAAGTGTAAGATTAATCACAAATGTCACAGAATTAATGCTTCAATGTCCTTACATGTAAGAGTGACTGATAATGGGGCTACAGCCCCCTTTCAAAAATAAAAAAATCACCATAAATATCCTTAGTAGGGACATACGAGAAGAAGGTATTTTTGTTAATTAATGTGAAATTTCGCGTCATTGTATCAAATGAGTATGCGTTTTTCAAATCTGGAATGTTATTTTGATAACGCACCGCCTTAGGGGGGCCCCGGGGGCGAAGCACTTAATGATGGATCTTTATAAAAATTCAAAATTTTGTTCCGGAAATACCAGTGAGCGTCAGATTTTTCACCACTGTCACAGAATTAATATTCTAATGGTCCTTGCATGTGCCAGTGACTTATATGGGGCTATAGCCCCCTCTCAAAAAAAATCACCATAAATATCCTTAGTAGTGACATACGAAAAGAAGGTACTTTTTGTCAATTAATGTGTAATTTGGCGTCGTTGTAGCACAAAGGTATGAGTTTTTCACATCTGAAATGTTATTTTAGTAACCACTGCCTTAGGGGGGCACAGGTGGCGAAGCATCAGATGATAGACCTTTATAAAAATTCCAAATTTTGTTCCGGAAATGCCAGTGAGGGTCAGATTAATCACAAATGTCACAGAATTAATATTCCGATGCTCCTTACATGTGTCAGTGATTGATATGGGGCTACAGCCTCCCTTCCAAAAATCATATTAAAAATTCACAATAAATATCCTTAGTAGGGACATAGGAGAAGAAGGTATTTTTTTAATTAATGTAAAATTAGGCGTAATTGTATCAAAAGAATATGCGTTTTTCAAATCTGGAATGTTATTTTGATAACGCACCGCCTTAGGGGGCACAGGGGGCGAAACATAAAATGATGGATGTTTATAAAAATTCCAAATTTTATTCTGGAAATGCCAGTGAGCATCAGATTAATCATAAATTTCGCAGAATTAATATTCCGATGTTTTTTGCATGTGCCAGTGACTTATATGGGCTACCCTTTGGCGTGGGAGACCCGGGTTCGATTCCCGGCGGGAGCTCATGTGGTTCGGATTCCACGTTAATCAGTAGGTCCACGTCTCATATAGCCTCGCTGCTGAACGGGACGCTAAACTAAAATCACCTCACCTTACCTTATATGGGCTACTGCCCCCTTCCAAAAATCACAAAAATTCACAATAAATATGTCATAATTAATTTGTAAGTTGTCATTATTGCAAAAAAAAAAAAAATTATATATACAATAAACCTGGAAATTACTGTAAATGAATAACTTCTGTCAGTGTAACTGATTATGCATATAGCTTTGTTGTTATGGTGTCACTGGAATATAATCAAAGAATTTTATATTTTTAAAAATCAATTAGGGTCTTTTTATAGCAGAAAATCTCACACACAAATCACCTACGTATTTTCTACACACTTAAGCAGAACCTTCTCGAAATAGAACACAAAATGGCAATGGAAAACGTAGCAGGAACCAAAAAAAAAAAAAAAAAAAGGATCTTAATGAAAAGTAAGATCTTAAAAATTAAAAGTGAGCTTTAAGTTTCAATATTGTTTGCTTTATTCGTAAAAAGAAAAAGTATGTATTTTCATTACTTCTTACACAATAACCGTATTATTCAATTTTCCATATAACAACTTACTCGTATGTACTGCAGACGTAATACACACGGACACACGGTTGTAATAAAAACAAATGTTTGCCGAGGAATAAGAATCAGTTGCTGGAAATTATTGTTTGTTGAAAACTACTCTTTTTGGCTCTACTATCACTAATTGTTTAAAAAGATCATTAACCTAAGTGTAAAACCCATAAAATCAACTTACTTTTATTCGGCATGCTCTCCTGAACGAACAAGGCATAAATTACTGCGATTTACTAAAGAAACTGTGAACACCTTCTCCAACATATCTGGAGTGATCATCTCTATACTGTGAACAATCCTCTGTTTCAAGTCCTCTACACTGTTACATGATTTTTGATAGTCAATTTGTTTTAGGAATCCCCACAAGAAAAAATCGCATGGTGTAAGATCCGGACTTCTTGGTGGCCATTCGACACTTGACCCCATAGAAATAATCCGTTCCCCAAATTTCTCTCTCAAAAGATTTATAGTCGTATTTGAGCGATGCGCTGGCGCTCCATCTTGCATAAACCATAATTCATCACTTTGACCTAAATTTAAACGATCAAGTTCAGCAAATACTTTTTCTCTTAGTAGCTTTTGGTATGATGACGTTGTTACATTTTCATCAAAAAAGAAAGGTCCTATCACCTCAGTCCTAGTTATACCACACCAAACCATTATTCCTCGTTTGTCCATTGACACTTCTGATCTCACGTCCGGCTGTATCGATGACGAATATCTTGCATGTGATGAGGACACAGAACCATTTAAGAAGAATTTTGCTTCATCGGAAAACATCACTTGAAATAAGAACATAGGGTTTTCATTTAACTTCTCGATAAACCAGTTACAGAAATAAACACGATCACCATAATCACTTGCACACAATTCAGAAACCATTCGGACCTTGTATGGTTTTACCTTCAAGTTTCTTAAAATTCTTTGTAGCGTAGTTTTCTTAATATTTAAGCCTAAGCTTCGACGAGCAAGGGATTTCCGCGGTAGTAACAGATAAAAACACCTGTCTTTTTGTTTCTTCTGTAGATACACTTGGAGATCTTCCTGCACTTTTTCTAGATGCAAGATGGGCAGTGTGAAAACAATTGCTGCGGAACTGTTTGTACAAACGGTAAATTTGCATATCGTGTACTTTTAATCCGAGTTCTTTAGCTATACGGGATCTTGTTGCTCTTGCAGATTTTTCTGATAAAATGTACCATTCAATTACATTAGCACGCTGATCCTGAGTTAAAGACTGCATGATCGAAGGACACTACAGTATGAATGCACTCTTAAAGTATACTGGAAACGACAAGTAATTATCAAATGATTAAGCCAGTCTATCCCCGAGATTCACCTACTATGTAATGTCCATTTCCGAAGAAGTCAGTCTAACCCAGGTGTTGATTACAGACACGAAATCCTATTGAACTGTCAACACGTTAACTCGTAAATCGTTGGTGTATTGCGACAAGAGAAGGTCTGAAACTGTTGTCAGCACACATGAACAAGAAGTTGAGTCAGGAATTAGAGAGTACTTTATAAACAAAAGTTTGTTGACATTGCTTAAAATCAGCTTACAGTGGGACGCCAACAAATGATTCGGACGTGTTCCAGTGCTTCTTAAACACACATCTCTTAGCATGCATTCTGAATAGGCCAGAGAGAAGCATGGAAGATAATAAAACAAAGTGGTGTGGTTCTTTAAATGATTTTGGGACCGGGAAGGGGGAATTGAATCACTAAAGTGGTCGTTGGCACATGGAGGTAGCTTCTAAGCATTAATTTTGGTATATTTCCAAATATTTTGACGCTCACGAAAAATAACGAAAAGTTTGAATTTTTCTTACTGCCCATCTTCCCCAATTTGGAGGTTTGGCGTAATAAAACTAGAAACGCATGTACCATCATAGATGAAAGGGGAGGAAGAAGAGGAATGGTATCGTATTTTCTATCTAAAACTGCTAATTTATAGCAAAATTCATATAAATATAGAGCAAACTGCTTTCCGCATTTTACAGTTAGGCCAATCAAATTTTGAGTTGACGCCACTAAAAGAGATCAACACATGACCATTATCATATTGTCGCTTTAGCTCTTTTTCTAAACAAACATTTTTCGACAATAATGCCAAATTTCACTTTAATAATGAAAAATATTTACCTTGCGTATCATGAATTTCTATTGTTTTATGAAAGGGGATTGTAGCCTAATATCAATCACTGGTACAGTCCGCAGCAAAAAACCTGCAACATGAGCATATATGTTTATTGTGAAAGGACGAAGTCTTTTGATCCAAAATAAGTGTGCAGGGGAGGACGCTGAGGTTTCTCCTGGCGTGATTCATGCCACTTAGACGTTATGTTGATTCCTTGTGCTCTTAGTCGTAGTTTTACAATAAATTTACATGCTCATGTTGCAGGTTCTTTGCTGCGGATTGTACATGGAAATAGCATAGGACCATTAATTCTGTGCGCCTTGCAATTAATTTCATGCTCATTGGCACTAACAAAATAAATTTTGGAATTTTTATACTTCGGCCCCTGTGCCCTCCAAAGCCAAAAATTACCAACCGCGCCCTTTGTCCCCTGTTAGCAAAATAACATTTCAAATTTGGAAAGTACATAACTTTTCATTACAATAATGCCAAATTTCACATTAATCGACCAATAGAAAAAAAGCTTCTTCTGGTATGTCCCTGTTAAGGATATTTATCGTCATTTTTGGTGATTTGTGGAAGGTCGCTGTAGCACCACATCAATCACTGGCACATGCAAGGAACATCGGAATATTAATTCTGTGTCATTTGTGATTAATCTAATACTCATTCACACTTCCAGAATAAAATTTGGAATTTTTATAAACATCCATCATTTTATGTTTCGCCCCCTGTGCCCCCTAAGGCGGTGCGTTATCAAAATAACATTCCAGATTTGAAAAACGCATATTCTTTTGATACAATTACGCCTAATTTTACATTAATTAAAAAAATACCTTCTTCTCCTATGTCCCTACTAAGGATATTTATTGTGAATTTTTAATATGATTTTTGGAAGGGAGGCTGTAGCCCCATATCAATCACTGACACATGTAAGGAGCATCGGAATATTAATTCTGTGACATTTGTGATTAATCTGACCCTCACTGGCATTTCCGGAACAAAATTTGGAATTTTTATAAAGGTCTATCATCTGATGCTTCGCCACCTGTGCCCCCCTAAGGCAGTGGTTACTAAAATAACATTTCAGATGTGAAAAACTCATACCTTTGTGCTACAACGACGCCAAATTACACATTAATTGACAAAAAGTACCTTCTTTTCGTATGTCACTACTAAGGATATTTATGGTGATTTTTTTTGAGAGGGGGCTATAGCCCCATATAAGTCACTGGCACATGCAAGGACCATTAGAATATTAATTCTGTGACAGTGGTGAAAAATCTGACGCTCACTGGTATTTCCGGAACAAAATTTTGAATTTTTATAAAGATCCATCATTAAGTGCTTCGCCCCCTGTGCCCCCCTAAGGCGGTGCGTTATCAAAATAACATTCCAGATTTGAAAAACGCATACTCATTTGATACAATGACGCGAAATTTCACATTAATTAACAAAAATACCTTCTTCTCGTATGTCCCTACTAAGGATATTTATGGTGATTTTTTTATTTTTGAAAGGGGGCTGTAGCCCCATTATCAGTCACTCTTACATGTAAGGACATTGAAGCATTAATTTTGTGACATTTGTGATTAATCTTACACTTACTGGCATTCCGAAAATAAATTTTGGAATTTTGGTAACATATCACCCACCACCTTTTTACGCCCCTTGCCCCCCAAAAGGGGGACCTTTGCAAAATAATGTTTGAGACGGCTTTACTAGCTTTGTGAATGAGTGTTTTTGTATTTTGTAACAAATACAACTCATTTGCTCCAAAATCTTCACGAATAATTATTGGAGAAAACTGCTTCTAAAATTTAACATTGAATCTCCCATAAGGAAAATGAACTTTCGTGTTTACACCCCTAAAAGGGGGGCTAAACAGCAATTTTCTCTTATTTTCTTTAGAAATTCGAAAAATTCAGATATTTCTCAATAATAGTGCCAAATTATACATTAATAGTGTATAAACTTCATCTTCTCCCAGCGCTGTAGAAAATAACACGAATTATGGAACAGTCTGTATATATATATATATATATATATATATATATATATATATATATATATATATATATATATATATATATATATATATATATATATATATATATATATACACTCGTGCTCATAAATTAAGGATAATGCAGATACATGGTGAAACAACGCTCTGGTGGGCGGTTTTCGGTTGGAAATCACCTCGGGGTAGGACCATGCGATGCATTTGACCATTCGGTGCGGTGCATGCGGTGCGGTCGTCGCACGGTTGCGCTGGCAGCAGTCCAAATACGCAGAGGTGTGTTGGTGCATGTCAGAGTACGGTGCGGCGTGTAAGTGTGCAGATGTTGTCAGACGTGCTAATGGTGACTGTGTGTTGAAAATGGCTCACAGTACACATATTGATGACGTTATGAGGGTAGAATAATAGGGCGACTGGAGGCTGGTCAAACACAGCAGGTCGTAGCACGGGCCCTCCGTGTACCACAAAGTGTGATCTCAAGAGTATGGCAACGATTTCAGCAGACAGGAAACGTGTTCAGGTGCTACCGTACTGACGTTCACAGTGTACAACACCACAAGAAGACCGATATCTCACCATCAGTGCCCGCAGACGGCCGCGGAGTACAGCAGGTAGCCTTGCTCTGGACCTTGCCACAGCCACTGGAACAGTTGTCTCCCGACACACAGTCTACAGACGACTGAACAGACATGGTTTATTCGCCTGGAGACCTGCAAGGTGCATTCCACTGACCCCTGTTCACAGGAGAGCCCGTAAAGCCTGGTGTCAAGAACACAGTACATGGTCAATGGAACAGTGGTCCCAGGTTATGTTCACGGACGAGTCCAGGTATAGTCTGAACAGTGATTCTCGCCGGGTTATCATCTGGCGTGAACCAGGAACCAGATACCAACCCCATAATGTCCTTGAAAGGGACCTGTATGGAGGTAGTGGTTTGATGCTGTTGGGTGGGATTATGACTGGTTCACGTACACCCCTGCATGTCTTTGACAGAGGAACTGTAACAGGTCAGGTGTATCGGGACGTCATTTTGCATCAGTATGTTTGCCTTTTCAGGGGTGCAGTGGGTTCTATCTTCCTCCTGATGGATGATAACGCACGACCCCACCGAGCTGCCATCGTGGAGGAGTACCGTCAAACAGAAGATATCAGGCGAATGGAGTGACCTGCCTGTTCTCTAGACCTAAACCCCATCGAGCATGTCTGGGATGCTCTCGGTCGACGTATCGCTGCACGTCTTCAATCCCCTAGGACACTTCAGGAACTCCGAAAGGCACTGATGCAAGAATGGGAGGCTATATGCCAGCAGCTGCTCGACCACCTGATCCAGAGTATGCCAACCCGTTGTGCGGCCTGTGTACGTGTGCATGGTGATCATATCCCATATTGATGTCGGGGTACATGCGCAGGAAACAGTGGGCGTTGTATAGCATATGTGTTTCTCAACTTATCACCAATACCGTGGATACCGTGGATATCACCAATACCGTGGTACCGATATGTTTCGTTTGTTCATATGTTGTGTTCACTATGTGCCTATGCCATTAGCGCCAGTTTTGTGTAGTGCCACGTTGTGTAGTACCATAATCTGCAATTATCCTTCATTTTTGAGCATGAGTGTATATATATATATATATATATATATATATATATATATATATATATATATATATATATATATATATATATAACGAGCAGCTATACATCGTTATTAAAATTGAATTCTATTAAAAATAAATCTAAAGTAATTAAAGGGCTATATATATTTCACAACATAATTGTAGGCAATCAATATCAGATTTCATTTGAATATTTTTGTCTGACTAGTGGTTCTAGTTTTGTTTTTCAGTATTTCCCGTTTTAAAGCGAGAGAAAGTGGTTTTGCTGTATATATATATATATATATATATATATATATATATATATATATATATATATATATATATATATATATATATATATATATATATATATATATACGAGGTGTGTTCAAAAGTATCGAAAATTTGATTAGCAAAAATACATTTATTGATTTGGAAATCAGAAACACTAATCCCCTTCAAAGTAGTCTTCTTAGTAATGCACACACTTCTCTCAGCACTCCCGCCATTGTTGGAAGCACTTCTGGAAATGCAGGTTTTGGAATGGTTAACAAACGTATCGTCGCATTTCGAATGATGCCATCTCTTGACTCAAATCGATTTCGTTTCAATGTCATTTTCAGCTTTAGAAATAACCAAAAGTCATATGAAACCATATTGGATGAGTAGGGAGCCTGACAACACACAGGAATGTTATGTTTGGCGATGAAATCTTAAATCAAATTTCGTGCACACTCTCCTCATGCTCAAATTCTCGTTCAAAATTGAGATTGTACCGTTTCCATTGATTGAATGGTTTCCGCTTGGATATCGCCAAGCTTTTGGCAAAATTTGATGCAATATCGCTGCTCAAATTTTTCTGTCATTTTACGAAAAACTGAAATCCGACAACCTGTCACACGTCTTCACTCATTGGCCAACTGACAAAGACTAAATTTTTCTGTGGGCGGGAGAAACATGATTCGATCCTTTTTAACACACCTCGTATATATATAAACTAGGAATAGTGGTGTTTCTTCCAGGCATACTTTCGGCGAGCTTCTTCCCCGGAGTTGACCACACACACACGCACCCATCCGGAACTAAAATAGATTAAATTGCAATTGCGTGACACTGTTGCGTAGGACACGTACTTTATTAAGTAGCACCCCAGTGCAGCCCCTCACTGTTAGAATTCATCCCCTCCCAAGACAAAAAATTGTAAAAGAAAGCCTGATTTCGAGAGAGTACTGAAACCTTCTTTCAAATATTTCCCCAAAAAACACATTCTATAGTTAATACATTCAATTATTAAATAAGCGAAGAACTTTTAGAGTGTGTGTGCGTGTGATTTTTTCTTTACAAATACATAAAGACATTAGTAACTATATCTCTGAAAACTAATAAATGTTATTTCTGAGTAAATTAATATGAATAAATTCAGAAAATTGTATGTAAAGTTATGTAATAATTACTTACGCTGGGAAAAATACAAAGGATGCACTTTACGTAATACATTCATTAAAACTCGCTTGAGGTCGTAGAATTGCATTTTTTTTCACACGCTGGAATTTTTTCCCACTCTTTCATCTTCCCTCCGTCCCATACGCAGTTTACATCAGAAACTTGTTTCCTAGTTTCCGGAGGCAAATTCTCACGCTGTTTACGCGATTTATGTCTAACCGTGAATGACAACTATTAATTAAAGTTAGTTTCAAAATAATTAGTGTATCTTTTCTGTTGAAAGCAAAACTTATTTGCAAGAAGCGATTTTAGTGCTATTTTGCATCATATTCAATAAATTTAATAGGTATAAAAATCAGTGGTGGTTGGCGGCTCTGACTGTAGATGAAGAATTTGTAATAGGTCCGCAGATTAATGTAGGTGAAGAACGAGTTTCTAACTGCAAATTTAGCGTTCTTGAAAATCGATAATTCGAAATGGCCCTTGGCTGCCCGCAGCGTAAATTTCAATACGTAATTAATTTTCAACTAAATTAGAAGATAGGCCTATGACTTAAAGTGAGATTCTATGCAACCTCTAGTAATCTCATGTTAGTGGCGGCTTTTGAAGGAAGTCACATCGATAAAAAATAAAATATCTTTGTTATATGCTAAAGAAAGTAAGCTTTTCTTATGTTTTAATTCTTGTAAACATCTTTCTGAAGCTGTATGAAGCTTTATTCCTTGAACTTGCACCGATAACATACAAATTGTTATTGCTGTGAGTTACCTGGAGAGTCACCACTGAATAACCTCTTCATCTTCACGTAGGAGTTATCCTTTCTAATACCATCGATCAATAACAGTCTTCTTACCTCCCTTCCTCGTTTATCTTCCACTATACTTTGTATCACATTGTTTAGAATATAAAATTGTCACCAACAATACATGTATAGTATTTCCTCTTTTCAGTAATCTCCAATACTGCCACTTTCTCTCCACCTTCATTATATTTCTACGTTAGATATTCTCTCCATCTCCATCCAGCTGGTTTACTCCATTCTTTTCCATACCCTACATTTCGAACATTTCTTGTATTTTTTAATATATTGTATATTATTGTTCTTGTTGTAATAGTAATTTTTTTCTAGAATACTTTACAGAAAATATTTTACTAGTATTTTAATTTTCGCTCTGCCATTAATTTCATATGGAGTGAAATCTGTCCAAGGACTCAAGCTATTTCACTGAAACAAACTTAGACAGGTAGCTTAGTTACAGAAGATAAAAGTACTTTGTAGATAAACGAACATTATAGACTATAAGCGCTTTTAATGTTGTATCTGTATTATCTGGTATTAGATTGTATTTTATTAATAATATACAGTAAAATGTATATAAAGAACATAACATGCAGTAAGCATCAATCTTAATTTGTCACTCGCATACTATGCTTTAAATGTTGTAATTTCGGCATGCTAATTATCTCCAAAACATTATTTATTCTTTTCTCGCTTCCAATTGTGACGGTAGATCCAGACAAAATCGCCAGTTCCAGGAAATACTCAAATCATCCACGCTATCTCACTTCTCCAAGAAGTGAAACACTAAAAGTGATCCTGTTGTGTATTCGTACTGCTAACGTCTGTTGGCTAGCAATCAGTTGAACTATAAAAGGAAAGAGACTTGCGTCCTGTTGTCTTATTTTTTCTATTTTTTTTTAACATTTTGCAACATGAACCCGGTCGTCATTTGTTATCAATTTCATGCAAGCCTCTCAGAAGAAAAAGAATTCTAGCAGGTGACAAAACCAAAGCAACTAATAGCTCAATAAATAAATCGGGGCTGAACTACCATCTTGCAATTGAGAATATAAACGGGAAACCTTTATGCATTAATTTTTCACACACTCACCGACTGGGAAAAGTATTTCGCATGGACATAAGTTTTTCGTTTCTTCTTTAGGTTTATTGACCTCCCGAAAGATGCAACAGAAACAGATGTTGTAAAAGCATTCCTAAGAAATTAAGATCACTTAGGTAGAAGTTAATTTAGCATTAACAGGTAGAAATAACGTTGCTTCAATACGACCAAGCTCAAAGGTAGATAAATGGCCAAGTTACAAAGTATTAAGTCTTGCAAAGTAGTTTCTACTGTATAAGAATGAGGCCAAATTAAGCTGGTGTGGAAGTTAACAGGTTTTGCTGTACCATTAACGATACCGAAAACTAGCTTAACCACCTGTAATTCTTCCCTCCAAGATTTATATACCTAGGTATGTAGTTCACACAGGTTGTCCTTCTTGCAATCATCAATATTTTCGCCATGTTATTATTTCTTATAATACCATATATTGTTCCAAGTTTTCTAATATCCTGCTTATTAGGATGAATAGGATCACGCAAATGGGATTTATAAGATTGAAGTATCAGTACGTCCGTTACTCCACCCGATAACTCTTGAACGAAAGCGATTTTTTAAATTCCGTTATTCAGCTGAAGGGATTATCTCGGCTGAGTTCATTAATGGAGTCGATCCGATAATGTCTTCATGGGTAACTGTGATTTTAATAATCGTTATTCATATTCCATTTTCTACAATTGATACAAAGGTGTATATATATATATATATATATATATATATATATATATACAACTGCGAATGTCTTAAGTTGCACATCACGCAATTAGGTGTCAGCACATATCCTCCAGCAGTTGACATCTACCGGACGAAATTTAAACTTTCAGGCGTGATCCTTTTTACTGTCTTTAGCAGAGTTTATTTTCTATTTGATTCCAGTAAAAAAAAATCATATCATTTGCAATGTGTCTACACTTTGTCAAAGTGCTAAATTCATAGCGATTAACTATAGATATCCAGTATAAAATGGTCTCTGAGATGTATCTGCTGATTGATAAATAAATAAATAAAATAAATAAATAGAACTTCTTCTGCAAGAGAGCTTTTTCTTTTTTTCTTTCTTTCTTTTTTGCATATAAAAAGTAAAACTAGTATCAAGGGAAACAATAGGGATCATAAGTGCCATTGTTTCTTTATAATTAAGATTACAGGAAAAGAAATAATAATTTGATCCCAGCGTAGTCGCTTAGTCCTTAGTAGATGAAGTAAGCACAAAATGGTGAAACTTCTCACTAAGAGACAAACTTATAAATCAGTGGTACCCACCACCCCCTTATGTCCATGACGCACCCCCCCCAATTGTCTATCCGTAGGTGTTCTTCCATGAAAAAATCTTCTTTTCGATTAATTTTTACACCCCCTCAAACATATTTATATAGATTTTTAACCCCCCAAATATTTCAATGACGCAGTTTGTGTCATAGCCCCCCTCTATGGGCACCCCTGCATAAATGGAAATTGAAGTTACAGATACCACCTTGATATGATACACAAAAATAAAGTATATACTCAATCGTACGTTTATGTCTGGTCCTTATTACTTACCTACTTGTCCTGATCTATAGACGGGGCGACTAGTTTGTATTAAGATAGTAAGGAAACGGGTAGAAAAGACTAGAGCAGTTTCGTTGACGAAGAGGGTTCCACCTACACTGCCTTTGTAATTTCCTTCCACTCGAAGCTTGTAATTCCCTGGAACACTAGACTGTGGCACCTGGACAAAGATAGAGAAAAAAAAAACATTTAATTTTCTCAGTAATAAAGCTCAGATTGATTGATAAATGGCGATTGATTAATAAATGTTAGAAATATATATACAAAGAAAAACAAATAAAAGGCCTGATGGCATGACCATGTTACCATGGAAAAATGGAAAAGCACTAGTCTGGGATTTCACATGTTCCGATACGTTTGCTCCTTCCAACTTACCCAATGCTTCAATTCAGGCAGGTCTCGTCGCCGTACTAAAATACTCAAACCTATTGGACAAATATTGGTTTGTAACAGTAGCAATAGAAACCAGTGGGTCTAGGGTCACGAAGGATCTATTTCATTAATGAAGTTGGTCATCGAATAGCAATCAAAACTGGTGAACCCCGAGCTACTGCATTCCTTTCCCAACGTATCAGCATCGCCATCCAGCGCGGGAATGTGTCATCGATCTTAGGTACATTACCTCCTGGTAAAGAACTGGACGAGATTTTTCTTCTATAACATACAATAAGACGGAAGTAGAGACATCCTAGGAGGCTGACAACCACTTTGACTATGTTCATGAAGAATGTTTTGAATCCAGTTTGGATAAATATAAATTCTTGGAAGTCATGGCTAATACCGGTAAATTTTCGAGTGGTAGCAACATTATCTACAGATTTTACTTTGTTACTCAAAATCGTTAAAGACCCGAAAGATATTGTTGTCAAGCTGTCCGATGTTTATTTTGGAACAAATATGATGGCTACAGATAATCTATGTATTCTTAGATGTGCTTATAAGGGAGAAATAATGTCCGTATTCTTAAACCTAATATATTTCTAAGATTAATTTTCTTTATAAATTGGAAGTTTAAATAAAGGAAAAACAAGTTCTTAAAAGATCAATCAGTATTAAGTTGCTGATATCAGTATCTTATTACTAGGGCAACCCAAAAGCATAAAAAGCATTAACATATTGTATTAATATTTTTAAAAACCAATATTTACAATGCAAAATCATTAAGGACATAACAATGCAACAATGAAAAACTTTTTTTTTTATTTCTGTAAACTTTTCGGTGTAATCATTGGATGTGGAGAAAAGAAAAAAAGGAAAAGAAGAAAACTTTCCGCCAACAATGAATAGTACACAAGAACTCCACACTATATTGTTGTGTGTATCTCTTGAACTTGAGCACTTTCTGTATTTTTTTGGTGGCATCTTTTACTTTCCCTTTCTGTATATATGCACCTCTAAGGCGCACACAAGTGATAGAAAAACTAACTCGAGTAAAGCATATCTCTTTATAGTGCATTAAGTAGAAAGTTAATTAAATATGAAAGAAGCTGGTTGCATAAAATATTAATAAATAAATAAAGATATTTAGAATATTTAATATATAATAAATATTATACATTATGCACGATTAATGTAAAACAATGGTTGAAATTAACAATAAAACATAATTTGGAAAAATATAAAGCATAATTACACTAAAATTTTTTTAAAAAATGTGGGTTGCTCTACTTATTACTGTAGACTCGATTGGTACAGGGGAATTTACTGTAGGCTCGATTGATTCAGTTCTCAAAACTCCCAACTTCCACTAGTGTTTTTAATAGGTCATTACATGAAGCAAAGACTGTCTGGGGTTGGAACGCTTGCGGTACCAAAACATACAATGTAGAACTAGAAAGTGTACACAATCCGCTCGTTTTATGTATTCTGGACGGAACACTTCTATCTTTTGGTAAATACTCTCAAACGATATACCAGAGGGCAAGAACTACTGTTTTGGAAGAGCTCCTTTGTGGCTAAGCGATTAGCGTACGCGCCTTTGGCGTGGAAGACCCGGGTTCGATTCCCGGCGAGAGCTCATGTAGTTCGGATTTCACGTTAATCAGTGCTTCATATAGCCTTGCTGCTGAAAGAGACGTTACACTCAAAATCAACTCAACTACTGTTCAGGAAGTGTTATTGTAATATGGAAAATAAATAAATTAAATAACAGTAAGTGTAATAATGATTCAACATGTCTTCAGATAGTTTAAGAAGATAATTAAAGATGTGTCTTACTGTTAGACGTGTATACAAAACTGAAACAATTACTGTTGTAAGTAAAGTAATGTATAGAATTGGCAAAGGATTGACTGTAATGCTATAGGCTTCGATAGAAACAGGTAGTTCTGAACTTGCCACAACGGCACACATTCCTGTCATCTACATAATCTATATACTAACGACTTGCAAAACAGCAACCAGGTTATTCAGAACAGAGTTTTGCTGCATGGTGTCGTTATTCTCGACTGACACTAAGCAGTAAGCAAAATATTATTTAACATATTTTTTTAGTATAATTGCTACCATTGGTGCAATTTCGTATCAATAAAGCTTAGTATTTATATCTGAATATTTTAAAGAGTTGAAAGGAACATTAGATTAATTTTAACAATTTATGGACGCAAGAAAGTGATAACTTAAAAGTCATCTAAGCCTATAATTAGTCATTGAATGACAAATTAAACGCAAATGATGCTTATAAACCGCACACATTCTCTGCGTCCAAACATTGTGTTTATGTGTTTGTGTTTGCGTTTATATACACGAGCCCTCATCGAAACTATCGACTGTGTGTTTATATGCAACGCCAGGCTCGAAAGGGTTAAATACACTTGATTCAAAAGTTAGTTGAGTGCATTTATGTAAAAAGTGGGAGTTGTTGCTTTGAATCCATTGAAGAATTTGATTTTTTTTTTAAAATGAGAATTAGTAGTTACTGATGCGAATCGCCGAAGTCGGCGCTAAGGTGGGGTTGAGCGATATAGGGTGCCAGGGGCTTGCTCCTGATGGTAGAAAAATCATACTGGACACTATAAATGGAGAGACCTATGATGTTCAATAAATACATTTTTATTGGTACATAAAACAACACTTAATTTAGTTCTTGAGGTTGGATTCCAACCCTAACTGCAGTACTAATGTTGATCTTAGTAGGATTTAAGTTCACCACTGGGATAGATCTGGAAGTTTTTTCTTTCTTGAGGCTACTTAGAGTGCTAATTAAAGGTAAAAATTAATGGAGGAAAACATTTAATGTTTTGGAAATAAATAAACAAATATATTGTTTCATTAATCAAAAATACATGTATAAACAATAAATATTATAATTTTGGCTTCCTTGGAGTCTATGGTATGCTTAGAAGACACAATGATATAAAGTGGACAATTTTTAGATATGTTTAAAATAGCGTACAATGTGGGACGTTAAATTAATACACGTTTATTCCAAGCCCGTATCTACGGGGGACTAGGGTGGGCCGCCCCCCCTGAATTTTTACTGCCCCCTTAAAATTTTCATAGTAGGCTTGCAAATGAACTATAATGTGGTTGGGTCGGGCCCCCCTAACTTCTACCGTTCCCCCCTACATTTTTGGGCTGGCTACCGGCCTGGTTTATTCTCTTATCAGAACATTAAAAAAGAAATGACAGAGCACATAATAATATAAACTGTACCACCTACCTGCATAGCGAGTGTTTGAGTTTCTCCTCCAGCCATTGGAGCAATTGCTGAAGCCAATTCAACGCCATCTCGGATGAGTGACGCCCGAATAGCAAGCAGATCCCTTTCTTCCAGAAGAGTAGCAATTACACGATATAAAGTTCCTGGTCGAACTATCTTGGAAGCCACAATCACATAAGTCCTATAAGCAAAGGAAAAGAAAAAAATGTCAGTCCTGTGTTTGATTAAAATTGAAAACGTACATTCTACATATCTTTATACTAGTAAGTTTATCTCATGACGGAAAATCAACCTTTATAGTTTGATTTTTATTGTAAATACACATTTCGCTAACAACATAGCTAGTCAATCAAGTTTATCACTGCTTCGATTTAAATTAATTAACAGGTTTGTTCCATGTATTTTTGTCCTAAGTATCTATTAGAGGTTTTATTGGCGAAAAAAACTAACTAAATCCAATGATTTGATGATCCATAAATCAGGAACCAAAAGCCCGCTACCATCCCCCGTATATTTCAAGTACATCCTAAACTCGTCAAGGTCTACTACCTTTAGTGTTGCCCACGAGACAATATTAAACGGGAAATAAGGTTTTCTCGTCTCGTCTAGTCGCGATCTTGGAAAAGTTTCTCTTGTCATGTTTCAATCCTAGGCCTCTTTCACACTACACGCCGTGCCGTGAACGACGCCGCGCCGTGAAACATAGGCTTCTGTCGTGAACATCACAGCAGCTTTTCTTGCCGACCAAACTGATTTGCCATTTTTAAGATAGAGACAGTATGGATGATCGAGATAGCTTATTATATTTGTAATGGTTCTATTTAAAATTTAAAAGACAAAGGCACATTTCTATAACAATCTTTGTTGAGTTGTTATAGAAAATAAAAGGTCAAATTTTAAAGCAAAATACCCACTTAAGACATGCCATTTCACTGACTGAAAGACTTGCATAGCTCTGAAGTATAGTTGGAAATTTTACGTTTCGAAAATGTTTGATGTTCATATTTACACATTTGTATCCAATTGTAGCTTGGTTTTTGAAAATATATATTCCAAGTATTACAATATCAAATTCATTTGTTTGATTTTTTTTTTTTTTTAAAGTCTAAATCACATTCTATAAAGTATCAATAATACAAGATTAAACTTCTGAATTTTCTCAGACGCACTCTGTCTAGTCTGTAGAGAACCATAAACGACAATAGTGATCAACACGCTGTGTACGGCACGGCGCCGCGACGAGTCTTGAAGGGCGTCGTGATGTTTACGGCAGTAGCGTTTTCATATTTCATAATATGTTGAGACAACTTGCATATTTAGAAAAAATCATGTTCCGTGTGCCTAAACGGCTGCAATGAAATACCGCAAACTTTTCCGGTTTTATCAGTTTTATCTGATAAGCTGTTGACAAGCTGTCATAATGTACAGGATTGCGCACAAAAAATTAAGCAATATTGTCAGATGGAAAATATTTCCCTTTCTGTTATGTTTGAATATGTGTGTGAAAAATTTGTAACAAAACAGCAGCGGAATACACGAACGAAAAAACGAATAAAATTATTAGGACTGTCGTGAGCTATCTAATTTAGAAAATTCAGAGTAATTAACACATAAGAATATAAAGAGGTGTAAAGAAGGTATGTACTGTATTCTGAAAAAAAACTCACACAACTTAGTTCGAGAAATATTACAGAGGCTGTTGAGCAAATGGTTTCTAGAGTTTGGTGAGAGATGAGTTCAGAGATGGTTTTGAGAAGATGAGTTCAGTCATGATGGAGAAAAATTTCTCTATTTGTAAATGAAGAAGCTAAGATTATCTATCGTTCTAACTTGTGTAAGTAATATTAAGTATGTACAGTGATAATTACTGTACATAGTTGTAGTGTTTGCAATGAAATTTAGTATAGTTTCAATATTTCGATATTGTTGGCTGTTTTTTCCTATAAGCTTGACTATGATGAACAACTGAATAGTAGAAATTTTTTATTATTATTATTATTATTATTATTATTATTATTATTATTATTATTATTATTATTATTATTATTATTATTATTATTATTATTATTATTATTATTAAGTATTGTGCCTTTTGGCAGGTCTCGGGACTAATGACGGAGATTTTTTCTCTTCTTAATTTTCAGTTTGGGCCAGGAAATGTTTCTTCTATGTTACTCGATTATCAGATTTGTCTTTTAACTACCAATATTTTCTTTCATTTTTCAAATCATCGATCACTTGTGTTCTTCTTCTTCCTATTCTTCGCCTTCCTTCCATCTTTCCTTCTATAGCGGTATGAAAAAGACATTTTTTTTTTCGCAAGATGTCCAATCCAATTGGCCTTTTTACGAAGAATGATGGCTAGAAGCGTCCTCTTCTCTCCTATCCGTTTTAAAACATCGTTTGTTACTCTCTCTGTCCATTTTATCTTCTCCACCTTTCTCCAACGTCACATTTTGAAGCTCTCTAAAAATTTCTTCTCTAACTTATTAATTGTTACATTTGTAGTATTAGTGTTAATAAATTTAATGCAGTTGAAGTAACATTTCTGATCGTTTCACTTTTCACATCTATCTGAGAGACAAATGATGTTAAGGTTTACGCCGATGGTACCTTTACATATACTCCTTGTAATTTTCAACAGCTGTATACTATTCACGCATACAAACATGGATTTTATTTCCCTCTATGTTATATGTTTTTGCTGGGAAAGGCTAGGCAAATTTACAAATCAATGTGGGAAATGATAAGAAGTTTAGAACCTGAAATAAATTTGAAATCAATCCATGTAGATTTTGAAACTGCAGCTCACGAAGCTATCAGGGAAGTATTTCCAGAATGTAACATAATTGAGTGTCGATTAAATTTTGGTCCATCTTGGAGGAGAAAGATACAGGGCAACAAACACTTATATCGAGCCTACTTGAATTTGCAGTCTAAGTTAAGTAGGTACCGTACTGTCTTTAGTTAGTATAATCCTCAATATAGTTTGTATTTTATTTCTAATTTCTGTTTCTATCCTAGTCTGAAGGAAAACCGTGTTTGTGCACAGATTTTAAAGCTATCATTGTAACAAAGTTGGACAAAAATCTGTGTTGAAAAAGGCTAACAGGGATTTCTGCGCAATTTGGGATCTAGAGTGTGCGCAATCCAGTTGCTCCCCCTTAAACTAAATTTTAAACTTCAATTAACCTAGTGACCTAGCATCATCTTCAAGCAGTGATGTAATCATAACATTTCCTAGTAGGTATGTTAGTCTAGTTTCTATTATTTTAAAGGTTAAAAAAATGTCTTGGAACTCGAACAGGTTTCTAGAACATATTAAGTTCATATTCCAAGATATCACTGTAGTTCTTTTTATTTAGTTTAACATTGAGTTGAGTTAATTTTGAATTTAACGTTCCGTTCAGCAGCGAGACTATATGAGACGTAGACCTATTGATTAACGTGGAATCCGAACCACATGAGCTCCCGCAGGGAATGAACCCGAGTCTCCCACGCGAAAGGCGCGTATGCTAATCGCTTATTCACGAAGGACTTCTTATTTAGTTTAACGTAGCACGATTATGTATCGAGACTAAGGAAGACGGTGATAATGAATGAAATGATGGGATGATGGAAGTGGGAGGAAACTAGAGAACCCTGTGAAAACTAATGCACACGGCGTTTGTCCCCGGCTGGTATCGAACCAGGGATTCCACACGCACCATAAGTTAGCGCTCTACCATTGAATCAATAGTTCTCAGAATATTTTATATATTAGCCATATTTATAAGCCCAACAATACGAATTGAGGACATAAATTGTGTTCCCAAATTTCAGTGTCCCGGATTTCTGACTTGAAACATAGAACCATGAGGAGCACAGGAAAGACTCGTAATTGTCAAGTTGGAAAATAGATATGGCAGTTTGTCACAATGATCAAAATACAGTACATCTTCAATTTTATATTTGTTTCTTTCTTTCCTTTTTAAGTTTTTCCCATATTTTTCTACTGCCATTCTTAGAATAGTTTCTTGTCAATGTCCTGACAATTTTCTTGTCTTTTTTTTTCTATTTTCCTGCAAGATTGCTGTATTCTCTCTTACTATTGTTAGTTTCACATAGGGAACCTGAAACATCTTTTTTTTTTTTTTCTATATCTACACTTCGAAAGCTCCAGTCATTTTTCGTCGCTTTTGCGTAATGTTCACGTTTCTAGAGAACCAAAGAGATTTGATAAGTTCTCAGAGCGATCCAGAGATGACAGCAATAGTTTCAAATTGAGCACGTTAATATTATGAGTAAAGAGAGGCAAATCATGAAGAACAAACAAGAAAATATGCAAATCAAAAGTCCAAAATATGAAAAAATTGAAATTTTAATTACGCAGTTTCTAAAACATTAACTATATATGTATAATGTAAGGTGATGTGTAATATCACCTTGCATTTATAACTTTATTCATTAATCCTTTTAGAACATATCAGGGATAGGTTTCCATCAATATTTCAATCATAAAAGTTTACGATTAACAGTTGACATTGTTAATATATATCATCTCTTACAGTAGACAGTAACATACAATAATGATAAAACAAAGGGATACAAGCCTGAGAATGTTCACCTGTCATGATCTCAGGACTCTATTATAAGTTAAGAGAGGCGTCCCACGTCCTAAATGAGAGATGAACAGGAGCCATAGGGTCCAAGAATGTAAATGGTACTTCAGCAAATAAAAGTGAAGCAGGCAGGGTTTCCCAGAATTAGATTGACTTCAGCCAGCCTTATCGGGGAAGAAGATTCATATTCCATCTCCCAAAATGAATGACTAACATACGTATCATTTGGTCCGGGAGTGTACGTTGTACCTCACCACGTGAAGGTGAGACAGGCAGATTCCCAGATTGGGTTGGATGGACAATGCCGGATTGTGGTCACATAGTGATATTCGTTACTCTGCGGTGCTTCGGCATCAACAGGAAGAAGTGGTGAGGGGTGGTGGCTCCGGCGACCATGAACTCCATGCCTCGCTAGGAGAGTTGCCTGCATCAGCAGATATAACTGGAAGGTGGAAGTCGGTTCATCGTGCTAATGGACGTAACCCATTTCATTTCTTCGGTAGGGTTTTTATATGCGAAACAGGTACTTTCTAAACGACCAATCACTACACACCTATGGAACTATAAGTCGGTCTATAAGTATATGGATTTAAGGAGGTTCACTGCCCATTGACCAAGGAGAAAAAGTAGTTGATACTTCTCTCATGTTGCCAACTCGGTTCCCCCAATTTTCAATTAGCGTTTCACAGCTCCGTCTGCCATACTGGAATATTAAAAAAAAAAAAAAAAAAAAAAAAAAGACTGGGATTTAACGTTTCTTTTATCAACAAGGCTACAGCTTAACGTGGAATCCGAACCGATGAGCTTCCACTGGGAATCAAACCCGGACTTCCCGAGCAGAAGACGCATACGCTAACTATATAACCACGAAGGAAGCCTAGTTTTTAAAAGTTAAATGTATTGTGATTACAAGTAAATTATACCATGTCATTGTTTTTCTTTCTCATATAAATAAGGTAAGCCAAATCTGAAAAAATAAAATAAAATGAAATTTTTAAATTTTACGTCCAACGGTTATGCCGGCTAGGCTAAAGGAGACAATGATGATGAGAAACGAGTGAAAGGCGGAATGAAGAAAGTGGGAGGGAACGGGAGAACCCAGAGAAAACCCACGTACACGGTATTTGTCCACCACAAAACTCACTTGGCGCTAGCTGGGCTGGGCAGGGACCAAGGACCGCATGCACCAGAGTGAACGCTCTACCACTGAGCCACCGCGCAACCTTCAAATCTGAAGAGACGTTCTCCTGGAGGAGGAGAGGTTCTTCCCACTCCCAAAAACTATTGCGTAAATATGTAATAAGTTCTAAAATTACTGAATAAAATTTGCTGTAGATTTTAATATAAAATCTAAAAAGCCTCTAAGTTGGAGGGTCCAGTAACGATTAGCAGTGAGGATATATTGATCGTTCAGAGCACAAAGGAATCAGGTTCAATTAATAAAGTAGTGACAAAAAAGACAAAGTTTGTACGACACGTTTAAGTACATGGAAAAGTTAACTTTCTTTTTGACAGTATTAGACTTATTTACAATATTTGGAAAACGAATCTTTTAAGCTCTGTAAGACGCTTCAGATAAAGATCTTAAAGATGAAATATGCGGAAAATTATTTGATTATCCTGTCCACTAAACGCACCATATGTGGTTTCAATTTCATGTAAGCTATAAATCTCCGTGCTGCAAACGGACGCTGAACACAATCTAAATACACAGATGTAAAATGCCAATAATTATCTCTAAATGAAATTATTTTATTGTATGTATACTGTACATATATTGGATGGGTCTACGTATTTTTTTGTGACAAATAGGAGTCCCATTTTATGCTCCGGCAGAACGTGACAGATTACGACATTTTCATCTAAAAAAAAAAAAAAAAAAAAAAAAATGGAAGATAAAGCAAAGTATCCGACCGTGAAGGACGGTGATTAAATTAATGAGAGTGAAAGTGTGAAAATCATTGTTGCCATCTCGTATTTAAGTTCCATGAAAAGTCTATTTTCACACCCAAAATTTTTTATTCATCGCAAACTCAAGTCACAAATAACTGAATTTTAAAAAAAAATCTTGAAAGAAAGTATCTATATTAAAATATTGCTGGATTCTTAAATCTACCGTAAATTACAAATAGTGTGTGTGTGTCACCGTCAAGAAAATCACAGACAAGCACCTGCCAATTAACAGTGTATAAAGCAAAAGCTAACAATTACTACTGGGAACGAACAACATGCTTTTTAGCTGCACAAAAGTTCGTTCTTTTCGATTTTCTCGGAAACTATAGCCTACATGAAAATTCATTCTTAAGGTTAGAGACGTAGGCAGGCAGTGGGTCCTGGGGTCTGGATCCGAACCTCCGCCGGAAATCCCAACTTTTCTGTAAATTTAGTCTAATTTTATTAATGATTTTACGAATTTTAATATAATTTATCTTTACATTGAATTTGGACCCCACGAAATAAATTCCTGCGTACGTCACTGCTTAAATATGTTATTTTGTTCAGCCCGATGTGATATATCGCTTATCTTAATCCCTCAAGTGTATAACTTTTGGTGACAAGATGTTTTTGAAAGTTTTTTTTTTAATTTGCTTGACAATAGAAAAATTGTTAATTTTTTTTTTATTATTATACAAACTGCAACAACTTACTGCTACTTTCCGTACCGAAATTATGAAGAAAAATTATCTGTTAGTATGAAATAAAACCACATTCAAAGCTCGTATACATACGCCATCTGTACTACAATTCTTTCATTGCGGAGTGCGTAAATATACGCCATCCATACTTAAAGGGTTAACTTTACTATGTATCATTGTTCTACTAATATCAAATTTCAGTGCCCGTTTCACTTCAATAAGTGAAATTTTTCTCGTACTGTATCAATTTTTAGAATTATAAAGAAATTTGTTTTCCTCCGTTTTCTCAAAAACTACGCATGAGATTTTTTACACTCACGCATTATCACTTTGTTCAGCTTAATCAGATCTATCAATTTGTATATGTCTCATCTTTTGAAGTTTTTTCCCGCTAAGTGCTAAGGGGCCGCCCACATATTACGTGATGCTATTTTTGACTAATTTTACTCCCACTCCCTCCCCCTTGTCACACTTCGTAACGGAAGGCCGAATTCCTACACTCTCTGTTACGTAACACTTTTTTGATTCTTTTTCCCGCCAATTTCGCTTATTTTGGTGGTTATTACAATAAAAAACTGTATTCAATGGTAGTCCTTTTTATAACAAAATGCTTGTATTCTAACTATACTTGTAGTGTTTTCCCCCCAACAAGTCACAGTATTAGAAAATGGTAGTACCGTAATAATATTTTAACGCCATAAGATTGCTTAATTAACGTCTTAATTCTTCGGAACTGCATACTGACGTCTTCCCAAGGAGATCGCACCTATCCTTTTAGGTCACCGACGATCGTAAGGAGGAAATATTGCCGAAAGATACAAGGTGAAAGGATCTAAAGAACTGACATCGACTCCATTTTACCGGGATCCAGGATCCTTTGCCAGTGTATTTAAGTTTGTCAGTCCCGGCGATGCAAAGAAGTTCTCTTCCTCGTCGACCACTGATTCGAAGTGGATGCACACGTGAAGGAATAGGTTATCTCGTTTCTGATTAAGCTTTCGAGCATCTTCTTTGGACTTTGGACTTCAGTTTATCCCTTTTCAAATTCTTCTTGTTCTAAATCAGTCCCACAATGCGAATAAACTCGATTTCTACAGAAATATTCAAATCCAAAAATAAAAACATTCAGTACGAAATGAATGTCAGACGAATTAAGTTTTTGATATTTTATTTTGCTCTCCAAATCTTAGGTCGTTTCTTCGCGGAAAAAGAGTTTCTTCTGTTTCACATGCGAAACTCCTTAGAAGAATGAAATGGGTAATGATTCCAATCAAAAGGTTTTAATAATATTCTCAGAAATAGCGATACGAGTGGGAACGCGAGGGCAATTTCAAGCGCTGGTTACGATTATTAACAACTAACTCCAGAAAAGTGAGTGCCGTAAACGCAATGCTGGGACAAAACGCCATAAAATTGTGAACATATAGCCACAAAACGAAGTTTTATTATATTGTAATGCACACAGGGTTTCTCGTCAGTCATACTGGTGTCTAGTAGCGTCTTCGAATCCCTGCTGCATGATTCAATTTATATAGGCTATATGTTCACAATTTTCCAAAACAATAGAAATGTTTATTTGTAAAAAAAGAAAAAAACTGAATAAAATTATTTGTTTAAAAGATTGCATATAAATCTGAAAATTAAAATAAAAATCACAGCAAAAAAAAAAAAAAAAAAAAATGCGTTACGTGACGAAGATATAAACTCCCTACTCCCCCTTGTCACACTTCGTAACGCTCGAATCCGCTAACCCCTTTGCCGCGTTACGTAATATGTGGACGACCACTAAGGATATTGCAAAATATACAGTGCGTTCAAAAAATCGCTCCACATTGGACGTATGCATTTGTTATTGCAAGAAAAGGGTCCAAATATTATTTTTTTCCTTGTGTATGTGTATGTTATCTTATATTATATTATGAAAGTCCGACATAGATAAAAATGTAGCAAGACTTTAACTGTCAACTCTGAATAGACTCGTATACTGCACAATAAAAATGATTCACGTAACATTGTAAACAGTTGTTATGCTCAAAGATCGGCCAGAGTAACGAGTAATACAGGTATGTGTTACGTGTTAATAATTGAGCAACAAGTATTTTTTGGTAGGATACGTGTTTTGTAAGGGTGACTGACAACTATAGAGAAAATGTGAAACAATATTCATTGAAAAGTGGTTCTACATAATTTGTTGAACAGTATCAGAATTGACCTAAAACTATTAAAGCACTGAGGGACGCTATCACAAATAAGATACATACAATTTATAGATCATCAATCTTTATTTCGAGTGTTCACAAGAATCTGTAGGAAGATTGGCCTGTGCCTTTATACTATGATAGATTATTTTCAAAATTTACTGTACTGGAGTGTTTCTATGTATGTCTTTGCCTTAATCCACTGCAGAGACACTTTTTGAACGCATTGTATATTGTAAATGTGTTAAAGCAAAGGGTTGATGGATCATTTTGCATTTTTTTGTCCTTTCTCAGCAACGAGAATACAAACAGTAGTAGTTTACCGCTCTAGTATGTTCGGCACTTTCTCGTGGAGAATCGAACCCAAAACCACGTGTATGTACTAAAGGCTAGGGCTAGTGCGATTAGACCAACAACGAGGACACTAAGGTAGAGGAATATACGTCAGAAAAAGTAACCAAAATTACATAGGTCAATATTTTCATGTATTGTGTGACTTGCATCCATAGAGTTGGTAGAGTATATACACATAGTACTACCATATAAGGCAGAATGAACTATCTGCATTTTTAGACAGTATTTGCAGTTAACAAAAATAGAGACAAAAATGTTCTACCAGTCCTTAATAACAATAAAGTAATGTGTATGTCACGTGTGTGTCTGTCATCAGCCTTTGGCATAGAAAGGATCCTATCGCTAATACATTTTGTACGCGTAGATCTAATTGCGTACAAAGTCTTTTTCCTATTTTTCAGCTCGGGGGGGGGGATTTTCTGGGTCAAAATTTGGTGTAACGCCTGACCTGTATGTAACCAACATCATGTTTGGTTATGCGGGCCTACATAAAAGCACAGGATAAATACCCGGGAATAGAATGGTTGTGGAGAATTTCTTTAACGACCTTCTTCTTCTTCTTTGTTTATTAAGGTTCTGGATTAAGACCTGAGAACGACGAGTGCTTGTTTCAGTTAGTTAGAAATATAGAAAAAAAAAAATTGAAAAGAGAATACAAGTTACAATGAAACCGGATCTTGTAGCGTGTGTACATTTTGTGTATGTGGTTCCGGGCTTGATTTCCGCCGGAGTCACGTACTTCTCGGTGTTGCTTCATCATTGTGAGGCAATTAACCTGTGTGTTGTTCAGTTTTCTGAGTTTTAGTCACATTAATTTTATATTTCTGAAGCACGAAGTGCTTGCTGTGACAACCTCACATAATAAAATGAGTATTGACCTCAATATAATGTGGCATTCCTTATTTGAAATATTTTAAAGATTATTCAGAAAATATGAAAAAAATATTATTGACGTTTATTAGTTTAGTTGTTCAAGATATATAAAAAAAGAGGAAAGCTTACATATAAGATGCAACTTAATATAACAAAGGAAAATGTCTAAGAACAATACTTTGCAGCAGAAAGTAAAAATGTTAACTTTTAATATCGTTATTACTTTTTTCTTTTTTTTTTTTTTTAACGAGAAACATGGCCTTATACGTAGGTACGTATATGCAAACCGCCGTCTCCCAGTTGGGTCAATATGAAATTTAAATTTAAAATTTGGTCTCTACATGATGAATGATGTGACCTCTACGTCCCTGCTCGTACGGAAAGACATATGATATTTTAATTGAATTTAGTTTAATTTATTTGCGTATAGGAATCATACAACATCTAATATTGTTGTAGTTGTTTTGTTGGAGTTTACCGTCACTTTTTTTAGCATCTAGTCTACTTGCGACGTGTACCTACATTTATGGTGGAATTGGAACCACTATAATATGTTCAGTGCTCTCCCACAGGAAATCGAACCTAGGACCATATGCAGTAAAGGCGCAAACCTATAGGCTCTATACCTTATTTCAGTTTAAACGTTTCACGATTATTGACCGGGACTAAGGAAGATGATGCTGATTGTGATAATGGAATAAATAGTAGAACGAAGAAAGTGGGAAGAGACGGGAGAACCTCGAAAGAATGAAATATTTAAGTTTTATGTCCCACGATTATGCCGGCTAGGCTAATGGAAACGGTGATGTTGAGAAATGAATGAAATGGTGGAATTAATAAAGTGGGAGGAAACGGGAAAACTCCGAGAAAAACCACGCACATGGCGTTTGTCCATCACAGCCATCACTGAGCCATCACAGCCCAAGGGAGAACCTTGAGAAAGTCCACGCATACCAATACAAAGGCCACTTGGCGCGATCTAAGATCGAGTCAGAAACCCCAGAGACGAGCGTACTATTACAGATCCACAACCACCGTTCGCTTCGGGTAAATATTTAGAATATATATTATACAGGACCGGATGCAGGATTTTCTGACGGGGGTGCACCAATAACTATCAGTACATTTCAATCAAATTTATTTTTTTTAAATGCCTTTAGGCATCTGTGATGTGTATGAGGAACTGACTTAAACTATTGTGTTTAGCAAAACCCTTGCTTTTAAACCCGAAACGAAAACATGACATGAAATTTTAGGAAATAATTGCTATTTTCACTACCAGTTTCTCACTTTAGATAGTGTATATTCAGAACGGAGGAGGGGGCCTGTATATATATATATATATATATATATATATATATATATATATATATATATATATATATATATATATATATATATATATATATATATATATATATATATATATAATTTTTAACTTTTCTATTTTTCATTATTATTGATTTTAAGGTGTTACATATTAATCTTTCCAATCAGAATGCAATATATCACTGATAAATGTAGCAATCAAGCAACACAGTAGCATTACAATTGATATTAACGATGATTATTGATATTAAGATTAACGACTAATGTTCTTCACGATCAATCATTATTTATCTTAATAATAAATATAGTATAACAGCAATTTTACGACATAATATTTGACAGTCATTCGTTGTAATTTTATATTTTAGAAAATATACACTGAAAACACTAACAAAACTCTTGCTATTGCGTCAGTAGCAATTCAATAGCATACACCTCAAGTACCATCGCCTACGAACGCGTCGCATAGTACGGAAGTGACTATATTGACATAATCCTTCTAGTAGTTATATTGCCAGTGACCTAAACAAAATATTACACTTGCTTCAGATGCTTCTCATACATGTGCGAATGAAGATTTATAAACTAGAATATCCTAACACATTCTCGTTACAAACCCAGACGTCACACTTAATTATAAGCACGCCTCTCTTACCTGTGTAATTGGCGATTGCAGGAATGTGAAACAGGTTGTTATCCCCTGTAGCAATGCAACTTGAAAATAATAATAATAATAATAAAACTGGTCACAGAGTATTTAAACTTTCAGAAGGACAAACGACCTTCAGCATCTAAAACATCTTCAGAGTTATTATGAAAACATTTTGCGAAATATTATTTTTGTTTCATTCGCTACTGAACACGAAAATCTCTTTCAAGAGTCATGAAACCGGATATTCGTTACAAACAACAGTGTAGCAACAGGGGGACGTTCAACGTAATTAAGAAAAAAAGAACATCTATGCTCAAGGAAGTTCTTGGGAATACAGTTAATCCCTTATGTAACGTGAAATTCTGGTTATGGTTATATACAATACACTTAACAGCACTTCCAAGTTCTTGAAAAAACATGTGAATAAACTTTGTCGACGTAGTCAGTGCAACAAAAGACCATAAACTGGATTCATTTTGTGAAATTTTGAAAAAAAAATGCAAGAAATTTGGAGACGATGGAGAGAAATTAAGGATTCAGAGAGATTTCCGAAGATACAAACATACAATAGATGTTATCTATTATAGGTATATTTGGCCATTTATAAGGTAGCCTACAGTGTAACTGACAGAACATTTCTGTGTGTTTTGGCGTGTTGTTCGATGGCGTGAACAAGGGTTTAATTTGGGGAAGATGGCATACAGTCATATTAAAAACATCCCTATTCAAAAATATGGGAACCCACATTTCCAATCTGGCAACCAATATTTCCATACATCTGGCGACCCACAATTCATAGTTTCACTTAAAATATGTATGGGAAATTTTAAAATATGGCCTTCGTAAAACAAATGTTTATATATTTTCATAAATCAATATTTCATTAACAACCCTATAATGTTATGTGTATTTTTAAAGGAAAAAATCCAGAAGGGGAGTTTATTCTTAGGGTAAGTTCTTTTTCAAATTTTCTCAAAAAATGATTCACGAGATATTGTTCATTTCATAAATAAATGCTTCAGTAAATAAATTGATAATTGCAACATTATATGGTTTAAGTATTGGAGCGAAAAAGTTTAGTGTAGTGCGCCATACCTTTTATTCAGAATTGAGGTTCTACTATTTAAAATAATAATAATAATAATAATAATAATAATAATAATAATAATAATAATAATAATAATAATAATAATAATTATTATTATTATTATTATTATTATTATTATTATTATTATTATTATTATTATTATTATTATTATTATTATTAACATTGAAATTATAATTAAAAGTTAAGTAGAGCAGGAACAAGAAGTTGCTTGGCATAAGGTTTAATTTTAGGATTGTTTCTGAAAATTGATGACAAATGATCATCTTAAGGTTAAACAAATATTAATTTTTAGCCTAACTAAATAATTCTGTATCTTTTTCTTGATGAAATTATATACAAATACACGAATCGTAATTTCAATTATGAAATTATTTACAACAATATAATGCAATAGTAGGCAGATAACTTCAAATATAAATTTTAAGTTAAAACTATTGTCTTCAAAATTCATACTGCATTGTTAGCTTTAAATTGCTTCCCAAATATATAATGATTCTTATTCGTTGTTGTTATTATTCTGTATCTGACGTAGACAACTAAATTGCCTGGAACAACAAACATCCTTCCATAAATAGGCTTTGCTTAGAATAGAATAGAATAGCCCTATAATCTGCTGAATTCTCTATATCATTTTGACATCAAGTGAATGCATTGTGTCTGTCATACACACAAGAAACCATTCATTATTTCTTTTTTAAAAAGCACTGGAATAGTACACGACCATCCTTGGTTGTATTTTTCTCTTTTTTGTACTGTATAACCCACTCAGAGGACAAGAATTTTGCAAGAAAGAGCAATGGTTATTGTGATGGTCTCCTTGCAAACAACACAATAGAAGATTTTTATCTGAAAAAAGAAAAAATAATAAGCTTAGGTTCTAGATGGATAATGGTCTCGCTCTTAACAAAACAATGAAAAAGTTGCTTGCCAGTTTGACCAACCAATCCATTGATTTCTCTCCCCTTCTATTCACACAAAATTTCAATTTATGGTTTGATTTACACGAAAAAAATCGAACTTTTAGTGTGCGAAGTCTCGTGTTCGAGTCCCGATGGGAGAGTAGGGATGCACAAAGAAGTCTTTGGGTCTTTTTCTTTCCTTTTTTTTTTTTTACAAAAATCTGACTACTTGAAAAAAATCTGCATTTTTAGGGAATAAAACTGGAAATTTTCGGCTTTTTCACTTTTTTTTTTCTGATTTCCTTGTTCAAGTACCACTTTTTTTTCCTGTAGTGGATTGTAAAATTAAGAAAGTACGTTAACAACCTCCATTACTTCCAAGTGCTATGTTCAGTCCAGGGCTGGGTATCTTAACTGGTTTTCAAACTGGTATTGCAGTTGTTGCCAGCAAATGTACGTTATGCAACCACCATATTTGAAATGCCGTTTTTGTTGCTTAACTAGTAACTACCTAATAAACTACCTCTAAGTTATTTATATTGATATAGGCTATGTGTTTTATTGGTTGCCTAAATGCAATATAACAGGTAAGGAAAAGTAAAATAAACCATAAAACACACACAAAACCTTTTTTCTAAATATAAATTTTTGCTTACATCTCGTTCTCTGTTCCAGAAACGTTTTATTCTGAGCATCATAGACTTCAATTTAAGGAATTTGAAGTTATATATGACTATTTTGGGTATGATATTAGTTTAATATCACTATTCACCGAAATTTTTTTCTGTACTGTTATACTGTGTCAATTTTTTTAAAAAATAAAACAAGTGAGTTTCGTTTCACAGTGTGAAACTACAGCAGACTTATAAGCTATGCGAATTTAATACTCAAAATTGAAGTACTACATACATAACAACTGGTTGCAACAGATTAATAAGATCAAAGATAGAGCCTATTCTTCGGACACTGAATCCATATCAAAAAGACATAATTATTATGCCTTAGTGTTTTTGTTCTATAGCGATAAAGATTGAAATCAGAAATTGTTAATTTGAACCATTTCCGAATTCAACAGAGGGTTAATGGAGAAGGCAGAACCTACTCTTGGGAAGCGGAATCAATTACGAAAAAATGCATCTTGATATCTCTTATCGTTTTTCCTCTATGGAAATGAGTATTGAGACCGGAAGTAGTAGTAAATTTCATCAACTTTCGGTTTTGGTGGAATGTTGTGCGTTGTGATGGTATGTTCCCTTGAAACAATGAATCGCTTGCAGAAAACCGTTTGTCACCATCTAATACCAGCTTTGTTCTATGGTGATAAATGTTGAAATTGGAAATGGTTAATTTGAACCACTTCCGGTTTGAATAGCAAAGGTTAACGGAAGAGATGGAATCTACTCTTGGACGCTGAATAAATTATAAAAAAAAACTGCATCTCGATATCTCTTATCGTTCTTGCTGCATGAAAATCAGTATTGAAACTTGAAGTAGTATTAAATTTGATCCTCTTCCGGTTTTGATAGAGTGTTCGGAATAATCATGACGTGCTCCCTTAAGACGCTGAATCGTTTGCTAAGAACCACTTTTCGCTATCTGTTATCGTTTTTGTTATATGACGTTAAACGTTAAAATCGAAAATGATTAATTTGAATTATTCTGAATCGTTTTCCAAAAAAAAAAAAAAAGAAAGAAAGAAAGAAAGAAAGAAAGAAAGAAAAGAAAAAAGAAAAAGAAAAAGAAAAAAGCATCTAGATATATCTCTTACCGCGTTTTTGCTCCGATAAATGTCGAATGACAAACGGACGAACAAAGCTGTTCTACAAGACTTCCGACACTTCTGCATAATTTAGCATAGTTTGGAATTCTAAAATTTGTGAATAGCGTTTTAAATGTTCCCTGCTCGAATGTAAGCGGCCTCAATCAATCTTACATGATATTATAATGAAGTTTTAGTTTATAATATATATATATATAGTTCCTCAAAATGTACTCTACATTTCCAGAACAGTTATTGCAAACACTGTTAAAACTTTTTTAGCAAAACATTTTTTCCAATGAACGTCAACCTAATAGCTGAGCTCTATTCGTTGTCATGCTCCTTCGTGGCTAAGCGGTTAGCGTATGCGCCTTTGGCGTGGTACACCCGGGCTCGATTCCCAGCGGGAGCTCATGTGGTTCGGATTCCACATTAATCAGTAGGTCCCGTCTCATATAGCCTCGCTGTTGAAAGGGACGTTAAACTTAAAATCAACTCAACTCTATTCGTTGTAACTAGAGTAAGTCTAGCTATTTTCACTTTTTCTGTCCTATCGAATGACTGATTCTCTTTCATTCTTAAATGTCTTTTAAAGGATTTTCCCTTCAAAATGTAATTTTATGTTTTCTTGTATTAGAATTGGAATACCAAGATGCGAACTACTATTATATATCCATTAAACTTGATATATTTAAAAAAGTCCAAAATTTTCAGGTAAAAAAGCTGCGGAAGATAACTTCGGCTTCCCCTCCCCTATTAAAAAGATTATTTTTATTCTTTCAAATAACGAAATAAAGGGTATGGGCCACCGCACTAAGCTTTATCATCTCTCACTTCTAAAACTGAATCATATTATGCTATAGTCATTACGGAAATGTTTATTTACGAAATATGAACAAAATTATAAGTGTTTCTGGAGAATTTGGCATCGAAAAAAACTGATCAACGCACTTCATCTGAGCAAAATAGGTTGCTTGTATGAAGAGACATCTGGGTAGACCTAATATAACGTAAATTGGGAAGATAATATAACGTATGATCTCGAGAAATATCATAAAATAATTAGACTCTTTATTCTAAGCTAAATATCTTCGGTAGTAATAGTGTTGATTTCACTTTCTTCGCTGCATAACAGAAAGCAAGTAATTTATATGGACAGTTTCTTGGTTCAAATATGGCTGAAACTCAAGGTTCCTTTAGGAACGTTCCCATGCTGCAGCATTGCCCAGTGCTTGGACAATTACTTTTGATGGAGAGATCATCTTGTACTTTTGACAAAGTGACGATTCTTTTGGTGATGTGATCGTTCTTTTTTTCTTTTTAAAGAAAGTAACTATTTCGCGAGGTGGCCTTCCCTGTTTTTGACAAGTTGTCCGTTTCTTTTGGGAAAGTGATAATTTCTTTAAGCCATGTGACCCCGTTTTGAGTTTTTGATGATGTGACCGTTTGACGAGGCGTGCAACTGCTACACCCACGTAGTGAAAGAAAACGTCTGTCCGTTGCCATAGAAACCGCCGTTTCTAGGGCAACAGGTCCTGTCACGGTTAGCCAATATTGAAAGAAAACCGTTAAAAAAAAATCAACGAAGATAAAAGAGCTAATGTAGAGGAGTCGCTACAAATTAATTTTCTTTAACGAGGACGATTACGAAAGATCACTTACTGATTGAAATCCAGATTATTCTCCAATAAAGTAACTTCCAATAAACCTTTTGTTATTGTTAATTATTCCATATCGGACTCCCGAAGAAAACTCATCGAAACAACTTATTGACCGTGCCAATAGCGACTACTCTCAATCATGACTCCGTTTTCTTTCATTTAGAAATAGGAAAGAAAGAGAAGAAAGTAGAAGGGTAAAAGAAGGAGGTAGGTAAAGAAGAAAGAAAAGAAATAGGGTATTTTAATGAGAAACAGATTACTGGATAATTCCGGAAATATAGTAAAAGGTCGGGAAAGTCGTTGAAAGATGAATCATTTTAAATGTTATTAACAACTAATCAATTTTGGAATGCTTCGGAATAGACACATGTTCCCTCATACCACCCAGACCTAGCTCCAGGCACCACGATCATGGGGTTGCCCAGACCTAGACCTGGAAATGAGAAAAGTGAAATTTAATTCTTTGTAAAGTTATTCCAACCGGTGATTGATAACTATCCAGCATCTGAACTTTGTTCTCTAGGATCGACCACACATATGAATTAGCCAAGAGGAAAAAAAAAAAAAAAAAAACAAGCTTATTAACTCAATATAAATTTAGGTATCGTATCAATAAAAGTCTCAACTTCCTGGAAGAAAAATGTCGTATTTAGGCTTATCCTGCTATTTTGCTTCACTCCTCGAGCCGATTTAAACCGTTAGTGACGGTCCTTCATGACCTAGGTTATTTACCTTAACACATATATTAAAACATGACACATATATTACAGATGTTAATATGACAAATGATATCACTAAAATTACTTATATTAAATCTATCATGCATTCACTCGCTCACTCACTCAGGACAGTGTATATATGGTTAAAGGAAACCAATTAACTACAAGGGTACAAATAGTTTATTACATTCATAGTGAAAAAAGAAAGACAAACATATAATTATGAAGAGAATATTAAAAGCACAAGTTCTTGGTTATATATTAATAGAGTACATAGTATTAAATTTTAGTAAGTTTTTATATATTCAATCATCTTGACAAATGAAAAAGAAAGAAAAAAAATTAATTACATGTATCATATCTTAGGCATGCTAAAGCAAAATGATGATTTGCGACATACGCAAAAGAAAAAAAACTTATTTCACTTAAAAAAAAATTGGACAAAGAGGAAAGAAAAAAAACTTTTTGGTGTATTAGAACTTATATGAGTCTACCTCACGTCGAGATATTAAAATATTAATAATTTCGAGCGTCCAAATCACAACTCACGCACTAGTCGTAGTGTCCAAAACGTTTCGCTCCATTTAACTTAGTTTGTGGTCATTTATATATATCTCTATATGTATATATATATATCTATTGGTTTACAAAACCATTCGTCGTCTATATTTGGTTTGTAACTCTTAACAGATTGTATCTGCAATCGCACACTGCTACGTTTATATCCATCTAGGGATTTCGAGAAAATCACTTTCACTAGAGGAAGTTTCTCCTCTTAGACGGTCTATTTCCAAATTTATTAATCGAATAATTTCAAGTTATTTATCCAACACTGGGACACTTCACGAGACCTTTCATTAGGATCACTTTCGTATATGTTTATACATGGTTCGGATTAAAAAAAAAAAAATGATCTTCCACAGGTGTACGGAGTATGATGGTTCAAATTGAGGATAAAAAAAACTGGTCAAGTCACAGGATACATATGAAGGTGAAACGGATTCAAGGTACACTTTCCACTATGGTTTTAGGTTAATTGCTCAGGGATAATATTTGTTATGATGTGGGTTACGTTTAGACCTGCCGATATTTTTTCAATGCATGCCATTATATAAGTACAGAGGTTATCACTTACATTGATTCAGAAGAAAAGGAAAATTACTTAAGTGCACGGCGGTATTCTTAACAAAATCTACATTCTTAAATTCGTCGGAAGACTTCTGGTAAACTATAGCAACCAATACACGTCTAGGGGGACAGACACGAGCGCTCTTACATATATTCATAATACATTTAACATCATACTTTTACTTTAACATCATATTCACATACTAATTACACATACATTTCGAAGTATTTATTTCTCTCTCTATATATATATATTTATAATAAATGCGCACACATTTAAATTAATCATCCCCAACAATAAAATTTTACAAGGTTGCAACATTGTCCAAGAAAACAAATGACTTCCAACATTACATTTGGAAACAAATTAAATTTTATCTGATACCGCGCGTCTATAAATTTTTTTTAACTTTTATATAATCAATTCGTGTTTAAATCATGAAGGAAAAAAAAACTTTGTGAGGCAGGCACGTAACACAGAGCATTTCTAGATATAACTAGGTAAATCAAAATACAATTTCTGGGCCCAGGTTAACTACAAGGTAATTGAAAACCAAAACATAAAGGAAAGTGACCAATGGATTTGAAAAAAACTTAAGACGAACGACGGTGAAAGAACGTAATCGAAGTGTCGTCAAATACTAAGTCTTTGTTCATTTCAGCGATAGGTCAAAATGTGATGGAGGACCCAATCATTATCTACTCCATTCATGAATCGTGTCTTGCAACGTCTCAGCTGGTAATTTCAGATCAGAGTTGTACATTAAATAAATCGTAAGTAACAAGTTCAAAATCTTGGGGGGGGGGAAAGGTTGAAAAAATTAAAAAAAAACTTGAAGAAATGAAGACAGAGAGAGAGATAGAGAAGAAGGAAGACGAAGAATAGGGGCGCCAAAGACTTAAGTGAGAAATAACTAACGCTACAAAGTTAGAAGTCGAATTTCGCTCTCAACAAAATCCATAGCCAAAATATTCTTAACATGCCAAAAAGGGTGGTCTACTCAAATACGTAGACTCAAGGGGCGCCCTGCTGCCAAGGATGCAAGTTCTGTGTCCATCAGATCCCAATCCCACAAGAGTTTGCTTGTAAGATTGAAATCCGATCCCCGTATCCGGCCCAGACCAGCAGGATAAAAGGAGAGGGGGAAAGGGACCAGGTAACTGCGTCCCCAATTTTGAAATCTCTAAATAAAAAAAAATATTCGACCTCTTAGAAAAACTAAGAAGGTGCGAGGACAGTAATGAAACTAGAATAGAAGTATTATCTAAGATATCCCTAACTAATGATTTGCCGAAAAAAAAAAGTTAAATAAACTGAATTTTGGATCGGTGATTTCTATGCCAAACCTCACCGATAGCTACCCTGCGCAGACACGCCACGGTCTGGGATGTCGTTAATTTCCCTCGTCTAATTAAACTAAGAAAAGAAATAAGAATACTTAAAGGGACTAGGGGTCGACATCCGGGTACGCGAAAATAAATTTCAATAACTAATTGTTTTGATTCTGTACCCTATCAGAGCTGTCGCCTCCATGAACATTGTAAGCTAGCCCGAGTAGGTAACGTGGGAAAAAAAAAAATCTCACGGAGCAGCGGAGCAGGATATTCTATTTTAAAAAACCGACCAGAAAATATAATTCACTACAGCCCTGTTGTATAACTGCTACTGTCTTTTCATAATTTATTATTCAACATGTCTAGTCTGCGATTATATGATGCTACCCCTTCTATCAGATGGTATTACTATGGTTGATTATTACTATAACACATTAAACTACAAAGTATTACCATAGTCCGACTATATATCGCCCTCCGGTCCGCGTGATATTATGGTGCAGGGGTCAGAACCGGAGATGTTTGTAGTTACACGTATCTACTCAATATCTATATATCAACACGCGGCGAAGTATTCACTGGGCTACTATATATTTAATTATATGGGTGTCCTATCTACTATATTCATTTACTATAATATTCATATACTTCATATTCATATTCATAATAATATTCATATAATATTCGTATCATCATTCTTTTCATTCACTACGACGCTATATCTTACGAACACCCTGTTTCCTCTATTTACGCCCAGCCTATATACACATTTCATCATAACACTTTAAAATCTATAATCACTACAAACATTTCCCGCTCCGATCACCGCACGACAACCTCACTCGAACCCGAGACTCTTTCATCCCACACACACAATACTATGTAATACTTGGTAGCTTTATTAAGAACGAAAGAAAAAAAATCCTATGTATGTTCACTGAAAATAGAATTATCTGCGATAATGTCTAATGTTTATAAAATTCTGCATCAACAATGAAATTCTACAGCCACGAAGAAAAATGGACATTTAATATATTTTCAAAGCGAAGAACTAGCATCATATCGCCCGACTTCTGTTAAAAATTTACGTATTGTTTATTTATTTAAATATCTCAGGTTCTAGACTAAGCAGAATGTTGAAATTTTCAGAATATATTAATTTTGGGTCACTTGACCTAACTGTACATTCATATGGGCTGTGAATTATACCTTCTAGGTTTTATTTTGAAAAGAAAGGTCAATTTCACGAAAACTAAATCACTAAGAACATTGACATGCGAATGGCAGTTAGTACTGACTTTTGACACTAGGGCTAGCGACGATGTAATCAACCCCTGAACAACTGAATATGACCTTGTACACGGAATCATTATACTATATTACGTTCACTATTAAATATCGTGTATGAGTTCACTTAATGACGGAATAATAAAGAATTTATCGCATAGTAAATACTACACTGTCCAACACACTCTTTCATCACTTAATTATCACTATCACTGATACTACATTACAAATATACACATACTACTCGAACTACAAGACACATCATGCCACATTCATACTACACACTACATTAATACATGTTATACGAATAAATATACACAGAAAACATTCATATTTTACCATGTTAAATCGGCTCTATGAAAGGTAACGAAAGGAAAAGAAATGAACAGGGCCAACTGGCCCTTTATTTACTAAATCACATTCTTGAAATCAACCTGTTTAATCGATGCCCTGAGGGGACATATCGGAGTATTAGCTAACAATAGGACCCCTGCCCTGAAGGGGCAGGAACCCGGAACAAACTACATGTTCAACTCATCCCGCTGGAAGCCGGACTCCCAATTTGGGAGTCAGATAGGAGCCCCTACTGTAAAATTTACACGTGCATTGTGATTACTGGACTGACTACCACAAAATTAAATACCGCCATGTATGTAATTAAAAAAAAAATCACTCACTAACTACATAAACAAATCTATAATGGACAGGTCTTGTAACCCTCAATTAGTAGGAAAATTGGGAGGTAGAAATATGATGGGAAACACTGATCTTCTGAACCGGTTTTGGGAAAAGAAAGACGGAAATCACACTACTGTTGAATCCTGTCCATAGCGATCCGCAGATGAAAACATGGCGTCACTGTTGCACTTACTATTTCAGCTTTTTTTTTTTTTTAGTCCAGTTTTAGTATGAAATTTAATAGTTTTTTGGCTCCTAGAGACTTCCAACGATTTTAGGTGTTAATGAAATCCAAATGTTACCTTGTTTGCAGCTTTCTCACTCCGTTGCGACCTTTTAAGCTCGACGATCGAAATCTGGCTGTTGTCAGCAAGATTTTCCGGCTTGGAATGGAATAATTGCGCCCTAATATCATAGCGTGGGTTTATCATCCAATCAAAACTAAGCATTTTGGCGGTGGGGCTTTGAAGCGAATAAAATTTGGTAAAAACTGGATTAAACTAGATTTTAGAAGGACCTAGGTATCTAAAAGAGAGGTGAAGGGTGGTCCTGAAAATTCTGTCGAATTTTAGATTGGTTATTTGATCTGGAAAGTTCCGTCCAATAGTGGATCTATATTTTCGGATAGCACTGACACCGTAAGAATTGTAATAATCCATTTACATATCCATATACAAGACTTATAACTAATTTAAAATATAAATAAAGGTATTGATTCCCAAAACTATAATTCCCAATAAATTTTTTACAGTTTTTCCATGTTAATTTGAAATAGAATAACAAATAAAATTACGGATTATCTGAACAGCCAGAAATTTTTGTTAAACGTCAAGTACAGTCGGTGCAAAAAATTTCGGGCACCCTCCTATTAAAAACATAATTTCACTAGACTGTAATGGTATATTACAGTGCCCCGGCGTCGTTAAAAAAAATTTTGTTTGAATAACAAAATTTTGTTGAATAGAATTAACATGTATTAATACTAATAAACTAACTACTCACTCATACTCTCATGCACTCAAATGAGACAGTGTAAGATTCACTTTGGGTATTGAGATAGAAGTTCCCGTTTTTTGTCCTCAGTACAGTTGAAAAGCTTATTGGAAATTGTGAGTTCACCTTTTAGGTAGCAGAAAAACACGAGGTAGAAAGTTCGCAATGTTCCCATCGAAAGTGGGAAAATGTTCAATATCCCGGAGGGACACTTTAGAGCTCATACTAACATAAGCAGGGGAATAGTTACTGGGAATTACCATATTATCCTGCACAATCGGAGTCGTCACCGGATTTACCACCGACGACGTAGTAGCGGTGTTATAACTACCCATGTAAGTGAAAGGGATTCTGTTGGTCGTATTGAGTATGTTGGGCTCCATCCCCGGACCAATCGCACCCATGAACAACGACTCAGAATGGCACCCATCTCCTCTTCCCGGCAATACGCTATGTGATTGTATACCTCCATGTAAGGAGGGAGCACTCACGCTAGTGACCGTAGTCGTCACAACACTCGACTGATTCGGCACACTATTAGAATTGAACCACGCCTTTGGTTCTGACCGATGCATGGGGTAGTGCGTCGCAATATCCCGTGCATCAACTGACGTTAAATTTTCTTTTCCTGCGCTACATGTAGTTGTTATCGCAGGTAATATTTCTGAGAAATCGCTACCGGGGAAAGGATAGGTTACCTCTGATTTTTCGCGACTAGATTTTGTCATTTCTTTTCGAATATTTACTATGTCGTTCTGAATTTTCGAAATTTTCTGGTCAGTCATTTCCAGTTTGGTTTCTAATGATAAATCTGACAAGGTTGACTTTAAACTATCAATTTCGGCCTGCTGTGTTTCTAGTTTATTGTCGATTTTATGTAATTTTGTATCCATTTGTTCGATTTCAGAATGTACATGATCTAATTTACCCTCAGTCTCCTGCTGAAATTGCTTTAGAGACTGTTGAGCCTCGCATCTGACCAAATCGATGTCAGTAGACGTTTGCTCTCTCAATTTGTTTATTGAGGAAGCAAAGTCCAAACATATGTTGTCTATTTTGTGAGTTAATACTTCGAATCGAGATTCGGTTTCTCGGTTCGAGGCATCTATTTTTTCATTCATTTCCCGGCTATTCTTATTCATTTCGCGTCTCATCTCTCGGCTATTATTATCTATTTTTTCATTTATTTCGCGGCTATTTTCATTCATTTCGCGTCTCATCTCTCGGCTATTATTATCTATATTTTCATTTATTTCGCGTCTCATTTCCTGTAGCATTTGTTGCAATGAAAGGAGGAGAGCGTCATTATTAGACGACCCAGTCTTCCTTTGCTTTTCTTTGGGTTTATCACCAATTGGATCCCCATCTCTTTCATCATCATCGAGGTCAGATATCTCCACTGGAGATATTTGGCCTCGGTTCTTCGGAGTACTATACCCTCGCTCACCGTCCGAATCGGGATGCTCATTTTCTTTTTCAGAGGATAAACGCATGGGTTCACGCGACTGGTGGAGCTTCCCCTCACATTCTTTACAATATTTAACTATCTCACCAGCCCGGACCTTTTCTGCATTTCCAGCAGTATCCTCTAAATTGGTACAACTGAAATGAATCCATTTCAGCCCACATTCGTGACACCTCACTAGCCTACGAGAGACGCGAGCTCTTTTCTCACTACTTTCTAAAGTACATTGTGTACATGAGACTTCCGCGTTCTCGTGTGATACGACTTCTCTATTGGTTGCCATAGCTTACACCCAAAAAGACACAATATAAACACATGCAATTATATACTTATCAACTAACAAGACTTATTATTCAGGTACTATTCATAAATTAAGGGACTCCTATCTAATTCCCTCCTTGGGTCAACTTCCAGCATTTTCAAATTTTGGAATTTACTTTGACAAATTCCTTCATTTCCCCCTTTCTACAGAGAGAGACAAAGATAGCAGAATAGCCAATGACTATAATTATTTAATCTCACTGTGACTTTTTTAATTATTCATCTTTGTGGCCAAGTCAATATGTGCTCGATCCTAAACAGTGTTTAATAAATAATTTCAGATTCGTTACCAGGGAAAACAATTGTTTCCATGGTAACTGTCCTATGTCAACGGTCGCCAAAATTGAAAGAAAACTTCTGTCCGTTGCCATAGAAACCGCCGTTTCTAGGGCAACAGGTCCTGTCACGGTTAGCCAATATTGAAAGAAAACCGTTAAAAAAAAATCAACGAAGATAAAAGAGCTAATGTAGAGGAGTCGCTACAAATTAATTTTCTTTAACGAGGACGATTACGAAAGATCACTTACTGATTGAAATCCAGATTATTCTCCAATAAAGTAACTTCCAATAAACCTTTTGTTATTGTTAATTATTCCATATCGGACTCCCGAAGAAAACTCATCGAAACAACTTATTGACCGTGCCAATAGCGACTACTCTCAATCATGACTCCGTTTTCTTTCATTTAGAAATAGGAAAGAAAGAGAAGAAAGTAGAAGGGTAAAAGAAGGAGGTAGGTAAAGAAGAAAGAAAAGAAATAGGGTATTTTAATGAGAAACAGATTACTGGATAATTCCGGAAATATAGTAAAAGGTCGGGAAAGTCGTTGAAAGATGAATCATTTTAAATGTTATTAACAACTAATCAATTTTGGAATGCTTCGGAATAGACACATGTTCCCTCATACCACCCAGACCTAGCTCCAGGCACCACGATCATGGGGTTGCCCAGACCTAGACCTGGAAATGAGAAAAGTGAAATTTAATTCTTTGTAAAGTTATTCCAACCGGTGATTGATAACTATCCAGCATCTGAACTTTGTTCTCTAGGATCGACCACACATATGAATTAGCCAAGAGGGGGAAAAAAAAAACAAGCTTATTAACTCAATATAAATTTAGGTATCGTATCAATAAAAGTCTCAACTTCCTGGAAGAAAAATGTCGTATTTAGGCTTATCCTGCTATTTTGCTTCACTCCTCGAGCCGATTTAAACCGTTAGTGACGGTCCTTCATGACCTAGGTTATTTACCTTAACACATATATTAAAACATGACACATATATTACAGATGTTAATATGACAAATGATATCACTAAAATTACTTATATTAAATCTATCATGCATTCACTCGCTCACTCACTCAGGACAGTGTATATATGGTTAAAGGAAACCAACTAACTACAAGGGTACAAATAGTTTATTACATTCATAGTGAAAAAAGAAAGACAAACATATAATTATGAAGAGAATATTAAAAGCACAAGTTCTTGGTTATATATTAATAGAGTACATAGTATTAAATTTTAGTAAGTTTTTATATATTCAATCATCTTGACAAATGAAAAAGAAAGAAAAAAAATTAATTACATGTATCATATCTTAGGCATGCTAAAGCAAAATGATGATTTGCGACATACGCAAAAGAAAAAAAACTTATTTCACTTAAAAAAAAATTGGACAAAGAGGAAAGAAAAAAAACTTTTTGGTGTATTAGAACTTATATGAGTCTCTACCTCACGTCGAGATATTAAAATATTAATAATTTCGAGCGTCCAAATCACAACTCACGCACTAGTCGTAGTGTCCAAAACGTTTCGCTCCATTTAACTTAGTTTGTGGTCATTTATATATATCTCTATATGTATATATATATATCTATTGGTTTACAAAACCATTCGTCGTCTATATTTGGTTTGTAACTCTTAACAGATTGTATCTGCAATCGCACACTGCTACGTTTATATCCATCTAGGGATTTCGAGAAAATCACTTTCACTAGAGGAAGTTTCTCCTCTTAGACGGTCTATTTCCAAATTTATTAATCGAATAATTTCAAGTTATTTATCCAACACTGGGACACTTCACGAGACCTTTCATTAGGATCACTTTCGTATATGTTTATACATGGTTCGGATTTAAAAAAAAAAAATGATCTTCCACAGGTGTACGGAGTATGATGGTTCAAATTGAGGATAAAAAAACTGGTCAAGTCACAGGATACATATGAAGGTGAAACGGATTCAAGGTACACTTTCCACTATGGTTTTAGGTTAATTGCTCAGGGATAATATTTGTTATGATGTGGGTTACGTTTAGACCTGCCGATATTTTTTCAATGCATGCCATTATATAAGTACAGAGGTTATCACTTACATTGATTCAGAAGAAAAGGAAAATTACTTAAGTGCACGGCGGTATTCTTAACAAAATCTACATTCTTAAATTCGTCGGAAGACTTCTGGTAAACTATAGCAACCAATACACGTCTAGGGGGACAGACACGAGCGCTCTTACATATATTCATAATACATTTAACATCATACTTTTACTTTAACATCATATTCACATACTAATTACACATACATTTCGAAGTATTTATTTCTCTCTCTATATATATATATTTATAATAAATGCGCACACATTTAAATTAATCATCCCCAACAATAAAATTTTACAAGGTTGCAACATTGTCCAAGAAAACAAATGACTTCCAACATTACATTTGGAAACAAATTAAATTTTATCTGATACCGCGCGTCTATAAATTTTTTTTAACTTTTATATAATCAATTCGTGTTTAAATCATGAAGGAAAAAAAAACTTTGTGAGGCAGGCACGTAACACAGAGCATTTCTAGATATAACTAGGTAAATCAAAATACAATTTCTGGGCCCAGGTTAACTACAAGGTAATTGAAAACCAAAACAGAAAGGAAAGTGACCAATGGATTTGAAAAAAACTTAAGACGAACGACGGTGAAAGAACGTAATCGAAGTGTCGTCAAATACTAAGTGTTTGTTCATTTCAGCGATAGGTCAAAATGTGATGGAGGACCCAATCATTATCTACTCCATTCATGAATCGTGTCTTGCAACGTCTCAGCTGGTAATTTCAGATCAGAGTTGTACATTAAATAAATCGTAAGTAACAAGTTCAAAATCTTGGGGGGGGGGAAGGTTGAAAAAATTAAAAAAAAACTTGAAGAAATGAAGACAGAGAGAGAGATAGAGAAGAAGGAAGACGAAGAATAGGGGCGCCAAAGACTTAAGTGAGAAATAACTAACGCTACAAAGTTAGAAGTCGAATTTCGCTCTCAACAAAATCCATAGCCAAAATATTCTTAACATGCCAAAAAGGGTGGTCTACTCAAATACGTAGACTCAAGGGGCGCCCTGCTGCCAAGGATGCAAGTTCTGTGTCCATCAGATCCCAATCCCACAAGAGTTTGCTTGTAAGATTGAAATCCGATCCCCGTATCCGGCCCAGACCAGCAGGATAAAAGGAGAGGGGGAAAGGGACCAGGTAACTGCGTCCCCAATTTTGAAATCTCTAAATAAAAAAAAAATATTCGACCTCTTAGAAAAACTAAGAAGGTGCGAGGACAGTAATGAAACTAGAATAGAAGTATTATCTAAGATATCCCTAACTAATGATTTGCCGAAAAAAAAAGTTAAATAAACTGAATTTTGGATCGGTGATTTCTATGCCAAACCTCACCGATAGCTACCCTGCGCAGACACGCCACGGTCTGGGATGTCGTTAATTTCCCTCGTCTAATTAAACTAAGAAAAGAAATAAGAATACTTAAAGGGACTAGGGGTCGACATCCGGGTACGCGAAAATAAATTTCAATAACTAATTGTTTTGATTCTGTACCCTATCAGAGCTGTCGCCTCCATGAACATTGTAAGCTAGCCCGAGTAGGTAACGTGGGAAAAAAAAATCTCACGGAGCAGGATATTCTATTTTAAAAAACCGACCAGAAAATATAATTCACTACAGCCCTGTTGTATAACTGCTACTGTCTTTTCATAATTTATTATTCAACATGTCTAGTCTGCGATTATATGATGCTACCCCTTCTATCAGATGGTATTACTATGGTTGATTATTACTATAACACATTAAACTACAAAGTATTACCATAGTCCGACTATATATCGCCCTCCGGTCCGCGTGATATTATGGTGCAGGGGTCAGAACCGGAGATGTTTGTAGTTACACGTATCTACTCAATATCTATATATCAACACGCGGCGAAGTATTCACTGGGCTACTATATATTTAATTATATGGGTGTCCTATCTACTATATTCATTTACTATAATATTCATATACTTCATATTCATATTCATAATAATATTCATATAATATTCGTATCATCATTCTTTTCATTCACTACGACGCTATATCTTACGAACACCCTGTTTCCTCTATTTACGCCCAGCCTATATACACATTTCATCATAACACTTTAAAATCTATAATCACTACAAACATTTCCCGCTCCGATCACCGCACGACAACCTCACTCGAACCCGAGACTCTTTCATCCCACACACACAATACTATGTAATACTTGGTAGCTTTATTAAGAACGAAAGAAAAAAAATCCTATGTATGTTCACTGAAAATAGAATTATCTGCGATAATGTCTAATGTTTATAAAATTCTGCATCAACAATGAAATTCTACAGCCACGAAGAAAAATGGACATTTAATATATTTTCAAAGCGAAGAACTAGCATCATATCGCCCGACTTCTGTTAAAAATTTACGTATTGTTTATTTATTTAAATATCTCAGGTTCTAGACTAAGCAGAATGTTGAAATTTTCAGAATATATTAATTTTGGGTCACTTGACCTAACTGTACATTCATATGGGCTGTGAATTATACCTTCTAGGTTTTATTTTGAAAAGAAAGGTCAATTTCACGAAAACTAAATCACTAAGAACATTGACATGCGAATGGCAGTTAGTACTGACTTTTGACACTAGGGCTAGCGACGATGTAATCAACCCCTGAACAACTGAATATGACCTTGTACACGGAATCATTATACTATATTACGTTCACTATTAAATATCGTGTATGAGTTCACTTAATGACGGAATAATAAAGAATTTATCGCATAGTAAATACTACACTGTCCAACACACTCTTTCATCACTTAATTATCACTATCACTGATACTACATTACAAATATACACATACTACTCGAACTACAAGACACATCATGCCACATTCATACTACACACTACATTAATACATGTTATACGAATAAATATACACAGAAAACATTCATATTTTACCATGTTAAATCGGCTCTATGAAAGGTAACGAAAGGAAAAGAAATGAACAGGGCCAACTGGCCCTTTATTTACTAAATCACATTCTTGAAATCAACCTGTTTAATCGATGCCCTGAGGGGACATATCGGAGTATTAGCTAACAATAGGACCCCTGCCCTGAAGGGGCAGGAACCCGGAACAAACTACATGTTCAACTCATCCCGCTGGAAGCCGGACTCCCAATTTGGGAGTCAGATAGGAGCCCCTACTGTAAAATTTACACGTGCATTGTGATTACTGGACTGACTACCACAAAATTAAATACCGCCATGTATGTAATTAAAAAAAAATCACTCACTAACTACATAAACAAATCTATAATGGACAGGTCTTGTAACCCTCAATTAGTAGGAAAATTGGGAGGTAGAAATATGATGGGAAACACTGATCTTCTGAACCGGTTTTGGGAAAAGAAAGACGGAAATCACACTACTGTTGAATCCTGTCCATAGCGATCCGCAGATGAAAACATGGCGTCACTGTTGCACTTACTATTTCAGCTTTTTTTTTTTTTTAGTCCAGTTTTAGTATGAAATTTAATAGTTTTTTGGCTCCTAGAGACTTCCAACGATTTTAGGTGTTAATGAAATCCAAATGTTACCTTGTTTGCAGCTTTCTCACTCCGTTGCGACCTTTTAAGCTCGACGATCGAAATCTGGCTGTTGTCAGCAAGATTTTCCGGCTTGGAATGGAATAATTGCGCCCTAATATCATAGCGTGGGTTTATCATCCAATCAAAACTAAGCATTTTGGCGGTGGGGCTTTGAAGCGAATAAAATTTGGTAAAAACTGGATTAAACTAGATTTTAGAAGGACCTAGGTATCTAAAAGAGAGGTGAAGGGTGGTCCTGAAAATTCTGTCGAATTTTAGATTGGTTATTTGATCTGGAAAGTTCCGTCCAATAGTGGATCTATATTTTCGGATAGCACTGACACCGTAAGAATTGTAATAATCCATTTACATATCCATATACAAGACTTATAACTAATTTAAAATATAAATAAAGGTATTGATTCCCAAAACTATAATTCCCAATAAATTTTTTACAGTTTTTCCATGTTAATTTGAAATAGAATAACAAATAAAATTACGGATTATCTGAACAGCCAGAAATTTTTGTTAAACGTCAAGTACAGTCGGTGCAAAAAATTTCGGGCACCCTCCTATTAAAAACATAATTTCACTAGACTGTAATGGTATATTACAGTAGGCTGGATTGGTTTGTCATAAAATGGGATCCAATGACGATCATTAATTTCTACGGAGATGAATCTCCACTTTCATTGAGCGGAGATGAATCGCATTGAGTTAGTACTAGTAGTAGTAATTTCTTATGGTTGTAGTGGTGTAGTAGCCTACACAGATTTGATCTAAATTCGTTTAATTACATCTTTTTTTTTTTTTTTTTTTTTTACATTGTTGTTAGTGAATTTTCTTTCTATCTAGGCATATTGTGTGTGTTAACTTGGCAATACAGGAAGTGAATATATGTTATGATAGAAAACAAGTTCTGCAGTTCTCTACCTGTATGTTTTATAAAACGCCACACGCTACATACATGAACAAAGGGGAGACAGATCGATGAAGGCTGATTCTATCTTGCATTTGCGACAGCACCTCAGGCACAAAATCTGCTTATGATTCACCTTCCATCTGCGTTATTGTTCACGTAACAATTACATTATATACGCATGTATACTTCCTTTTTTCTTTTCTCTTTTCGAAATAATAATAAGAATATTTGATGCATGTTATTCTAAATTTGATAAAACATGCTGGGGAGTCCAATGGAATTGTTTAATACTTTAGTTTAAATGGCATTAATTTTTCAGTAGCCTTAGCACTCTCCTTTCTGGCCTTTCAAGCCCTTACCCATAGGGTGGAATCTGTTGGTTTAAGGTAGTGGTCGGCACAAAAACCGGCTTTTCGGTTTCCGGTTTTTAGGAAAACCGAAACCGATTTTTGAAAATTTTCAAAAACCGGTTTTCTCCAAAAACGGTTCAGTTTTTCACCGGATGTGGTTTCGGTTTTCTTCAAAACCGGTTCCGTTTTTTTTTTTTTTTTTTGAAAATTGGTTTTCTTTCTGACCAGAATAGTGTTTCGTTGCTCTCCGGAAACCGATTCCGTTTCCACAGAAATAATTTTATGTGTTTTCCGAAAGTTTTCACCGAACGTATTGACAACAAAAGTTTTCACCGAAACCGATTTTCTTTCGGTGAATAACCGAACCGGTTTTGGAGAAAACCGAAATGTCGGTTTTTCGGATTTCGGTTTTCTTGAAACTAGTTTTCGGTTTTTATAAAAACCGGTTCTCTCCATCCCTACTCTAAGGCAGTGATTGGCAATTGATAAAGCCCTGTAGGCCAGGATAAAACAATCTTCCTCAAGCAATCAGTGTGCGTAAGTCATACATTTTCTAAATCGTTCTATTTTATGTGTCCTGCTTTTATGAGCCTATGACGTCAACATTTGAAGTAGCTTATGAAATTTGTTTGTTTGTCTGTTTTGTTTTGTTTTTTTCGGTCCGCTATTAACGATCTTACTTTGCAGAATGGGCTTGGTAACCAAAAGATTAAGAAAGAAAATGTTTTTTGAGCTAAAGTGAAGTCTCGGTTTAGATATATTAACCGGCTTATTTTTCCTTTTAGGCGTGGAGTTTAAAAATGGTATACTGTAAATCATACGATTTTCCATTTTCATTCGAGAGCTAGATGAAACATTTACAGGCCGAATCTGACCCGTAGACCATCATTTGACTATCAGTGGTCTAAGGGAACTGGATAACTCACGATGACTATCCATGTCGAATTTATAGTATATTTTGACATTTGAAGGATAAACGAAGTTCACAAATTACGAAAATTGTGTTACAAGATTCCATTTGTTTTCTTTCATTAATGTAATTTCAGCATGGCAAATCGGAAAGAAGAACATGTTGCTGAAGGTTACAAATCAGTCCCGTTCTCACTTCTTGACTTTCAACGGCGTTGCAGAAATCAAGGGAAAATATTAACATTTCTGCGTTTAATTCTCTGGCAAACACAAAGCAGTATTGAATATACTGTACTAGTCAGTGGTTTTTCAAACAGTCTTACTGTAGGATACGGTCGCTCAGTGGTAAAGCCCTCATTTTTGGTACGAGGAGTCCAAGGTTCAATACTCGGTTATATTAGTCTGTGCTGGATAACATCGTGTCCTTGGAGTCTCTCCTTTTCCTTCAACATTATAATTCCACCAACTATTTCATAATCATTTAGTTTCATTAATCATCTATCTTCTTTAGCCTACAGCAGTGGTTCTCAACCTTTTTGACCGGATGACGTAACTTATGAGACGTCCATAACATCGCGAACTCGTTTGAACTTTTATTATTAATAATATAAACTCCACAAAGTAGTGCGTAGGAAACCCGAGTTCGATTCCCGGCAGGAGCTCATGTGGTTCGGATTCCACCTTAATCAGTAGGTCCACGTCTCATATAGCTTCGCTGCTGAACGGGACGTTAAACTCCAAATCATCATCGTTCACAAAGTAGTGACTCTATGGAGTACTAAGCATTGTTGCTACCGTTAGAAGTGTTGACTGGTACGGTCTCAAAATTGATTTTAACAAACTATTAATTGCTTCATGAATTTTTAATATTATTAAAATTTCGTGACACACCAGTGTGTCACGACACATCGGTTAGGAACCACTGGCCTACAGGGCACAATCATAGGACGTAAAGTTTAAAGTTTTCATTGATTTTAGACGGTCTTCGTCCTTACCCATCATTGTGATTGCTATGAAGATTTATTTTTCGACAATGTTGAACGTATTGACAACACAGGTAATTTCGTGCAGTAACTTTGTTACGTATTAACACATTATTTTCAATTGTCAAAATATCGCCAAAATGAAAATGATCACTAAAATTTTTCTTTACAAATTTTAGCATATGTAAAGAAAAATTTTAGTGATCATTTTCATTTTGGCAATATTGCAAAAATTTTAGCATTGCCTGCTCACTAAATATCTCAGTATATGATGGCCAACAGATTTATAGAAATAAATAGATGAATAAAGAAGAAGACATTAAAAAATCGATTAAAACTCATTGATAGGACTAAATTTTAAAATACTCTATGTTCTACAATTTTCTAACTAAGTAAATCTGAACCTAAGGTAATCTCGGAAAGTAAGTACATGTATAGCACGAATTCTGAAACAAAATAATTAGACGTGGTAGTAAATTAAAGAATTCCCTTTGAAAGTAACGCGCTGGAGAATCAACACCAAGTAAAGGCTCCCTGTAATGTTTTGAGATTATAGATTCGTGAAAAAAAATGTATACCTTCTTTCTATGGGAAGTTTTTCTTGCAAAGGGGAAAATAATATTTTAAACATAATTTTAAAGTTCTACTCTTGCTTTTTCATATCTTTTATTAAAGGAATATTGTTTATCAAAACTCCTTTATGTATTTACTCTGTTCGTCTGTCTATTCGTCCGTCCGGGAGACAAAAATTAGGAATCGAGTGCGTTGATGAAGATTACCTTTCCAGTTGATCCTACGATATGTCTTCCTATGTGTCCCCACAGAGAATTACTACAGATAAATTTCCCCTTAGAAGTAGGCAACCAAAGCTCCTCCTCGTAGTGTACACTTGACACTGCGACTTCTTTTGATTTACAGATTACAACTACAGTACTGCACGGCTGAGGAAGACGCAATTGACAAAAGCACGGTGAGCAAAAATATCGTTTTAAGTAGCGAATTTTTAACCCATTTTCAGGAGATACATATCATTTGAACAATAACCGTTTAATCAGTTTGATCAACGATGGTCCTAGTCAATCAATTAGATTAGAGAATTAGTATGATTGACTGTGACCGTTCAACAATTGTACGATATATACAGTCAATGGGAGAAGTAAAAAAAATGGTAACATAAGTTTCCCACATTTCAGAGAAAATAAAGGAAAACTTTAAGAAAACAACCTGATATTTGTTTGTCACCCGTCTCATAATTTAACTTACCAATATCATAAATTGCTAATTTGAGTGGCCAGAAGGCAATGATTAAAACGCCGGACACACTGACATAGAAAGCCGCACTAAAACGCCGGACACACTGACATAGAAAGCCGCACTTTATAAACTTGTAAACCTTTTCCCCACACATGAGAACTCAATTAATTACTTTTAGGAATCTTTGCTCAAGCAAGCTGGAAACGTACATTTTCAAATAGCTACATTCCCATGTTAAAATTCCATGCCAATATAATGGTTTTCCCATCAAATTTTGGAACTTTAAACTTTTCTTACTTTACAATTTATAAAAAATGTACTGAAATAATTTGCAAATTCTGAAACGTCTGAGACTGGAGCCATCGCGCCATCAGAATTATAGAAAGTTAAACACTTATAAAGAGACAGATGAAAAGCAGGACAAATGGGCGTCCGGCTCGACTACTAAGCCGGACACTGGACACGACCCCCAAAAGCCGGACTATCCGGCCAAAAGCAGGACATCTTGCCATCTTATGCTAAAGGCACTCTCTCGACCTTGATTAATCAAATTTAGAATTTACCAATGTTTTCCTATCTATCTCTAATCATCTACGGGAAAACTAATTTGTTAAAAAAAAAAAAACTATTCTTCAAAATTGGGTATTAAGTCGTAAGCAGTACAATGAAGGAGTTATAAATAATTCAAGATTATAAGATCATTTTTATAGCCTAGTATTTCACTTCTTTTGTATATATATATATATATATATATATATATATATATATATATATATATATATATATATATATATATATATATATATATAATATTAGTGATAATATGATAAAATTATATATCAATCAAAGAAAATTCTTACTGAACTACACACACATTTAATGAATATTAATTTTTTAAAAAGAATAAAGAAAATTGGATGTTCCAGTTCTAGTGTTTTTACCTGGACACACTTTAAAAAAAATCTACTCAGAACCGATAAAAAAATAAATAAAATAAAACTAAAAAGTAATATTTTCTCTTCTTTTTTTCCCGAAAACAATTTTATTATTACTACGGACCATGTTTAATGTTTAACTGCAGAAACAAGAAATAAAAGGAAAATAATAATAATAATAATAATAATAATAATAATAATAATAATAATAATAATAATAATAATAATAATAATAATAATAATAATAATAATAATAATAAAAAGAATTTTCAGGAACTACAGTTTAAGCTTTCTTTGGAATGATGAACTTAAAACAAAAGAACATCGCGAGTATATTCTGCAATTTTTCTCCACCAGACAATGCGATGTATTTTAGCCTTGAAGACATTCAAGAACTGGCTCAGACGAGCGTGTCCAAGACTTCGCCCTCGCATATCAATGGTTCCGCTCAAGAATAGGAGAATGAGCAAAGGGAGAAAAAAAAATATACAAGATTTTCTTGAGCTCCCAAGGAACAGCAGCATCCTTCTTCATCATCCAAGCGCTGCGTGGAGTGGAGCCACGCCTCTTCTTCCCACTTAAATGTTGCTTAGGCTGTTTCAACAACTCCAATACTGGCGTTTGTAATGTGCTTTAGAGCTATGGTTGCCAAAACGCAAAAACCTGTTGAATTTCCATTTGGAGACACCTTCCAAAAATAACAACACACGTAATTTCAAAGGATTGTAACTTACAAGATGTACCAGAAAATGAAGTGTAATGAATTTGTCAATAACTTCGGAGAGAGTCGTCCAATTTTAAGTTAGTTTCTCTGATATAGACAGAATATACATAGTTTTATATATATATATACAATAAAATTGAAAATTGTATTCAAACTGATCAACTCTTTCAGAAGGTACTGATAAAAGAACATAGTAGGTCTATATACCCAGTTTTGCAGTTTACAGTACAATCATAATGCTAAGGTCTTGGGCAAAATTTATTTTTGTAGGGTTATCTCCCAGTTCTAATTGCCAGGTGAATAATGGAAAAATCTTCCTTTGTAAGGATAAAAGTAATCTCTTAAACGATTACGAAGAGATCAGTTTTCTTTCCCGTATATTTAATTTCTTTCTGAAGATACATATATTTACCAATTTAATGGAAACACTTGGAGTGTAAACCTAAGTTGGCAACAGTCAGGCAGTGATCGCAGCACCTGGCTATTGGTGGTAGTGTGTTATGACCAATTACGTACTACGTAAGGAACAGTATAAGGCAGTGCGCAGTGAATTGAGCAGACAGTGATACGCAGTGAAAAATGGCCGACCTCTCTGATTTCCAAAAGAAAACAAATTGTTGACACTCAGTTATGTGGAAACGTTAGTGACAAGAGTGTGATACATTTGTGACGATTATATTATTATTATTATTATTATTATTATTATTATTATTATTATTATTATTATTTATTATTGGTGAAGACTTAAAAGTCGAATTAAAAGCTTGTGTGAAAGAAAATATTTAGTAAATATTTGGGAAAGGAGAGAACATTTAAAGGGTTGGATGCAAGAACCAGGTAAATCCACTTTTAGAAGTTTTTCCGGAGCTGCCTGCTGCTTGCTCTAACTTCACAATGAGCACGGTAAGTAGGTACCTCCTTTGCATTATAACACTGAATATAATCATCGGATCCACATGATTCTTGCACACAATGTAGAGTGATCTTTTCCTGCTGGAACATGTGAAAATCTCAAATTTGCTAAAAGATGAACCTACCTGGTTTTTGCATCCAATCCTTCATTTGTGTATAGTGCTAATTCATTAGTTTATTCACGATTTCATTTTATCCTTTATTCCTCTTTTCATAAAATGTCATTAGTTCGCACACTGGTTTCGATGTTTCACTAGCTATACTGTGTTTTCCGTGATGTATGGTACTTCGCTACTTACTGTAGGAATTACTTCAGTTTCCTTAGCCAATTCAATCACCAAGTTATTCACAATCAGAGGAAATCTACATTTAAACGCAACTGTAGCATTAGGATATTCCAAAATCGTGAACATATCTCAGATTAAAAGAAGTGAAAGAGTTGTGCTATTCGAGAAGAAAATGTGTTATTAGCCTATTAGCATATGTTATTAGCCTTCTAAAATATGTTATTAGCCTAAACACCCTATTAAAATTAGGTTGATCAACAACATATTTTTTTAAATGCCAAAACAAAGAAATGATGTACCCAACATCCTCTGCCACACCTACAACACGTCAATAACAGAAAATTTTACGAAAACAGATTACTTCACGTATTGGGTACGATTTTCCTTGAATCTCTATCATTGACATAGCGTTGCAAGAAAGAAAAAAAAAACACCATCTCGCACTTATTACAATCTGAACTTAACTAGTATAAGTGACGTAATAGCACTTTAAATGTCTGCACGTGCACAAACATTAGTAGTCAGCGAGTGAGTGACACCTAAAAGACATCAGATAGGCAAAGAGACAAATCAGTAAAATATTGATATTGTCCCACTATAGAGTGGTTTGCTTCATGGTGTTATATAGTATGCATGATGCATCGGGGTCTATGTTGTTCCTGGCTTCTTAACAATGATTGTGCGTGCGATGGCTGTTGTTACTTTGGTTGGACGTGATTTTTGTAACTAACGCTTGCAATGATTGATGTCGACAGCACGTTGCTGACAAGTTCTTTTTCTTCACACCTTAAGATCAGCAGGAACGAATTGCTTTTACACAGTCCTCTACCTTCAGAGTACAGTGCAAAACTAAAAGAAGATGAAGAACGTCTTCGCGTTAATTTATTCTTTTATGGAGTCTGTGGTCGTAAAAGAAGCCAATTATGACAGTGTAACTTGAGTGAAACCAGCGGTAGGTACATTTGAAGTACTGGTGCTATGTTTAATACTCTGTTAAGTTGTGGTATGGAAGTTTTTTTTTTTAACACTCTTCCGGTGGTAATATTGAATTAAGACATCCACTCTGACTTTTATGGTTGAAGAAAATTACTTTCATGTGACAAGTGATTTGGCGACGGTTAGCCATCTATTCTTCTCTTTTTTTTTTTAACCTTTCCCAAAAGAAATAATTGACAGTTACGAGTTTGATTTGTTGTTTAAAGTAATAAAAAAACATACTAGCTTAAAACTATTTGTAGCTTATGTAAATGGACCATCTTTGATAGAAGCATGAACTATTTACGTACATTATGCTAAAATCAAATGAAATGTTAAAACAGACCACGATAATGAAAACACTTTATTGGCCGCATATTACTTGTTGTTGGTTTGGATTTGGACTGGAGTTGTTAAAATTCGAATAATTCCAGAATTAAATATTTGAACTAGATATATATACTTGCTCCAACAATTTATTCCAATATACAAATAATACAAATAATGAATAATTGTCTGAATATTTGTTCGAATAATGAATAATTGATTGACTATGCATTCAAATAATAAACAATCATTTGAATAATTATCCAAACAATAAACAATTATTTCAATAAATAATCGAATAATGAACAATTGTTTGAATAATTATTTGAATAATGAACAATCGTTTGAATAATTATTTGAATAATGAACAATCGTTTGAATAATTCTGTAGCTTGGGTCTAAAAAAAACAGTCTTTTTTCCCGTCAACTTTCAACGCCTATAAATGGAAAGTTTCTTGTGTAAGAAAAGCAAATGTTAATATGAATGGTATATATTCCAAACTATTTCGTGTTGACATTTGCTCTTCTTGTACAAAAAAACATCCATTTATAGACATTAAAATTGAAGAGTATTTCATTTTTGCCAAAGAGTGACTCAAGCCACAGAATTATTTGAATAATAAACAATCGTTTGAATAATTTTTTGAATAATAAATAATTGTATGAATAAATATTCGAATGATAAACAATTGTATGAATAAATGTTCGAATAATAAACAATTGTATGTATAAATGTTCGAATAATAACAATTGTATGAATAAATGTTCGAATAATAAACAATTGTTTGAATAATTATTCAAATAATAAACAATTGTTTAAATAATAATTCAAATAATAACCAATTGTATAAATAAATGTTTGAATAATAAACAATTGTTTGAATAATTATTCGAATAATAAACAATCATATCAATAAATGTCCGTATAATAAACAATTGTTTGAATAATTATTCGAATAATAAACAATTGCATAAATAAATTTTCGAATAATAAACAATTCTTTGAATAATTATTCGAATAACAAACAATTAATTAAATACATTTTCGAATACTAAACAATTGTTTGAATAATTATTCAAATAAAAAATTGTATGAATAAATGATCGAATAATAAACAATTATTTGAACAATTATTCGAAAAATAAACAATTGTATTAATAAACGTTCAAATAATAAACAATTGTTTGAATAATTATTTAAATAATAAGCAATTTTATAAGTAAATTTTCCTCAATAATAAACAATTGTTTGAATAATTATTCGAACAATAAACAATTGTATGAATAAATGTTCCAGTAATAAACGATTGTTTGAATAATTATTCAAATAATAAACAATTGTATAAATAAATGTTCAAATAATAAACAATTGTTTGAATAATAATTCGAATAATAAAGAACTTTTTGAATATTTATTCAAATTATAAACAATAGGTGGAAAATTTATTCGAATAACACACAATTCTTTAAATAATTATCCACACAATGATTAATTGTTTTAATATTTATACGAATAAGAATAATTATTTGAACAATAATTCGAATAATGAATAAGTATTCGAGTAACTAAATGGATAATGAACAATTGTTTGATTAATTTATCAGAATAATGTACCTTTGTTCAAATAAATATTCGATTTATTTACATATCAGGAATGTTCCATTAACATTACATTTTAAACATAGATGTTGGGAATATTGCTGAAAGATTTATAACAATTCAAAAATAATATATCATAAATACAATAATTTCACTGTGAACTCTGAAATTGTTCAAGTAATTATCGAATAGCTACTGTTCGATACCTTTATATATAACGAATTAGATCATAGATTATGTTCTATTACTTTCTTTCCTCTTATTTTTGTTTAATTTTATATATATTGTCAGTTTGTAGTTTATTGATGAACGTCTCACATTAATTACAACCAAAAGCTTTATGTAGAAGATTAATTTCTTCCTAATATCGTTGCCCAATGACAGTATGTGACAGAAGCGATTGCAGTATACAAAACATGTGCGCACGCTGCTCACTGGGTCTGAATCTTCCTTAAATATTTAAGAAAAAGTACAGGAAAACTTTTTCTGTGCCTTCGTTTATATTTAGTGGTTTAGTTAAATGAAATGTTAATGGTTATTGATTTAATATCTATTTACTATTTGCGTTTCACAATCTAGTTAACAATTAGTGCTCAGCGTAAGTTAGAAGTTTTTGTCTCTTATACAAAATTTCCACACATATACGTATATTACTAAGTAATGCTTAAATGGAAGATAATATAAATAATTTAATATATACTAGGCAGCAGCAGCATCTAAAATATTTGAAGTAGTTTTGGGAATCGTTTGAGTTCATTCGACCCTTCACAAGTTAAATTGAGGAGACACTATTTGACATCACGTAAAGCCTTAAGAAGTATGTTATTTCTGGCGGCTCAAATAGTAGATATTCTAGTGAAGTGAACCCTGGTCACTTTTTAATTTAATTTCATTTTATGTTTATGTTTTAAAATGTGGTGAACCTATTCCATACTTCATTTTCACATTCACGTTCGCATTGTATCATACGAAGAGTAAGAAAGCTTTACCTTGGAGTAAGCCCACTTCGAACGGCGGGGACCATAAACACGTTCGATTCTTGCCATATGCCCAATATTATTAGATCCGATTGTAGCTTTCATGCAACCCTCATTGCAGCGTGTGCGTGTTTGTTGTACGTAATCTTTTGCTCGATTTCCGATGGAAGAGCACAAAAAATTATTTTCACAATTATTCACTTTCACTAAAATCATCCTTCTCTTTTAGCCTAAAGGATATAATCGTGGGACGTTTAACTAAAAAAAAAAGTTTATTCATAAACTTCTTTGTTGGTTTCATATAGAAATTTTTCAAAGATATATCACGATTGTTTTCCGCCGAAGACAAATGGTATTATTTTCCCCAAATAACACTTTTAATACCGTATTACTGTTTTATTTTTATTTTGTGGGTGTTAAGATAGCCGGTTGCACAACCATATAACAACCTAAGGCAAAAGCCGCATCTGACTAATATATGTAATTTAGCATTGGGAATTAGGAAGTTAAAACATTATCAAACAATAATGAAATGCTACAAGAGGTTAACGCTCTTTTAATTTAAAAACCTCAATATTTACCATTTTTCCGTTTTTATTTTTTTTTAAAAAAAGTTCTTCCTAGAATATCTATAATTTTACTACTCTTGTTTCTTTTTCTAAAAAGTAGTCAAAAAAGAGCTCCAAGTACCTTTATTTCTGTATTTTTTAAATCGTTTTTTTTTTTTTTTGTTTTTTTTTTGTTTCTTGACAGAGTTCAGTGCACGCAAGATTCTTGTAGCCCGCAGCAGCTGGTCACGATACGGACGAAATCCTGCTACGCTCTTGGAAGCTGCTCTCTGCAGGAGGGAAGAGATTTCTGTTTCTTCAAGCGAGGAAACATTGCAGAACTAACCTTGCAAAACCATGTGATGAAAGTAAATCTTTCACTTCCGGATCATCATATATAAATTACATATGAGATCACATACTCAAAACGAAAAAAAGAAAGAAAGAAAAGGATTAACCATACTTTGCCGGTGTCTTTATTATTATTATTATTATTATTATTATTATTATTATTATTATTATTATTATTATTATTATTATTATTATTATTATTATTATTATTATTATTATTATTTAGCATTTTCTTATTGTCTGAGTTCGTCAATTCATTTTCCTTCTGTGACTTCCGAGCTTGATGCTAATTCTTTCAAATGGGCTTGGAGAGTGAGTGACCAGTTTTACATATTTATTTTTAAATAAACTTAGAAATGAATGCCTGGTAAATGTATTAGATGGTATCGTTAATAATTCCAATCAGCGTAAGTTATTACCAATTCTACAATAGTAAGAGTATTAGTGAATAACGATAAACGGTCAAAAGGCGAGATATATTAATTATTGGATTTTTCCCATGAGACGGGAAGTGCATTTTCAAGTTTGACACAAGACTAGAAATTTCATGGGTCTCGTTGCCAACACTAGTTCACCCAAGTCTTAGAACTCAAACACTGTTTTAGTATTACATGATTCATGAACACTACAGACACTATAAATTGACATGGTGATTGTATGGATATGACGAAGAACATTTATAAACGTTTAAAGACACGAAAGTCATTATCTATACAATACACTCCAATAATAAATATTGTTTGAATGTTATTATATCACACCGTTCGTGGACCTCTCGTGAAGCGGAAAGATTCTGAAAACTTCTAGATGTAATTAAGAAAAAGAAATCAGGGTATATATTTTGTAAATAAATTAACAAAATGAGACGAGATGAGAAAATATTTTTCAAGAATTGACAAGAGACTAGAAAGAATTCAACGAAATCCAGAAGAGACGAGACAAGATTTGTACAACACTTACGAGCTCTCATGGAGAAAACTTCATTTCTCGCCTTCGCTCGTCTCATGGCCAACACTAATATAATAGACAGATCTTATTAATTTGAACAAAATTACGAATTTCAACCGCTTCCGGTTTCGGTAGACTGTTATAGGTTGGGATGACATGTTCTCTTCAGATTCTGAATCGATTGCAGAAAACAACTTGTCTCTATACGTGTATGTGGCGATAAATGTTGAAACCGGAAATCGTTAATTTGAACCACTTTCGGTTTGAATAGAGGATTAATGAACAGGATGGCACCTATTCCTGGGAAAACAAATTGATGCAGAAAGCTGCATCTTGATATTTCTTACCGTTTATACACGGTAAAAGATCAAAAGAAAAAATGAAATGAAATCTAAGTGTAACGTCCCACGGTTATGCCGGTTTGGCTAAAGGAAACGGTAATAATGAGAAATGAGTGAAATGGAGGAATGAAGAAAGTGGGAGGAAACGGGAGAACCCCGAGAAAACCCACGAGCACGGTGTTTGTCCACCACAAAGTCCACACGGCGCGAGCTGGGATCGAACCAGGGATCCCAAGCACCGGAGAAAGATCAAAAGAGATATAAAAAGCTACACATTAGTGAAAACTGATACAAGTAATTCATATCTGCTCTGATACTGAAAAGAATCGAGTGGAATATTGAGACCTTTGTGTAATATCTAACTAGCAATGTCTTTCTGAGACGTAAGGCAAACACAATTTTTTATCCTTTGCTATATTTTTTCCCCTTTAAAATTCACAAAAAGCTGCAAGTATCTATCTTGGAATAAATGATCATTTAGTCCGGTTGGCCATATGTCGAAACAATATTTCAGGTAGGATGTTACAGGCACGTAGCCAAGGGGTGGGTCCGGGGGGTCCGGACCCCTTCCCTTCGAAAACAAAAAGAAACGAAAAAAAGAAGAATCAGGGTTTAAAATATAAAACTACAGCAAACGTTTGGTTAATCTTTCTTATGAGGAACTTTGTGTGAAGGAAACGGAAGAGGTTGAACCTAAAAATTAATATTATTCGAACAGACCGTTCCGAATTCCATTCAGCTCCATGCTAATCATATGGACTACAAATGACAATCGATAAACCTGATCTATCAAATAGATTGCCAGGTAGAACTTTAGAAATGCCGACAATTACCAATGAGCCTGGCAACATAAATTCCAGTTACACTTGTTAAAGTAATTTTCAATTTCGCAGCAACACTAATCAATTTTATAGGATGTGTTTACCGCCAAAAGAGATATTGTTGCTATCTTTGACGGCATTAATCGAAGATAAGAAAAAAAAGAAGGAAGAAGACAATAAAAACCGAGTTCGAATAACCTCGGAAGACTATATCTTTTTCAATATTTTAAAAACATTCTTTAACTCGAGATTTCTTTTTAGTTTGTTATTAAAATATTAACATTTTATTGTCCTAACAAACTAATGTGGGTATGTTGTCAGTAAAATAGTTTAGATTGATCGTACCCGTGGTGTGTAGCCACAGTATTTCAAGTCACGACCCTCTCCCTCATTACGAAATCTTGGCTAAACGAACGAATATATGTTGTCAGTAAAATAGTTTAAAATGATCAAGCCCCTGGTGTAATAACCACAGTATTTCATGTCACGGACCCTCCCTATTACGAAATCGTGGCTACGTGCCTGGATGTTATAATAGGCCTATCTGATAATTATTATTCTAAAGTTCGACCATTTGTGTTGTTTCCGAGTTGGGTGGTAAATTCTAAAATAGATGAATATTCTTGACTCGGTTGGATTCACTAGTGATTCGGGAACATTTGAAATACTAAATCACAAGCTAATATTGCTTCTCAACTAGCATTATTTAAGATACATAATACATCATCCTGGGGAATCAAAATATCATCATTTTATAGATAACAAATAGACAAAATATCATTTTCTTAAATATTGTAATTTAGTATTTATACTATGAAAAGATTTAGGGAACAAGTTCAGTATTTTGTTAAATAACGCGTGGAAATTCCATGCGTCTAATCCAACTAATAAGACACACATTTATTAATTAGTGTTGCCTAAGCATTTTTATTGTTGCTAATAATCGTTCTTTTAAAGGAACGCCCTTTTCCTTGTCTTTCTGCGCAGTGATAGGTAGATAATTACATTACTTTTAAAACCCACGCTAACGACAATCCACCCACGCAGTCCATAATTCATTGTGTACTGTGTACATAACAAGCTGGCTGGATACTTCGTGTTCATCCTTTATTGTAACAGACTACTGATGCGTAGAAGACCTCTGGCAAGCGAATCGTGAAATGAACTTGCCAATTGTACGTCACGCCTCAGTTCAACAAGATAACCCTTTCTCGTGGATTTCCTTCCGCACACAAACCACGAATCATCTTGTGCTTCTTTTTATCTGAAAAATACTGAAAATACACAGTATTGTAGAAGAGTTTTGTTGAAAGTGGAAGGAGGGAGTAAATGAGCTTCCTAGCTCTTAGACCAACAAGTGAGTTTTGTTTCGCATTGTAGAATATGGTAGACTTCCAACCGTATTTGAACCTAATACTGAAACTGGTCGCGGCAGATGATCTATAACTTTTAGTTGTAATACAGGAATACAAAGAACTTACTCCTGGGAAGCTCAAACCATATATATGTACAGGGCCGGATCCAGGATTTTCTGAGGGGAGGTGCACCAATAGCTACCAAGACATTTGAATAAAATTTGAGTTTTTTAAATGCCTTTAGGCATCTGTGATGTGAATGAGGAATCCCTTTGGAAATGCTAAGTGTCTGCTCTCGATGAATTCTTTTCCTTCAACCTTCAGAAAATTGACTTAAACTATTGATTTTGCAAAACTAACTGCTAGCTTCTCACTTTAGGTAATGTATATTTACAACGAAGGGGAAGGGGGGCACGTGCACCTTTGCACCCCCCTAAATGTGGCCATATATATATAAATCTCGTCAACTCTTTATCGTTTTTGCTATATGAAGATTAATTTTCGAACTAAAAGTGGTAGTAAAGTTGTTCTAGAAGAGTGAAGTCGCAGACGGAACATATTCTTTGGAGGCTTCCACGATTGCAAAAAAAAACTGCTTCTAGCTATCTGTTACCGTTTTACTCTACGGAAATCCATAGTGAAACTGGAAGAATGCCTAATAGTGAAATAACACCACTTTCAGATTTAGTAAAGAGGGGTGGGTAAAAGTAAGGTAGGCCTATCTTTCCTTGAGACGCTGAATCAATTCCCGAAAACCACTTGTAGCTATCTCATCGTTTTTGCTCTATTGAAATCAATATTGAAACCGGAAGTAGTAGTAAATTTCTACTACTTCCGGCTTTAGTAGAAAGATGAAGGTGAAGATATTATCTTTCCTTAAGATGCTGAATCAATGGAAATAAAATATTCTTCTCTATCTGTTACCATTTTTCTTCTATGTCGATCAACGTTGAAATCAGCAACTCTTAACTTCTATATCCTACTTCTGCTTTGAATAGAGGGTTAATGGAAGAAATTCAGTTTATTCTTAGGACACTGAACGCAGTCCAAAAAGCGCCTCTCGATATCTCTTACTATTTTTGCTGTGTTACTTATTGACATACGGACAAAGTCGTTTTGTAAGACTTCTCATACTTCTGCGTAGCATCGTCTGGAAGTATAGTTAAATACGTGTTTGGACATAGGAAGTATAGATGAACAACGTATTGTTCAGCCTCCAAATATATTTATAGATTTATCGTATAGGTGGCATTAGTGTAAAATGTTAAACAATAACGGCTACTAATTGGGGTTATGGATTTACGGTTAATATTTATTCTAAAAAATAATTATTCCAATAATTTTAAGACATGTTTGCAAAATTTAAAGTTAGAAAACGCTCTCAGAATAATACTATTTGAGAAATTTTCACACTGCTGCCAAAATTATTTATGAAGCTTTACACAAATATTAGATATTTGTTGGTTGTTGCTGCTACTAACACAACGCTCATATAAAACAAGTCACTCAATTCAACAGATGGTGCGAAACATGGTTTCTTAAACTAAATCCGTAAATAAAAATTTAGATGGTATCAAAATGGTAAACCAGAAGAGAGAGCAAAAAGACAATAATGATAGACGCGTCTTCTCGGCAAGAAAGGCAAAGTATTTGGGTGTAACATTTGATAATCGGCTAAACCTCAAAGGGCTACATCACTAACGTAAGGAGGAACGCAATCACAGTAGTTGTAAAATTTAAACAAAAATGACTAAAACGAAAAACGAAATATACAAATTAATAATAAGATCCATCTTGATGTATGAACACCCAATCTACAACAGGAATAATATAGAAGAAATAGCAAAAACTGAAAGATACTGAATAAGACGGATATTACAGATTAAAGGCGACACGGAACCAATATACGAATTAGCAAAGCTAAAACCGATCAAACGAACAATAAACTAACTAGATCTCAAATACTTTCAGAAACTGCAGCAAAAGGATTTCTTTTCAATATTACTTCGCAGAAGAGGACAAGCAATACACATCCAATACAACAACGATATTACAAGTTCTGACAAACTACTATCATGAACAGACAACACAGTGAAAAGTAGAAACATGTATAACTAATACACAACACCCGTTCTTCACAAGTAAATTCCGGGATTGCCGAATGCTGGAGATTCAAAACGTATACGGCGTAATAGCATAGTCAATACAAAACATTCCAGGAAGAACTCTAAAATAAAGAACCCCCTCAATAAAACAAAGAAGAACACTAACTCAAAACAAAGAATAATAATAACTAAGAAAGAACAGTAACTAAAACAAAGATGAACACGAACACAAAGAAAAACACTAATAAACAAAAAGAAAGAGAATATTAAAAAAAGTGGAAGAACAAGTAAACCACAAGGAAGAACACTAACAACACAATCGAGTTCACTAAAAAAAAGTAGATCCACTACACATGACACAGTCATAACAAAATAGCGCACACACAAGAGAAAAGAAATACACTGGATAAAGTAGCAGAAAGCTAGAAATCCATCCATCTCAAAATTGAGACAGAAAAATGACTCGACTTGACTTGACTTGGTGCTGCTTATACGGTTAAATATATATCGTAGATTCATATTTGCTTAAATGAAGTTCAAAATCATTTTTTTTAAAGATTTAATTACTACTACCTGAAATGCCATTTCTTCGCACGGAAAAAGTATATTTATGGATAGTATTTGACCTCCCCGCCTTTCTTAGGATACGCATTTTAATGAAAGTGTAATGATTTAAATTCGCCTTGTGATTCTTTCCCACATCCACCTCTCAGCCTGCCTCACCCTCATACCGATGGGGGCTGAATTTGCACTTAAACAGCACCACTATTCATCTCAAAGATCCCAAAAAATTATGGATTGGATACCAATATCGTTCGTTTCTGATTACTTTTACATGCCACCCTTTCCAATACTCTCCATCCTTCACCCCAATGCCGATGAGGGATGAATTTGGACTTAAACGGCATCGGCAGTGTCACTATTCATCTCAGCCACTCCGAAAACTATGAATTGGACACTAATATCGGTCTTTTTCGGTGATTTCTACATGTCATTACTTCCTACCCACACCTTCATCGTCCATTCCAAATATTGTCCATATAATATCATAAGATCTTTGGGAGGTCTAAAATTGATGGTCATATTAAGTATCATTTTAATTGGTTCAATAGTCATTGCACTGATTCAACCACACACAAACTCACATATTAGATGATTCAATCACACTTAACATAGATATATAGATTTATTTTTAATATTCTTATGAAACATTTTCATCAATAACATAGGCTGTATTTATTATCAATAAAAAAGTCATGCAGTAAATGATAAAACTATCCCCATTAATATTATTATTCTTTGCTTCCCCACGTTTCTGCATCAAACTATTTCTCATCCGTTTCGTTTTTTCTATTCTACCCAACTAATGTTATTCATACTTTACTTAACCTACACCTTGAAATGCCTATGGTTAATTCTCCTTCAAGGCAATGTCTTGTTTCTTGTGAAACAGTACGATTTAAACTAAACTCACCAGTGTTAAATTAGGGTAATGAAAATTACCATTACTCAGTAGAACATATTTTGGGCAATTGGCTGAGTCGCGTCGTCACGTACTAACCGATCAGATAAATTCCATAATCCTGCTGCGTTTGCGTATCGGACACTCTTATCACACGCATTTCTATTTAGTGTGATAAGTAGTGTTGTAAAAAAACGGTTTTTTTTCTGTGAAGTTTTTTTTCAATAAAAAACATTGTTCTTTTTCATGTTTTTTTTCAAATGTCTGTTTTTTTTCTGGCAACTATTATTTATTGATTTATGTTGCAGATTATTGAAATAATCAATAGAACTTGAGTCGAAGCCCTCGTAACTTGCATATCGTTTGGTTCTTTGTACCTATACGAGCAAAATTGTGTGATTATTCCTTTCGGACCCAGGTCATTTTTGGCGTTTTCCTACATTTTCAGTTAGTGACTTATTGCTCAAAAACCATTCATTCGATTGATATGGTTAAGGCCTTGTTTTTTAGAAAATGGATATGGCTATGTTTTGCTGTAAGTTGCATTGCAGTGTTTCCAACGGGTGGGAAAGTATTGAGGTAAATGTAGGGGTGAAAATTTACAAAAAATTCCCTAACCGAATTTAAAAATTCTTTGTATCTAGCACCACTTCTGCCAGATGGGTTCAAGTCACCTAAACAAATTCTTTGGTGTGTTGGCAAGGTACAGTGAAATCCTGAAGTCGCTGGCTTCCATTCAAAGAGGGAAAGAAAAAATTCTGTATCATCATACACATGAAATTTTGACACTTTTTACGCCTCAGAAACAAAAATCAACAAATATGCCGGGGCTACAGCTTCTCTAATTATCCTATTGAAACTTTTTATGGTGCGTTCTGTAGGGCAAAGTGGAAGCTTTTGGGTAGTGGTACGTTTGTTTCAATGTAGCCAGCAAGAGGGTAATAATAGAGGGGAAAGGGAAATTTTTCGATTTTCTCACCTAAAATCGGGAATTAATTGTTTTGGCTGGAAACACTGCCATCAGACAGACGAAAATTATCTGAAAGTAAACCTTAGTAGTCCAAGAATATATCCTAAAAGTATCATGGCGATATCTAACAAACTAAGCACGAAATTTTAAAAAAAAATCTCATTCTACCTCAGAAATTAACCATTTTCTTACCATTTCCAGAACATGGTTTATTATAAACCTCAACTGTACTTCTTCTAATTATTCTAGTGAAACTTTTTATGGTGCGCTGTGTAGGCTAAGGACGAGGCTTTTAGACACTGGTATGTTTGTTCGAGTGTAGCTAACAAGAGGGAAATAATAGAAACAAAAAGGGATTTTTTTCCAAAATTTGCCCCTAAAATCTGGAATTAAAATTTTCTGTAGCTTGCAACACTACTATCAGACACACACAAACTATCTTAAAATAAGCTTTGGTATCCCCTTAATATATCCTACAAGTATTATGACGATATCTAATAAAGTAAGCATGTCAATAAAAAATATCTAATTCTACCTTTAAAAAATCACAGTTATCTTTCCAATTAGAGAACAAGGTCTATTGTAAACTTCAACTGTACTTCCCCTAATTATTCTATTGAAACTTTCTATAGTGCGTTGTGTAGGGAAAGGACGAGACTTGCAGATACTGGTACGTTTGTTCCGATGTAGCGAACAAGAGGGAAATAATAGAGACAAAACAGATAATTTTCCCAAAATTTCCCCTAAGATCTGGAATTATAATTTTATGTAGCTGGCAACACTGCTACCAGACAGACACAAACTATTTTAAATTAAACATTGGTACACCACTAATATATCTTACAAGTATTATGGCGATATTTAAGGAACAAAGCTTCTAATTACCAAAAATATATTATGGTAAACAGAAAAGTAGGGTAAAACTAGAAAAATCAAAGCTTAGAACCTAAATACTAATTTTCCGTGCGCCCCCTAATTACCTCATTGTAACGATCTGTACCCGCGATTGTTCAGTAAGGACAAATGTTCGATTGGCGTAAGTTGACTTGCACTCGGACGTATAGGTACAGATTTATAAGCAAAAATCTCGAATTTTTTGCCCAAATTTAGGGAAGTTTTAATTTCCCTAATTGGCAACACTACGCGCAGGCCCGTCCAATTGATGTCAACAGTTAGGTATCCATCCGAGGTATCTATCTGACACACCCGTGTGTGCCACTTTGGTCACCTAATGTACATTTGATTACATTTTTTTTTGACTGCTAACCCGTGTTGTTGTTATAGTTATAGTCTCGACTAATAATAATATCGATGTTTTAAACAATAACTTTATAAGGAAAATTTTCTCTCCTTTTTACATCTTAGTTCCAACACTGTTGGTGAGAAATGCAGGGTGTTTCAAAATGAATATCGGGGTTTTAAGTCTTCGTAGTACTTATTAACATTTTACGTAGGGCCTACAATTATAAGCAATGCATCAAGTAAAAGAGCACCTCAAACAGTCTTTGCTACAAGTGTCTGATGTGAGATTCATTCGTCACATGGTACACATCTAGTCGATAGATGAGAAAGGCCCATAAACCTTCCGCCATATTGTACAAAACACATTCAATTTAGGGGAGTCTCATTTGAACTGTGTCATCTCCTGAGGATTTGCTGACGGCTAGATGCAAATATTATGAGTGTTCACGTTAGCTCTTAGGTGAAATGTCGATTTATCACTGGAGACGACACGATCCAGAAAATCTTCATTGTTATGCAGCAATATTTCACTTGCGAAATTGGCATGTAAACCGTATTCTGTAGGCTTTAGACCTGTAGCAACTGCAAACGATAAGGACGTAGTTGCAAGCGTCTCCTTAATATTCTTCACACAGACGGTTGCACTGTACAGATTCAGTCTTTATTAAAATACAAAAAGCTTTCTGCTCTCTAGTATCCATCTTTGTTACTTGCTCTTTCTAACGGCAGACAGAATAAACAATGCATGTGCAAGCGTGTGTACAAAACTGTTTAAGTTGCTCTTTCATTTGATATAATATTTATAATTGTAAGTTAATTGTAATAGATACTACAAAGTTTCAAAACCCTAATATTAATTTTGAAATACCCTGCATTACTTCAAATTCCTATATTCATGTCATCCTATATTCATGTCTTGTATATACATATACAAGAAGTACCATTATTATCAACTACTAACTTTCATCATCATACACACGGCCGGCCCTAGGCAATTTGTCGCCCCGTGCAATGGCATACTTTGCCGCCTCCCCCTTTCTCCAGAAAGAACAAATCTTAAAAGTCATGATTTTAAGTATGCTACTCCAGCATGAACAACGAAGGGGAGGGTAAGTGTAGTCGCACTTAGAAAGGCTTAAATACTAAAAATGCAATCCCTTTGTGTCTGTTTTTTTTATTTATTTATTTTAAATATTAATCTATTATGTTAGTGAAAGATAAAGCAAACACACCTGCAGAAGAAAGATGGTAATCCTTTTTATAAAATTCAATATCGAGCTTCAATCTCAATGTATCGGTTTGCAATTCCAATGCAACTAGTTCTTTTATGTTTATTTCTTGATTTTTCTTCTACATCTGTTAATATTATTTTAAAAAATTGTTTCTATCTTCAATGATAAGGAACTTGTTTCTGACAAAAACAAGACTAGTTGTCATATCAAAACTGTGATAACTTACTAAATGGAACAGATATTCGCTACTATTCGAGAATTGAATTCTTGCATTTGAAAACAATTAAACAATTTGTGCTCGGATTCATTCGACCATTTGTTTTAGCATTGTCCATGTAACCTTAAACTAATGCAACGTAAACATAATTTATGAATGTAGTATTCAAAAAGGCCAGCTTAGTAAATGTAACTACCATCATCATGAAGTCTGTTTCCAACAAGAAATATTTAATTTAAATAATATACTTATAACTAGAGACCGGATGTTAGGCAAAATGCCTATTCTTTAATGCTAAAGATATGATCAAAAATAACCTTTTAAAGTTTATATCAGGGATTATAGTTTCAATTTAAGCCAACTTTATTTTGCCTATTTCGCCCCTCACTGCCTAAATAATTGCTTTAGTGCCTAATGTTGCGTATTCTATGCATTTTCTTTGAAATAAGATTTAATTTGGAAATATATATAATTTATATCCTGTAAATAACACAAGCACATGGTACATTACAATCTCTCTCCCTATATATATCAAGCTTCGTTCTTTACATATAGAATGAAAGAAGACATTAACAAACAGGTATGTTGTTATATTCTTTGAACACTATTTATGACTAATCTATTCTTTAAATTGTATTGAGTATTTATCTTCATTATTTCGAGTTACATTTTAGTGCCTATTTTACTGCTTATTTTTTAAAATTTTAAGTGCCTATTTGCCTGGCTATTTTTCAAGTTTTTAATGCCTAAACATCCGGTCTGTACTTATAACAGATTTTGCCGGACCCTCCAAACTTGCTGCTCCATGCAAATGTACGTGTTACAGGTATGGTAGAGCCGGCTCTGCATATCATATATATCTAGTCGACAAATTATTAATATATGATATTTAGAAAAATACTATTAGGCAAATTAGTATTAGTTTTTACCTTTACACAAGTTATTTGAATTTTATACTGTTTGTGACATTTTCGTACATATTAAAGGCCTGCTTTCACGAAAAAACAAAATTTCATTTCTACTTTTATTTCTTAGTTGATATTGATGAAAACTGCTGAAACCCGAATTGTTAATAGGTATGGTATTCATGTAAATTGTAAAATATTTGTAGCGTATTAGTATCTAGCGTTTAATTTATGTTGCATTTTACGGTGATTACACCTACATAAAAATATTTCATACTTAAATAGACGTAAGTTGCATTACAAATGACTATTTGAAAAAAAAACGAAATTTAGAAAAAAAACGAGAGGCAATGTTTTTTTTCTAAAAAAACATACATTTCTGAAAAAATACGAACGGTTTTTTTTCTATTTACAACACTAGTGATAAGCGGTGAAGAGTGCTGTATCATTCCACAGAGAGTTCGGGTATAGAGTAGAATGTCTCGAATACTCAGACATCAGAGAACGTTTAGGTCTGCTTAATATTAGGCAGATTTTGGAGGATAACACTGGTTTTTGTAAACGTATTCTTACATTTATTTGTGAGCTGAGGCTTTTATTTTAGATATTGCGCATTGAGAAAAATCCGTTACCCGGACAGCGGTATATTGTACAAATATAAGGAATCCTTATATGTACTATAGACATCAGTACAGAGTATATGCTATCCATATTATACATAGGTACTGCCCTTTTTTCCGCTTAGATGTTACACCGTACCATTGCAGGATGTCTGACATCTAACAGTCTTCCGTATATTACATACGTCAGCTATATGTTACATACGTCTATCTGTATGTGAGATCCTGATCGCCTATTCTTTCGTTTGTACGGAAAGTACGTTTATTCGGAACACTTATATACGGAAAGTATGTTTAAAATATGCTTTTTCAGTTATACGTTTGCTGTACGTTAAGTCTAAAAACTACAGCGTTTATACACTTAACCTACGTTTTTACGTACGCCAGATACGCTTTATTTTATCAGTGTGCGTGTTTTATTATTATTATTATTTCTCTTTTCAGTCACTTTCCTTGTTACGTGATTTTAAATATAATTCTTCTTTTGGTTTTTGGCCACCGCTGTTTCGATTTTTATAATGTTCGTTGTGTTATTTCATTACTTCATTCAGCAAATGTTCACTTTTCTAAGCTTAGTTTTGCAGCATTGTTTTTGTTTTCCGAGCTTTTTTTTTTTTTTTTAATCAGAAGGATATATCGGCCATTGAGCTTTTCATGACGGGGATAAATAACCTCCGAGCTGACGTCTCTTTTATTACATCAATCAATGAAATTTCAGTATTAATTCTTGGTCATTAAAGTCTTATTTGACACATGTATGGATACATTCTAAGATACTAAATGAAAACATTTTTACGGGTAATTCTACCATAGTAAAGAATTAAATAATCGTATCGCTTGTTTTTAGAGTTGAAAATTACATTGTAAATATACAGTATTTACAAGTTTTAATTTCCGCTATACGAAATACCAGAAAAAATCAGTAAAAACAGAACTCGTTATTCTTTTTTTAAAAGTCTTTTTCTAAATACGCACCATACCATATAAATAAATAGATAATAAAATCAAAACAAAATAAAGAAAATAGGCGGTAGCAAAAGGAAATACATTACATGGGCGTTGTCGATTACTGGATATTCGATCTTATTGTTGTCCATTTATATGTCGTCACTATTTACGAAAATATATTACAGTATTGGAGAGAGAAAGAGAGATGGATGCGAAGAGAGAAGAAGATAGATGAAAAAAAGTAGAATTGGATACCTGTTGCTAACTTCCGCCATCATTATTAGACTTCCTTCTCTCTCTACATTGGATCTGAATGAAACAAAAAAGACTCGCATACATGATTGCTGAACCGTGATTCAGCACATACATAGGCCTTCTCTTATACACATTCATACACGCCTACAGCATCAACAATGTGTGTCACAATGACTAGTACCATGGATGTTAATGGCTCTTGACCTACTGCAGGAAATTTCCCCATTATTTATTTATGATGAATAATTTCAATTTCTGTTAGTTCTAAGAATAGACTTCAATCATATTGCGCATATTGAGAGGAAAAAAGCAAATGCTTCTGACAATAAAGTAAGTAAACTTATTTGGTGTTACAATAACATAGGAATGTTGTCATCTAAACAACTTTTAGATTATTGATGTGTGGTCAGCACAACGACTTCTGTTGCGCTCATTTTTTTGTTTCGTATACCGGAGCTCGTTATCTGTTAATTCCCCGGAACCGTTGGCATGATACTATAATTCAGATCTTTCGAGGCGAAATAGTGTGGTGTTTCGTCACTGTACAGACTTCCAGCATGTAACAGCGGTAAATAATGGTCTATACTGTAAGAATTGATCTTTGCATTATGGTGTATGCGCCTGTTAGCTGCACCTGATTAACACCCTGGTGGTAGTTCGGAGCCCACGTTAATAGTAAATTCTATCCTTTATAACCTCGGCGTTGAACAAAAATATAAAACCCGAAAACTCAAACGCTTCGCAATTCCCATACAACGTTGAGCCAATTCGTAAGAAAATACAACTCATCACATTTTAATGATGTATAGTTAAGTTCGTTCATAGCCTAGTAGAATCTGAACATACGATATACTTAATCCTGCAAACCAATTTAACTTTCACATAAAATGTTTCACCTATACGACAGACAATCTAGTGTATTTACATGGTTTCCCAAACATCTGGATCTTAAGAAAGAAAAGCGGCGTATAGGGTTGAAAAAGTTGATATCGATGCACAATATAAGTTACATAACGAGGATATTTGTCACGTCATGTATGATGCATCACATGTTATGTGTGATACCTTTACTTACACGTGTATGACACTACTTGGAAGAGTCACGGAGATAAACATGTTGGGATGAAACATTTTATGTGAGATTAGTTGCCCTCGTGAAACGGTAAAAGTATATATATATATATATATATATATATATATATATATATATATATATATATATATATATATATATATATATATATATATATAACGTTAAAACAGGTACGACACTTAGACCTACTATTTCGTGTTTTCATGAAAGTATTAAATCTATATCATATACAGTATGTACCTGCAAGTTAGTTTAGTCATAGAGGAATGGTTTAGTCTTACCTATGTGGTTTTTAGAACGTATTACAGAATATACTCAACTTATCCACGTATAAATAAAATGTATGTCCAAACCTTCAACTGATTTGATTGGCTTTAACTTCTAATGTAACACCGCATAGAATTGCTGTTACTACTAGTTTTTTAAAACTCTCATCAAAGTTTAAATTTTCACTCACGTGTACCGAAAATGAGCGCAGTTAGCTTAGAAGTCAGTAGAAGGCCCACCCATTTTTAAGAGTCTTCACTACACATTTATTTGCATTTCAGCTATTAACTTAAGGTAATAAAAGAATACCAAACAATCTAAAAGTAAGCCATATGTCATCTAAAAGATATCTGATATAGAATAGACTTAGGCACTGGTCGTGTCACTGTGAACTTGGATAGAATCACTTAGTTCTTACCTTGCCGCGACGGCGCCACAAGTGGTAGCAGATTATTGCCATATTATATACTAACGAATTGCGAAAAGATCGTTTAGAACAGTTTCGTAACAATATTTTTTTTATGTGGTTTACGGTACGTAATTATTTTACAGTTTGCGTTTTCTGCGAGAAATAATTCCATATATGCGCGTAATATACTGTATGTAGACAGACTAATACAATTTCCTATTTACTTGTATTTAAGATATTAATTCTGAATTATATAATTCAAATTTTAATTTTAGTGCATTTATTTTCAAATAATTGTTTTAGCAGGGCAAGAAGTATATTTGTTAAAATTTTTCGTAATTTTCTATATTTTAGTTAGTTCAAAGAAATGCTGTAGTTTTTCAACGTTAAAATACTTCTTTTCCTAACTTGAGCATTATTTCACGACTAGATTCTAATTGCCCGATTCATCAATTCAGATTATTGCATGATTGTCTATGAATTGATCACAACACGATTTTCTCTAAAATATAAAAAGAGTTACGGAAAAGTATATAAAATAACAATTTTGACACCAAATGGTGGTTAAGCACTTAAGACTGCTTATCATTGAATTTATAAGAAAGAAACACATTCTGTGTAATTAACGATACTCTCGATTAAGTAATTCTCACTTACACAATGTTCTACTGTACATGAACTAAAGCTTATCTTATTCAAGTAACTATTATTTGATATTAAAAAGCACGCTCTGTCAATACATAAAAATAACATTTGACTTACATTTGATTCAATAGAAGATATCATTAGGTCATATAATCCATCTCATTAATGGAAGAGTTATTCCAAAGTTGTTTTAGAATTTGTAGCACGTGTTGGTTGGAATTCTCAATTAATTTGATTACGACAGACAGCGGGGTGAATACTATATTAATTCTGACACGTGGAATATAAAAGATTTCTAATTTCCAGTGAGGCATAAACATAATATGTCGTCTATAAATAAGAACATAAATATTCATAAGTCATGTTGGGCAAAGACACAAAATGTTCCTATCTTTCCTATTCTGAGGTATCGAGTAAGCTGCTGCTGCTGTTGTCTTATGAATCGAATACATACATGAAAGACTAATATTAAGTTTAACTACAGCGAATCCTATGATTATGTATGCCCTACTGACTACCAGAGCAAGAATGATTAAAACAATCGAGATTAACTTGTAGGACATGAAGAAGAATTTTCATACTTAAAATTAACTGTATTAGGAATAGCAAGCAGGATTTTTTTTCCAAGGGAAGAGAGGAGGGGATAAAATAGCAACACATATGTACAGTTGCAAATACGCATGCCAGTGATCAAAGGTGTCACTGGTTTACCTGAATCACTTGGATCATTACTTTGTCGGTGTCACCCAAGCCTAGGTCTTTCTTTTCGGACCCAGTGACCCGGAAACAGCCAAAATGTCTTCTCTGCAACATCACTGCAGAATTTCATACTGTATTAATAAAATGTCCAATAGATCTACTCGAGCTCGAACATCTATTTCTTTGATTCCCAATGTGACATTTCTTAATTAAGGTACCGTATCTTGAATATTCCATATATAATTTCATTGTTATTTGTCTTCCTATACTGAAAAATAATATACTGGTTTTCAACACAAACTATTCAAAAAGATTTAACAAAGCACTGTTTCGGTTCAGCAGCATCTCTTATATTCTACACGACAAGTTTTACACGTTCGCTAGATTAAACTTTGAAGGAAAATGTATTCCTTTCTTGCGATTGTCACTCGCTTATACTCTGATGGACTTTGTAGATTATCTTTTGCAGTGCAATGCTTCAACACACATAGACCCACACGACACACACAAAAAAAAAAAAAAAAAAAAAAAAGGAAGACAGGGAGACGGCAAAGAATCGTGATCGTTGAAATTACAGTACCAGCCTCATATATACTCCCCATGTAATGTGTATGTTTCTTCGTCTCGTGGTCTGTCCGGGTCAAATTGGAACACTCCGGGTAACTCCTGGACATGGGTCTGTCCATGTTATTGGATCTGGTGGATCATACATCGGACTGCATTCAAATCACAAGTCACACACTTCGGACATATTCCACTAATGACACACAACTTGATGCAAGCGTGCACTTAATATTTCATGAAAACAATAATTATGGATACATATAGTGTGTGAGTAAGCAAACCTAACATGTTTTAAAATGTATTGCGAATAACTGAAGCTTAGAATGATATTTCTAATCTGTTATGACAGAACACTCCCAAAGAATCTTCTGTAGAAAGTATATGTATTTTTTTCTTCTATAGATGTATGAACTAATTAGAAGTTTGTGCGGGTGTATAATACAACATTCACATCCGTAACACTCTTATCCGCATCCGCAGATAATGCACCGTATTTATTCCATAACAATTGTGTTTCCAAAAATAAATTTCTGAAACAAAAATTGTAAATACCTAACTTATGGTTTTGTAAATCCCATAATATGATAAAATAATTAAATTAAAGTTAACATTAAATAAAATCCCTTCGAATTATAAATTAATACTTTTACTAAAATGTAATAAAACTTGTGCAGACACGTATCAGAGATTAACCAAAAGAAAATACATAATTGGTTAATCCGTACTAAACCGACCCTCTTAACCCTTTCACTGTGGAAGGCGACGGAACAAAATTTCCCTAACCTGCGAATGTCGATTATAGTCGACGTGTTAAAATTTGTCTGTATCTTGGGTTTGTCGATTGTAGTCGCCAAAGTTTTTCTGTGTGATTTCTATTGTTTATCGAAAACAATAGAACACAAACAAAAATGAACGGTACAACTTTGGCGACTACGCTCGACAAAGCCAAGATACGGACAAACAAATTTTAACACGTCGACTATAGTCGACATTCGCATGTTAAGGAAATTTGGTTCTGTCGACAAAAGTCGACTTCCTCTGTGAAAGGGTTAATATCTCTAACGAGAAAATTATCTGGTTAAATAATTTGAGACCACATTACTTTATTTTTATCTTGTTACTTATAAGGCCTTTGATCAGTACCCTCAGATAAAAAGAAAAAATGAAATGAAATCTTTAAGTTTTACGTCCCATGGACATGCCGATTAGGCTAAAGGAGACGGTGATTATGAGTAATGAATGAAACCCACGAGCACGGTGTTTGTCCACCACAAAGTCCACACGGCGCGAGCTGGGATCGAACCAGGGACCCCAAGCACCGGAGGCGAACGCTCTACCACTGAGCCACCGCACTCCAACTAGTTATTCAATTGAAAACATTCATGCAACTTAATATTGTACACCGTCAACTTTGATTTTCTGAAATCATGAACACTAGTTATGTAGACGTTTTGATCTTACATAGTTGCCTTGATGTAGGCATGATAACTACGAATCACGCATGACGCGTTAAAATTTTGAAAAAAAAAATATTATCTTCTTTTGGTTTTATGAAGATGTGTCAACATGCTGATGACACTTTAATGTTAGTAAATTATTGACGTTTCAATGCAGACAGTGAATTTACATTGTGCTTTGAAGAAGCCATAAAATTTGTCGTTACAATTTGAGTCAATATTTAAAATACATACACAATTTCTTCTCGTTAGTGTAACAGGGCATGAAGATATTTGATTCAGTACAATATTATAGATTGTCATTTCAGAATTAAGTAGTGTGCAAACCGCAAACACATCCTTACAAGTATTAAAGCATTCATTCTGAGCAGTTTAGGTAAATATACGTCTGTTACTGACCTTTGAGGTGGCTCCGCGTAGCGTAATTGTTAACGCTGTAGCCTTCGGTGCGAGCGTTCCCGGATTAGATTCCCAGTGGAGGCACTCGGTCGAAAAATTGTAAAAAGCTTTTTCAGACCAGCCATCCTGAATAGGTTTTCCTCATTCACACCAGGCAAATACCGAGGTGGTACCTAACTTATAGGTTCCAGGCCACTTCCTTCCTTATTCTGGAATAGTGTGCTCGCCGAGGGACGTCATCCCTCATACATTACGGGCTAACATGGCTATAGATGCCGATAGCCCAAAAATGTAAATCCTAATCCTAATCCTGAACTTAGAACGAGTACAGTGCTGTACCAAGGTACGTTACCTTATCCCATAACTGTATTTTTTGTTTTTGAATTGTAGAGATCAAAATGGAACGAGACTATAGGATGAATTACCTCACAGTATTGATGCATTGATGCAGTGTAAACAAGCATTTTATCCCACTGCGTGAAAAGGTTGCAAATATTGGGTACTATGACTATGGTGACAGCTCCAACGAAAAGAAACTTTATGACTGAAACTTATCGACGGAATATAATGGGTCAATATCAGCTTACTAGCATAGTTCTTTTAAGTAATAGTCGAAAAACTGTAATTCTTGAAGAATAGTTTGACAGTTTGCCAAAATTGCACGACGTGATTTATTTATTTTATACATTAAGATAAGAGCAATATTTCATAAGTTATAATTTTTGCTCCTTGAAAAAAAATAAAGAAAAAATATTTTAGTAAGGTTTGAATATTAGCTTTTTTGAAATTTAGACTTATATTTATGTAAGGTATGTGACAAAAGTAAGAAGAATATTTTAAAATGTAGACAAGAATTTTAGGAATAATCCAAAAAAAGAAAAAGGATCAAAAGATTGAGATCTTGGCCAATAATTAGTTTCTGGATCAGCTTCTACAAAAATTTTGAACTGTCAATAAATCGAGTTTTTTTTTTTTTTTTTTTTTTTTAATATTTTACGGAATAAGCACATCATACTGAGTTAAGTGATAGTCCAAGTTTGGCTACATTATATGTAGTTCTCGAGATATAAGGCCTACAACAAAATGTTTGCGTGAAATATATTGGATCTTTTGCTCGAAAAAATCTATGTAAAATATACTATTTAACTTTGTCATAGACGGTACATATCCGGCAATATGTTCTTTATTTAGGAATGATGGAAGTATGAAGTGTTTAGTTCTATTAAAAATGTACAGTCGTGGCAGTACCTAGCCTCATATACTATTAAGTCACTCCCGTCGAAATACTGTAATATATAACTTTTTCTCAAACCCATCCCGAATAAAATTTCACTCTACGCCACTGGCTAAAAAGTATTATTTTAAGTATCTAATTCTAGTTAAGGTACCTCTTGGGCTTAGCACAGTAGCTGTGATAATGGCTCTGCAGACTTCATGGTGGGGAGCTGCTCGAACTTTATGCCTCCTTAAGAGTCTTCATCCCGGCGAAATTAAAATACCGCTAATTTTACAGTAATTATGTGATATCTTCAAATAGATAAAAATATAATTGAAATATGGAACAAGAGCGCCCTAGACAATATTATTTTGCGTGAGGTACCGTCATCACAAGTCACCTAGTGGCTTTCCGTTTTCAGCTGTTTAGAAACGCGAAAATAAATGCCGATTTTCAAAATGGCTCGAAATCGAAAGCAGATAAGCGAGTCGTGATAACGGTTTCTCATGTAAAATAATATTGTCTAGGGCGCTCTTGTTCCACTTTTCGATTATCTTTTATCTATTTGAAGATATCACATAATTACTGTAAAATTAGCGGTATTTTAGTTTCACCGGGATGAAGACTCTTAAAGTATGAAATTTGATTAACATAGGAATCGTTGTTTAGTTCTACGGGGAAAGGGAGTTCAAAGTTTATTTTGCTGCCATGCTTCACCACAAATCACAGACTAAATTTCATAAAAGCTACTGAGGTGCTAAAATCATAAAAATAGGGAGATCTATGGTCACAGCCTTTTACGTCCCCTTAAACTTTGCACCCAGTTCGTCAGTCTTTACATGGCAGTATTTCTACAGCAATTTAGTTATAGTAGCAAATAAAACTCTAACAAAGTGGAATTATTCTACCTAGGCAAAACTGTGTTTATTATTATTATTATTATTATTATTATTATTATTATTATTATTATTATTATTATTATTATTATTATTATTATTATTATTATTATTATTATTTCTTAATCAATACTTGGAGTTTCTGTTGAACTTCACAATAGCGCTGGATTGCGTAACACAACGTCTTGTCTTCCTCTTCTTCTAAGTCAAATACAAAAATTGTTCGGTCATTTTTAAGCATTTCAGATGTTACCACCTGTAGATTGCGGCGTGTTATTTCGCAAGGAAGTTATGTCACGAAGCTCAATTACTGAAGCTGCTCCATCTTTAGAAGAACAATACATTTCCCGTCTTCTCAGGAAGGTCGCACGAAATTACACCGTTCTCCGCAAATAATAAAAAAGAAAAGCTCCGCTTTACCGTGACTAAGACATTCTTATAGCAGGGCTTTGAAATCTCATTCCTGCTGGAAGAGTATGTTTAAAAGTTTAGGTTATGTTCAACAATAGCTCTTCTCTATTTATTATTAGAGAAACTTTAATAATATATTTTTTTTTAAATATTGCACCATTACTTACAAAGTAAAATTTCAATCTTATCTTTACATTAGTGCATTAAAAGTTACTCTTACACCAGTTATTAGGAACAAATCGAGAAAAACGACTATGGTAACATTTCATACTTCTCCTTGAAATGCCTGTGTAGTATCTTACATCACTAAACACGTATTAGAAAACATTCTGTAACCAATATTGTAAAACTGTAGATCAAGTCTTTTCCAAGTACGAATTAATATACATGTATTACCACTTATAATATTCTCAATATATGAGGAAGGGATTTTGATAGTTATGGCGCTAGTTTCTTATTTCAAAATGAAATGAAATGAAATCTTTGAGTTTTACGTCCCACGGTTATGCCGGTTAGGCTAAAGGAGACGATGATGATGAGTAATGAATGAAATGGTGGAATGAAGAAAGTGCGAGGAAACGGGAGAACCCCGAGAAAACCCACGCACACGGTGTTTGTCCACCTCAAAGTCCACTTGGCGGGGGCTGGGATCGAACCCGGGACCGCAAGCACCAGAGGTGAACGCTCTACCACTGAGCCACCGCGGCCCTGGTTTCTTATTTCAGTACTTCGTTTAGTATTGTACTGTTCTCGTTCTTAAAAGCCAAGTATTTATTTTGCTCAGCCTAAATACTGATTAAAGTCAAAAATGTCTTGAAATTCATTTCAAACCTGATAAATACATATATAGTTTAACACACACATGATAACGTCTTGATTACAATTAAAGAATGTTCTCTCCTTAAGTACGATTTGTTAATATATTCGAATTTTGAATCACCAAATTAGAAGAACTCTGTGAAGGTTCTGGTTCCCTAACATTATAATCAATCAGAGCGATTTATATCGAAGGAATATTAATTAACTTGTATTTGTACAGAGATTGATTACCTCTGTTGAGAAGCCATAATTACAAAGCCTTTGGATATGTAGTACGTCTAATTCTAATTTTCAACCCATCCATCTACTCTAGGTCTTAAATTTCTAGTTTGCCTAACCCAAGCACTTCTTCAACCACAAGGTAAGCTACCCATCCTACTCTTACTCTACTAGCTTAGTAGTTCTATCTAGCTACGTTCATGTAAATGGGCTAGAACCTGCCTTTGGGTACAAAACTCATACACACAATACATACAAATTAGAAAAATAGTAACGTTGTCATTCACGTTTGCAAAGGGACAAATCAGCTATACTATGATGTACTTGTAGGCTCACTACGGGTTCATAGTTGCTTGGTAAATCGTCTGCTTACCCAGAAGACTTAAAATATTACAAGAGAGATAACGGGACGGTAAAATATTTATTTATTTATTTTAACATAGTTCCAATATAGCTGAGAAGCCATTTTCACTTAAAATAATTAATAATATGCAGACTCTAGCTACCTGCCTGGCTATCCAATCTGCGGGCTGTCATTTGGCCATCACTGACTTACATAATATGGCAAAACCTTTTCGGATATGACTTTTTTTTTAAAAAAAAAATAGATTCTTTCTGTGTCCCCTGTTTCTTTTTTGCTGCATGAAACAGTATTGATTCATGTGGTATTTGTGGGGAAAGGAACGAGATATAAAAAAAGAGTATTGTCCCATGAATAACGTTCAATACAGTAGAAGACAAAGCAACGGCGCGGCGGCAGCAATTTACCACAGAATCGCTCATTCTCTCACGCCGAGTTACAGTTTATAGCTTTCACACCGCAACGCCAAGTGAGACTCAATGAAAGAAATAAATGGCCAAGGCTTTTATTGACTTCTAAGTGTTATGATCTACACACTGTATTTACTTTCTTTTTATTCATACAGATTATCGAGCAGTCAATGCAGGGTAACTAATGTCTTGTTTGCAAATGAAAGAATGCGCTTTATTTGCATCGAAACATTTAAAGCAATCACTATAGATTTATTGTCATTTAGTGTGGTTTTCAATGCAAGTGAGGCCACTGTGGAAGAAGCTATATATGTAGATATACGAGTACAGCATGGATAAGTGGGTTTGAAGTAGTGGTGGGCACACAAATCGGGTTTTCGGTTTCCGGTTTTTAGAAAAACCGAAACCGGATTTTGAAAATTGTCAAAAAACGGTTTTTCGCCGAAACCGGTTTCGGTTTCCTCCAAAACCGGGTCAGTTCTCACTGGAACCGGTTTCGGTTTTCTCCAAAACCGGTTCGGTTTTTCACCAGATGCGTTTCGATTTTCTATAATAACCGTTTTTGCCCATCCTTAGTTTGAAGTCGCTTTGTTGTCAACACATTATATAAACTTATCTTAGAATATTTGAAATAGTACTGTTCGCTTTTTTTGTTTTTTTCGTTTGTAGCATATTGTTTGTAATTACTTTTCTGTGAGGAGACTGCCTATATAGACTGGAAACACAACTGAATCGTCTCTAGATTTCACACTAAATAAAATAAAATAAAAACATTAAATAACGCTTTCTTAAATGAAATAATAAAACATATCGTACAAGAAGATAAAAAAATAAAACAAATCACAATAAAAAGTAAAAAAAAAAATCAAGAAAATTACTTTAAAGCAATTTCTATTTATGTATGACGTTTAAAAAAGCATGGGGAGCGCCCTCATGTACAATAAATTTTTAATATAGATATATATATATGAAAGCGATCAACATGCTTTTCATTTTAGTCATAAATAAATGGAAATTGCTTTAAAGTAATTTTCTTGAAAACAATTATTTTTACTTTTTAGTATGGTTTGTTTCATTTTTATACTGTTTAGTACTATTTGTTTTGTTTGTTTGTTATTTTTAAAAATAAATAATGTTTTTTAATATTTTATTTTCTATCGTAGTGCATTTTATTTGTTTCTTTTCCTACATGCATTTTATTTGTTTCTTTTGACACTATAGTTTTCCTAAGGAAGATTCAAAAATTACAAAAACGTAGGGTTTCTTTGAAGTGGTAAAATGAAGAAACGGGACTTGGACTAAAAAAACAATGGGGTCTCTAAATAGTCAATCGCATCCAATGCTTTTACATTTATAATCTTAGTTCCATTTCTTCATTTTATCCACAGAAGATCTCCTTTTTGTGCATTTTATAAAAGCATTAATTATATTTTCTTTACAGATACTAGTTTTTAGTTTTGTTATAAGCAGTGATTTAGCTTTGAAAAAAAAATGTCATAACGACTATAATGCACACGACTGAGAGCTAATTTACAACTGAACTACAGAACATGATAGAAAAATATTTTCCGGAACGATGTTCCGGTCCAGCTAAACTACTGGTTACAATATGTTTTCACATTCAATAGTTCTTGCAGTCTATCGTGCTTTCAAAATCAGGAAAGTAATTTACGAAGATCTCCCCTGGAATATTATACTGTACATGCACTCTCCAGAGCATTTTTGGTTGCATAACGAAATTGGAAAAAATGAAATCTTTGAGTTTTACGTCCCACGATTATGGAAGAGACAGTGATGATGAGTAATGAATGAAATGGTGGAATGAAGAAAGTGGGAGGAAACGGGAGAACCCCGAGGAAGTCCACGCATGCGGTGTTTGTCCACCACAAAGTTCACTTGGCGGGGGCTGGGATCGAACCCGGAACCCCAAGCACCAGAGGTGAACATTCTACCACTGAGCCACCGCGGCCGCATATAACGAAATTGGATACATAGTAGATAGCAATATATAAAAAGAATTACTTATGCAAACATATAAAAATACAAAAATATGAAAGTAACAATGGAATATTGTTTTGTCCTGTGACTTACGTTGCTGTGCAAAATTTCACCATTGTTATGACGTATGGAAATCAGTTAAATTAAGGTTGCAAGATTTGAGAACATGATTGAACCAGGACACGGATGAACCAGGACGCAGCTGAACCATTTTGAATTAAAGAAAAGCGTGTCAGGTAGGAAAGCATGAAACCAGCATATGAAATATATAGTATAACATAATCAAGGAACGTGATGTTTGTTCAAGATATATATTACTTTAAGAGGAAGAGGAAGGGTTTTTACATTCATTTGTTAAATTTTACATCTCTTATCTAATTTTTCACCTATGATTTCAGATTTTCCTCATTGGAACTTTCAATACATGAGGGTGAAAGTAGTACTTCGAAAATACTGGAGTATGTTTATGGAAGAAAGTTTTCCTTTGGACCACCATCTGATATCATCACTGCCTTTAATTGCTTATTATCGAATGAATATAATAATGCATTAAAACAGCAAAGCTCTCCTGGAATTGGAAGTACGTCAAATGACACTCTTTACTGTACTTCTGTTAAGATACATACTATTTCATCAAGTACAAGTGTCTAGTTTCATTCTTTAACGTAGTTTTACGTGTTTCTCTTATAATTACACATTTCAGTTTGTTATTGTTAGTTTCATCCTGATTAGCCGTTCATTGAAAGCTGAAGTTTGATTTCCTTCCTATTTTTTTTTAAATCTCCTTTTTACCTGCTTATCTTAGACCGATTTCAACCGCAATCAACAAGAACGATCGGGATATTGTAGAGATAATATGCACATGTTCTATCAAAATCGAATAATTTTTATGTACCGGTAGTTTATATTGGGAAATTATTTTGTATGTATACTAGCTGAATCTGTGCTATTTACACAGCACACAGTTGTAATGTCAGCGTGAATCTCCTTCTCACTTTTCACTATATCTGTGCAAGTCTCTTTACGAACACAAGTAAAGGGCAGGAAGACTCTCAAAGGGAGTGAATTGCTATAGATAAACATACAAATGTAGTATTTGAATATATAGAATTATTGGGAGGAGTTTGTGTCAAACTTGGATATGTAATAGATGATACCAAAGGCAAATATTTTTTCTTATAATTCCATATCCTAGTATGCCTCATTGTGAGTCCAGAAGCCTTCGAAGTTGCCAGCTTGCAATAGGTTATGTCATTTAGGTTAAAGCAAAGTGCCTGAAATTTCCATCGACTCTCTATACGTTGCTCCTCTACTGGATGTCTTTCACAAGGGTCAATAGGGCCAAAATGACGCCTAAAATATGGAATAGAAAAGTAAAGACTAGTTTTTTTTTTTTCAAAATTTCAATGAGAAGTAGCAAAACTACAAAAAATTTGGAATTAACCAGCGAAAACGGTACGTTTCTAGCACTTCTGGTTTTCGAGATCTCATTATCGAAATGATTGGCCACAAGCATATAAACTTTTCTAGCATTTTAATATATGTATAGACGTGCAAACTCGCAACATGGGGTTGGTTTGACCTCCTTTTACCCACTTATTCTTGAAGAGTTGATACCCGAAAGAATAGGCTTATTTTGGAAAGTTGGAGGAAGCCACATTCCAAGTTTCATTAAAATTGGATTAAATTGTACGTTGCTCTATGTATGCAACAAGCAGACGGACAGACACACAAATGCCTATCGAGTCGAATGGTAGAAGCGATGCAACAGAAATTATCATGCAATATTTAGGTTTAACAATCAGTAACGTAGTTATAGAGACAATTTGTGGAAAAAGTAACCAAAATTCGACGAAGGAAAATTATTATTGGATAAAAACCAGAAAGCAACATTAAATACAAATACTGCAGCAAATCCCCTTAAAAGTCGGCCTTAAAATGAACTCATATACTTCTTAAGTAAATATATATACTAAAGAACCCAACTAGAAAAGCGACCTTTTACAATAACTGTATTTAATGACACATGTAAAACCCTTTGAACAGTGTATTGTGATAGCAACATTTAACAATACTAAGCTTTTATATGACTCCAAACGTCCAGTAACTTGTTTGAGCTCTTTAAAAGGCATGTAAATTTCCGCACAGTTTACTTCAGAAAATGCCTCCGAATGAATTATTTCACTTTTGTGTTGTTTAACAGTGTCTAAAAGCAGAAAACAGGAGCTAGACGAGTAGCAAATATATCGAACAATGCTTATTATTATTTTATTTTTTTGTTCGTTCAGGAACAATGTCAGCAGGAACTATAAACTTGCACAGAATGTGATTTTTATAACTCTTGTGGTTGGGAGAAAAATCTTGGAAGAATTTTGTTCCATGCATTTTGACTAAAAACAACTTTCTATGAACAAAATGTATTGATGAATTGTACGTGCACTTACCAATTTCTAATCTGGAAGCTCTATGCGTAGACTGATAATTATTAGTTTAAAACTTGGGTGAGAACAAACTAATGAACTTGAAAATTACACAAACAGGCCCGCAACCAAAGCAGTTATATTAAGACAGGAGGCAATGGTGAGACAATTCCCTGAGGGTGTAACTTGTGTTCACTTTACACTCTTAGATTTTGAAAATATAAATTACTCGATGATTGCACAAAGATGCGTGTCATATTTTTCTGAAATTTGGTTCATAAATTTTTCCGATTCTTTAAAGATATACATAACTTTGTAGTATAGAAAGGACAAATACTGAAGGTGTTACAACGAAATAAACTCAACATTGAGCTATAGGTTGAGCTCAAGAAAAGTCTGCAGTCCTGGATTTAAATAGTTTTTCTTTTAGTATCTCAACGCTATACAAAATGGACTCAGGTTCTTTCCGCAGGCATCGATTCAAATGCTATTACAAAGTATTATGAAATACAATTTTACCTAATAAGCTACATAGAAACAAAAAAAAATGATATATATTGAACAATTAGCACAGTTTGATGTGATTTTAATAACTCTGAAAATTCTTCCGTCAAAACATGTGGAAAAAAGAAATGGCTAAATCTCCCCCTCCTTCAACGATGCAAACAATCGTTGTCAAGTCAATAATAAGGTCAAAAATTTTTACGATATCACAACAGACAAATTAATATATATTGTTCTACCATGGCATTCAGCACACGTGGTTTCGTAGTGTAGACAATGTTCTTCAGAATTTCCCACAAACAGAAGTCTTACGGTATTAGATCAGGAGTTCTGGATAGATATTCTACACTTCCTCGTCGGCTTGTCCACCTCTCAACAAATGTTTATCCAGGAATTGACGCACGTCTCGATGGTAATGTGACTCTGCGCCTTTTTGTTGAAATAATCTTCATCTGGGTATAGTTGATGAACATTTTTCCTATGCAATATGTTACGTTAATCTACGTATGCTACATGTGATATGGATAGGTACCATTAATGATACCCATTATTAAAGAAAATGTGAACGAATTGACTCTATTAACGAACTCAGCCGTAATAATCGCTCAAGGTGTCCAGCTCTCGTCAAGTAAGCCTTGTGTGGACAAACACTGTGTGGGTGGATTTCCTTTAGGGTTCTCCCCTTTCCTCCCACTTTCTTCATTCCTCCATTTCCTTCATTATCATCGCCGTCTCCCTTAACCTCTTTGCATAATCGTGGAGGTTTTAAACAAAGAGAATAAAATTAAAATAAAAAATAAAAATTAAATTTAAAAAAATCAATCTTTAAATACATGGTATTCCGGGAGAAAACTGAAAAACTTCGCGCATATGTTCCTCACAACAAAACGAGAGAAATGTTTATTTTGCACTTAGCTGAGAAATGCCTAGTTTCGGAGATACAGGCAGTTGTAGGCAATTCAGTCACAACGACATCATATTGGCTACACTGTGACCGTCAGCAAACAAATTTAGTTAATGTGTTTCTTATATCAAAAAGAGAGAAACGTTTATTTTGCATTTTGCTGAAATAAATACGCATATTTTTCTTGTTTCGATGTAAGGAGCACATTGATTGAATGTGTTGATATAGTTGCAACGTAGCCAATATGGCGTCATTATAACTAAATTGCTTAAAACTGCCTGTATATCCGAAACGCCAAATGAACTCATTTCTTCATTCAATGTAAGTAATATGGTGAATGAGTTTGTTTTTTGATGGTTGCAGTGTGGCTAACCTGACATTATTATCACCAAATTGCATAAAATTATCTGTGTCTCCGAAACTAAGCACTTCTTAGCAAAGTACAAAATAAACTTTTCTTTTGGTTTGCTGTGAGAAACGTGTGTGCGAAGTTTGTTAGTTTCCTCACGGAATACTCTTTATATTGTATGTAATTTATTGTGTAGGTTTTCGATCATGTATTACAAATATATTATTACCTACAAGTCCAACTATACGGTAGAGTACGAACACAGCTTACGGACCCATCGCATCTCGAACAAATGCGTTTACGAATAAGTTTTGTGAACAATCTTTTCTTCCGCTAATAAACAATATTTTAAGATACGAACATACACGCACACACACCCGTAGCTCATTATTCCTCGTGCTCAGTAGTGCTTTGGCGCGTTTGCCGTAAATATTAACTATCCGGATGCTATGTTCTGAAACTAGTTTTTCTCCCTTTTTTTACACTTTTCGTTTAATTTAGTGTTGTTTATTCATCTTTTTTTAAAAAAGGATAATTTTATGTTCATTCCATATTCACGCATTTAAAATAAAAATTAAAAAAATGTTCCGTGTTTCCGTGGCTAGAACAGACTGATAGTATCTACATTAATTGAAATTGGGAAAATAATTTCGGTTCGCGTCCGGATTAAGTTCCTGACCCAAGGGGTCCAATGTATATCAGTTAATCTCAAATTGAGAAATTTTTGAAATATTAAATTAGAATAGTCTACCACTCAGGGTGTTTGCTAAACGTGTAGAAACATTTACTCTATTACGCAATTTCATTATCAGTTCCAGCTCTGACTGACTAGAGGACCAGTAGATTTATTTCCTATTGATAATCCTCATGCTGAACTGCTGACTGCCTCATAAATTAAGCATTATATTTAAATTTGCAAAAGCCTTATCTTTAGAATGCCATAAATATCTTTCCATATAAGTGTTTGTATTTTCAGGTGAGGTTGCTGGATAGGATTTCTTTTTCTTTTTTATTTATTTAATATTCAAACATGAAGTTGCACAATAGCGTTCTTTTAGCTAGCTTTATGCTATGGTTAATGAACAATCTTATTTACGGTATACGGCGCGCTAATAAATTTATAAGTGCCAAGCGAAGCTAGCAAACAACAGAAATTAAATAAAGATTATTTACGAGGAGAAACTGTATGCTATTCCAGAATGAAAGATTGCACAAATTAGAATTTAAGTTATTTCATGTTACGTAATAAAGTGAAAATATTAAATTATTCTATTGAGTCTAACATTATAACGGTGTATAACTGGAATTATAATAGTAGAAATAGCTTCTCCAATTCAGAGGGAAAAGAAGGACGATTAATAACCAGTTACTAAAACAGCCAAAGTTATTGAATTTTTACTTCGAAACTTGATTTTAATAAAGAGTAGCATTTTAACAAAAGCGAAAATACAGCACTTTTCAAAAATCTAGAGAAATAATAACTATGTATTTATTGAACTGAAATGTGTTCAATAAAAAATAATATTTCTGTTTCTAATTTTAAGTAGGTCTATTTTTTGGTCCCCCCCCCCCCCCCGATAAACACCACGTTTATGAAGACACTTATGTGTCAGGTGGGAAGGATTGCGTACTACAGTGAAATTTAGAGCTATATCGGCAGTAGTTCACTACCAGAAGGGCCACCCCTACCGAATTGGTCTAAATGGAGTAGCCAGACGAAGAGTGTTCTGGGAGAAGGAGCAGTTCTCCAGCAGCCAAGTTGGCGAAAATCATAGTGATTGGTACGACATCTTGGCACCTGGACTTCCAGGTGTGGTCAGAGTGTTAGTCAGAGTGGCTTTAACGACTAAGATACTGCGGCGTGAAATACAACGAGCAACCACCACTCTATTTTTCCCTAGTTTGCTGACAACAAAAACATTATCGTGTTGCTGGATTCAAAGTATGCTATCAGCTCGTTTACTCACAAGAAGACTTCATCTATTTAAAACATAATATAGCTAGGAGACTGAAAATATCTTCATTATATACAGATATGGGTAGTGTTTTTTCCAGGCATGCTTCCAGGGGTGCAAAGGTCCCCACGCAACTCTCTATATGTGGCTCGGAGCTTAGTTAAATTGCGACTATATGTCTTTTAGCTAATAGTGCTGGGTACGACTTCAGCTAATAGTGTCCTAGTTCAGCGCCCTCACATTTTGATTTTTCTGCCCTTACCTCCGGACAAAATTTTCTGGAGGGATGCTTAGGTAAAGACAGAAGAATCAGAATCTATTTTCTTTTCCTATAGGTTCCATTTCTATTTCGCTTGGGAACGTAACTTCTTGTCACCATTGAATCACTGCTTCTTGTGACACCTAATTTATAAGTTTCCGTTGCCATGACAGGAGAATTAGCATATTCATATTACTACATATATCATGTGATTTAAATATACTATTTAATAATTAACAATAAAATACCCAATTTTAGTACGGAAATATGGATTAGGCAAATACCTTGGTACTTGCGAACTTAATGCCTGTCCATTGAGCATTTACCCTAGCTTTTCCCTGAGACCATTCACGTAAATATTAATAAATGAATTTCTATCAGAAGGAATTCGCTTGACAACGTGGCTATGTCTTAAATACTTATTCATTATGTTTTTTCATGCATATTCCAAGACTATACATTTGTTAAAGGCCGTATATCATTTCTTTGACTTGAGACGCTGAGAGCTATGAAACAGTCCATAGATAGAAATGAAGTTATAAGGAAAAGCTGTATTTTACACAGTGCGCCAATTAGGAAACGAAACCTTTTTTCTTTTTTTGCGCAAAGTTAGTTTTGGGACGGAAGTTTTTCATAGTGATACAGCTCGACCGATCGCTGGTACTACACGTAACACGATTAAGTGCAGGCTGGTGTTGTGATATCTATAATAGTCACCGTTTAATCAATGGAACAAATAGTTCTGTGCGCGATTAGAGAAAACTCCAACGGAAACATTTGAGACGTTGAATATATATATATATATATATATATATATATATATATATATATATATATATATATATATATATATATATATATATATATATATATATGAGAACAATTAGAATCGGTCATTGCAGAAAAGGGCGCATGTTACAAAATCAAGTTTAAGGGCACACGTTACAAAATCAAGTTTTCGAGAAAAAATAAACTTTATTTTTTATTGTGAGACTTTATTCAAATAAAAACTATTATGGCTTGAGACGGATGGTTCCATGTATTCTCAGTAAGTCCTCTATAGTCGTTAGTGTCTTAAATAGGAAATTCTAAAATATTGCACATTTTCTCTTTCTGCACTGAATGATGTACAGTAGTTTTGTTTTAGTTAAAGCTGAAATGTCCGTTCTTCACACGAGGAGAATAGGTTTGTAGAAAATATTTTAATTTATTTACCCCTTCCTCCCTTAAGCAATTCAATGGAAGTGTAATGATAAATTCATAAATTCATACACCTTCCAAACTCCACCCCATACAATAATGGAGGGATGAATTTGGACTTAGACAACATCGGAAATTACTGTTCATCTCAGCAATCCGAAAACTATAGATTGGGCACTAATATCGATAGTTTTCTATTATTTTTTCATGCAACATCTTTCCCACTCTCATGCCGATACGGTTGATCATGGACTTAGACGGCATCAGAAGAGTCACTATTCATCTCAACGACCCGAAAACTATGGATTAGACACTAATATTGGCCGTTTTCGATTGTTTTGCATATAACCTCCTTCCATCTTACCTTTATCTCTCATGCCAATGGGGAATGCATTTGAGCTTAAACGTCATTGGAAGTGCCCTTTTACATGACCGACCCCAAAAAATATGGATTGCGCACTAATATAGGTCGTTTTCGATTATTTTCACATATCACCTCCTTCACACTCCCTTCACTCTCTTTTCGGAAAGCTGTACATGCACCCTTCTTGTTGAGAATAATAGATCTACCATTGTAGATCAACAATTCACTAATAATCCAATTTCGACCAAAGTATCACATATGCCCTTTCTGCAATTACCAATTCAATTGCCTTTCTCTCTACCATTGTTTTTGAATGACACAAGAAGTTGAGTTTTGGCAACGAGTCGGTGGAAGATGGCGAGCGGCCAAGCATAAGTAAATGTGTCATAACAACTGAAATGATGACATAGTTCGAGATATCATTTTTAATGACCAAAATGCAAGTCATATCGGATCTCGTAGCGGATAAATAAGCAGACTCGCTAAATAATAATGAATGTTTTAAAGAAATGGAAACTGTGTGCACGTGAAATGCTCGAAGCCTTGATGAAGAAGCACACACCACAGTGGTTGTTCGCAACTTTTTGACCGAAAACAGTGTTTGTATAATACCACACCTCACATACTTCCCAAACCTGTTCTCTACGTTTACTTAACGTTAACAAACCAAATTAAAAGCACCACTGAAAGGTTGATTTTTAACGTTTCCACCGTCCTGAAAGCAGTGACTCTAAAGACCATTACAGTTCAAGATTTCCGAAAGTCATTTCATAACTTCCTGAATCGCGCAAAGCTATGTGTAGATGAAGGAGTCAACAGAGGTTGATTCCATTTGTTATTCACTTATTTATTAAAGACTCACTCTCGTTTCCTAATTGACTCACAGTATATGCTTTTTTATTTAATATTTGCAAATTATATCACGTAGAAGACTCAAACGAGCACAAAACCATGTACGTGGTTTCCTGTTGCTATTAATGGATTAGAGAGCCAAAATAATTCCACAATATGTGAGCACTCTCTTATTTACATGTCAAGTACAAGCAATTCGTTGATTCAAACATAATTTCAATTTGACAGCAATGGGCATATCCTGTCATACGTAGATCACTTAACTACAAAGCTCAAGTCTCCGGATGTCTGGGAAGAAAATAACAACAACCAACTAGAAGTTGCTTCTGCTTCCAACACGTAACGTCTTTCATAATCTAAGGTCGATGCTCTTATAAAGACATTTTTGATATTGGTTGATGCATTCAATGCATATACATATAGAATACACATCAACATATATGAACACAGCGCCTTTGTTGTTTTATACTCCGCCGGGCATGATTATATATACGTGGCATCTAAGCACGAATGCATTCCCTCCACAATCATTGCTTCATACTACATTCTTCTGAGTTTCCCACCCTCTTGTTATTAGAAACCTTCATGTTCATTTGCTTTTATTATTGCTATAGCGTTGATTTAGCTTCTTCTTTCTCTTTTTTTAAAATCCTGTTCCTGTTCTGTGTTTTCCTCTCGCTGCTGAAATTTTCTCAACAACAAAGATAGATGGTTGTTATGCTCTTCTAGCCAAGGACGTAACATTCCAAGTATAGAAAAGTGTTTTTTTTTTTTTTTTTTTTTTATTGTATTAGCTAAAGAAACTGGAAGTTTTGTTTTCATCTTATATAATTACCTGAAACCGTGAAATAAAATCTCTATTTTAAGCCTCTTTCATACAATTTGTATTACATTCTTCTATTTATTTTTCCTAAAAGAAAAAAAAAATAGGTTTCAATAATTTTGGTAACATACAATCCAAGTAAAAAGAAAAAAAAAAACTCTTCTATGTTTGGTACCTGCTGTTCTTTTGAAGACTGTTCAACTTACGAAAGATTACAGGAAAAGGTACTGGAATTTCATAAAGTATTTATAGAAGGAGGATTATTTCAGTACTGAAAAAAGATGTACAAGGTAGAGGGCTGGTCAGCACAAAGTAATGTTATCATGCAAATTTCAAATAATTTCCACGGTGTTATTTCTACAGCAGAATCAGCAAATAGAATTTTTCTAGTTCTTCTTGTATTATCACTGAAAGTCGAAAATTTAAAATTTGGAATTAAATTTATGCATTATGAATCTAGTCCATAATTCTTTAAGATTTAAACTATGTTTATTACTATTTTTCATACATCATATACTCAACTTCTCTAGGATTTTTTCCATAGGAATCAACAGTATAATTGAAGTAGTTCTCAATTATGGCATTCTTTTATTATTGTCCAAGGAAACGAAGTCCGTACACACATTACAGATCAAACATTAACATATATCTAGGGATATACGCAGGGGCTGGACTCTAGGAGTCCGGATCCCTCCGAATTCCCGACTTTTCTCTAAATTTAGTCTAATTCTATAGGTGAGTTCAAATTTTAATATAAGTTATTCTTATAATGAATTTGGACCTCCCAAGAATCTTTGGACTGTCTCTGAAATAAATCTTACGTACGTCCCTGTACTTGACCTCACTTCTTATATATTTAAAAACGTTATGTTATCATTATTTTATATAAATATGAGCTGAGGCTGAGGCTTTACACAAAACTGCCCTTTCACAAATTATTGACATATTTAATTTACCATTACTTCTTGTTACAGAACTGTAAGAAGTTCAACAGCATAGTCAGTAGCCGTAACACACAAAAACGACAATTAAACAAAGATTTGACACAATGATGTGATTCGCTTACGATCAACTGTGCTGTGTACGTAAAACGGATTAGCTCCTTTCTTTTAATTTTCATTCTAGTAAACGTAGTTGATTTTTTTATGTGTGAAATACATATAAATGCATTAATCTATCAAATGGAATAGTACACATAAAATCAATCGCATAAAATATCATGTAGTAGCAAATATACAAGATACTCTCACGTTAATTATCACGTTATTTATTTATTTATTTGAGGGGTAAGTGTTTCAAATAATTGAAATCATTCATAGTTTCTCGATTTTATTGTAAACTAAAGTGTCTCACCTCAGGACTTAAAAATGTGTTTGAAGTTTTAAGTAGTCCCTTTTAGCAAACACACTGTGAGACACAGTTCTATAGTTTAGTGTACAAAAGTGAACCCGAATGCGAATACGAGCCTTTATTATTATTATTATTATTATTATTATTAATAATAATAATAATAATAATAATAATAATAATAATAATAATAATAATAATAATGATAATGATAATGATAATGATAATGATAATAATAATAATATTTAAAAAATTGAATGAGATTGCTATTCACTTTTCGCTAGGTTGAATTTGCTCTTTCTTGAAGTTAGGAGAAACCTGAGGAAAATCAGGATTATTCACGATATAATACATTCTAGGGTAAACCTAATTGAACATCTATATATTAGAGTACCTTCGCATAACCCCAGGGACTATCGTCTATTTTATGTAATAACAAATTAATTGGTACTCTACTATTTATTAGTGTAGAGAATATAAACAAAAAATCTCTCAGAATCGATCTATTAAATGTAAATTTCACTCTACTTAAAAAAAATATTTAGAATGTATTAGCAAGTAAATATATAAATTCACCGTTGTTCTGTCTGGTATAATGTCTATGAAATTCCAATTGTCTTTCGCTTGATATACGTTTATTTTTATCTAATCACGTTCTTTGTTACATATATTTTTATAAAATTTTGTTCAATTTTGTTAGTGTTCATTATATTTTACTTTGTTATACATTACATCACAGTTTTCAATTTAATAGATATGTAAATGGAGGTAATGTTGAAATTTTGATTTTTAATCAAAGCTTGCATTAAGTTCATGTTTGACATAATTTTGTATCTAATTGAAATATTTTGATGTACCATTTCTTTTTAATTTGTTTGTTTTGTTTTATTTTATATCTACTTTGTGTAATCCTCCATTGCATATTATTTGTATATTTGTGACCATTTATGGCTTAGGCTATGGTCACTACTATCAATAAATTCAAATTATTATTATTATTATTATTATTATTATTATTATTATTATTATTATTATTATTATTATTATTATTATTATTATTATTATTATTATTGTGCAAAAGTGAACAAAATGCTTGATAACGTACATTTTCTTGTTTACCTTATTTCTCCCTTGAAAATCAAACAACAGGAGCACTATATATCACACGAATTCTACCGAGGTAATCTGCCCTGGACGAAGCTCGGCTGGTGGTAGACCTTAATCTGCTATAGAAGCTTATGAGTCATTATTGTGTGCAGATCTTTGGTTCCGAAGTTATCCGTAAAATAAAAACCAAATGCAAATGATATTTTACGGCTATGCTTTATCTATTTGCTGGAGCTATAAATTAGAAGCGCATCCTTTAATTTTTCATTTAAAAGTATAAGGGTCAAGGATTTCTCTTTCGTGAGCGTATACAAGTAGATAGGGAAAACCTTATGCTTAAAATCAATAAAAGCACTGTTGTAATTTATGCACACATAGTTACCTAATCCCATTAATGACTTTTCCGAGTAAATCTTAGATGGGAATCCCTCCTTGTTTTATCTGAAAGCGAAGAAGGAAACTGGAGAACCAGCGGCGGCCAGTGACCAGGAAAAGCTAACATAGGAGGCGATTTCTCATTGTGACCGAGATATGTCGAAGATAAATAAAAAACAAGTCACTTCAAGTTGAAAGGAGAAACGTGACTAATTCAATCGAGGCAGAAAAACCCATAGAACAAGGCACTTCAATAGCACATAATGAACTATATACGTTTGAGAGATATAATCTGTTTTTACTCTTCCTCAATGAGATGTCCTCAATTCAGTATTATTGCCAATTATCATATAATGCCAGACTTGTTTCCTAGAAGCACACACTTTTTTCCCTATGTGGAATTTCTTTTAAATAATCTTTCTGAACTTCCCGACAAAAGCATCTTCCTCATTCTACAGTATGTTCAGTTCCAAGAAGTATGAATTTAAGAATGAACATAAGAGAGAAAACAGAAACCTTATACAGAAGAAGCTGTAGTATTTCTTATGGTCTTGATATCTGAGTGTTTTGTTTATGAATATTAGGTTTCTAATAATATTATTTGAGTGAGAGTTACGTTGAACGCACAAATAAAATAAACGATGTGCTGATACTAGAATTTAGTAATTTACTTTCAGATACTCACCGCCGTATTTAATTACAAGGCTATGATTGTGTTAATAGGTAGATTTCTTAGCTTTTTAAAAATAAAATGTTATACATTTACTTCTTCTTTCCTCCGTGATTGTATTTATACCTAGGTGATATAATGATGTCATAAACACAGAATTGTATTATTTGAAGTGATTGAAATGCTAATCATATTAAAAGAGTTAATTAATTTTGTTACTTAATGAAAATTTCCTTGCGCATACAGTACCGCTTTTTATGAACTCGACATTAAAAATGAGATAAATTTAATTTTTAAAGCATTAATTGCCTAATGTACAGAATCCTCAAGAAATATGCAATTATATTTTCACCACAATTTGATGAAATAAAACACTCAACACACGTTCAAAGAGAGAGACAAAGAAAAACTTGAAAAACCACGATTCAAGTATGGTGCCAAAAGTATCAAGTACCAATGATTTATGGCTTGGAACGCCCTACCACATGCCTGCTTTACAGTAAGTATGGATATTGTTGATTCAATTTTAATAATGACTAGTTATTTTTTTCCCCGCAAAACATTTTGAGATTTCCCGAATACCAAAAATTTCTTAGATGTAATCTTGGAGATAGTTGAATTGTGATCTCTATCAGGAAATCAAATACTCATCTGAATTAATACTATTTTAATTTTATATAAAAGAAATTAAAGTTCTGAAAATTTATCTCAGTAGTGGCTCTTAATTGATAAATGCTTTGAAAGGTTACATCAACCTTTCAAGATGTTGTAGTAAACTTTTTCTGAAGTAAATCTAACCAAATAGCTTCAGTAAGTTAGATTCTTTTTGGAGGTTTTGATTCCCACAAGTCCCAACTCAAAATTTATCTAATAATTTAGACGTATTAAAATTTTAAGAAACACATTCCTCAATAATCCACTTTAATCACAACTCTCCTCATTACGCTTCCCACGACTTCGTATTATTTTGTTTCTAATTAGTGAATAAAGCAAAGGCAAAGACAAATATAGGAAATTGAACAAATAACGCATCCTGTATGTGCGAAACGTTATTAAATAAATATAAAAGCGCAGTTCATGACGTCATAGATGACGGATACTGAACTTTCTGCATAATGTGAGAAAAAATCTTGAAAATAAGTATTAGGCATACACTAACAATACACATTTGTATTTACAAAATTGTAATTTCATTTGTTGTTATTGAGTGATTATATATATAAACACAAAGGGTGAGGAAGTAGTGAAGAGCCAGTTTTACCATGCACAACTTCAACGTTTGTGTGTTTCAAGTGTATTCATTGTACGTGTAGAATAATCAAACAGTGCTGCAAAAGGTACGTACAAGTACGATACATCTGTGTCAAGCAAGATGTCTTACTAAACCAACTGTGAGCTTCTCTATAGCTAAGCCGCTTACTTGGATAATATTTCGCCAACCCATCTTTAATAATTACATATCAGGTTTTGTGCAATATCTTTTAAAAAATGTAAAAATACTTCCCAAACTCCTCGAATTTTTCCTTCTAACAATAGTAGCTATATTAAAATTCTAGTGCATTCAAAAAGTGCTCGAAATCCACACTGTGAAAGTAATAACGAAAAGCTCGAAATATCTTACCCCAATTCCAAACTGAATGCATGAAACAAAAAGGAAAGTTATGATTAGATCAACTACAAAGCAGGAAAATATATAAACTATAATCAATATACTTCAAATAAAATGAGTAACTTATAAAACTACAATTATATTCCATTAAATTTTCCAATTTTCTTACACTTTATAAGGACTGATGCCAGAATCTGCTAGTTGGCAAGGAGTTGTCATGAATGATCGCCCTCAACCAATAAAATAAATTTTAACACTCCCAATTATTAGTACACTATAACTCCAATTACTTGAACTCAAGTCATCCCGAACGTCAAATATCCTGATCGATATTGTTGAAGTTAATTACTACATAAAATAATACAAATTATCCAATATTTTTTTAAAAATATTTACCACATTAATTCTATTTAATATAAATATTACAAAACGTTGATATATTATAGAAATTTGAACATATCATACAAAACCTTTATTTTAAAAATATATCTATTCTATTCTACTGTATTCAACCCTGTCGGATATTGATCATTAGAGTCGCGGCCAGAAAGCTAATGTTGACTTTATAACTAGAGTTGTTCTTAAATGGTAACTGATTCGACAGTTACAGTATGAAACCGAATAAACCTGATCTAAGTAGCATTGTTAACATTGAAAAATTGTAATAAATAACGTTTGTTAATGACTCCAAATATATATAAGTTATTCTAAGTAATTTAAAATTGTATCAAATTTTTAAAAAAATATCTAAAAGCATGATTATTAAAAAAGTTTAAAATTGAAAAAAGTGAGAACGTTAAACACATGTGCTCATCTGGTAGCCATTGTTCCTATTTTTTAAAATCTCGATAAATAATAACTACAAAATTACTTCTTCTACTACTACTATTTGTCTATTTTTTCCAAACTACTTCTTGCCAAAATTATGAAAAAATTAATACCTCACAACATATATATTAAACAAGAATTACATTTTCAAAACCAATTATTAACATGTGAACATATTCGTTGGTTAAAAAACAAATATAATTTCCTTGAAATTCCTGTTTGAAATAAGGTTAAAATTTAGGTTTAATTAGAATTATCTTACTGTTTTCTATTGTACATAGTGAAAAATGATTTATTATGAATAAAAATGAAACATACTTTTTGTTAAACAAAAGCAATTATTCGGAAAATTTATTTTATCTTACAACATAACATTTTCTTAAAATGGTTTTCCCAATTATCCGGATTTCTGCATACCCGGATTACATCCAGAACTCATGAATCCAGATAATTGAAGTTTTACTATATAATTATGTATTAACCAGGAGTCTAGCTGTGGAAGCAGCACTTCCATTTCGTAAACAGAATAATACACTAAAACAAATAATGCGATAATGATTTAAGGATATCGCAGAATATTAAGAATAATGCATTACCAGTAACAACCTTCCCCAAGTAGAAAAATCACACTACGTCGCTGGAAATAACTATTCAGAGTCTATAGTACTTCTAGTGCATTATTTTCAAGCGTTTTCTTTAGAGATCAATTTATCATCTTTCTCTGAATTTACAAATAAAGTATTCGTCTTTCCAAAAACTTCATTCGCAATTTTTATTTTGCCTATCACTGCATATTTATTGATAAATAATAACAGACTACGTATACGTACAGAACAATTTTACTGTTTTCTATACACTCCAATCAGCTTGTCTAATATTTTAATTCCTTATTGTCCACAACTTTAAGTTTTCTATAACATTATTTTACTTGATATTTCACATAACAGTCATGTATCACCTGCAAAGCGAACATAACTCACTATTTTATTTCATATCAACATCGTCGAGTTTCTTTTTCAATATTTATTCCTTCTATTACTAAATTGATAACCAAAACCTATGCCGAATTTTGGCTTTCAATTACACTTCCGTATGTACTAATCCAATGCTTCTCCTATTCTACAGTTTCTTTTATTTTAATTATTTAAGAAATGTAATGATTTCACCAAAATATGTAGAAAACAAATATAGAGAGAAGTATAGAACTACGTTTGACATCTCATGCTGAAAAGAACAAGTTCATATACACTGGAAAGAATGGAAAATGTGTCAGAAAGAAGGAGAAACAATATGAGTGTAGACGTTACAAAAGGGGTAAATGTGGATCTGAAAAGGTAGGGGGACGGATGACGTCACGCCGTACCCCGTGTCTAACTTCACCCATTATATTTTTTTAGGAAGTGGGGGACGCCATAGTACAAGGGCGCCCATGTTGTGGTTTCCAAGGGGGGCAAGTATAAGCGACGTTTCAAAAATAGTTTCAAATTTTGCTGTAACTAATGTAAAAATTCTATTGGATTTTCGATATTCTGAAGTACAATTTCCTCTAGGGGGCAAGCGCCCCACCTTGCCCCCCTCATGGGCGCCCTTGGCCATAGATATTTTTTGGAAGTGGAATAACGGCGTCCTCCCGCGTTTCTTCTCACTTTTATCCCTGCGTTACACTGCTTGTGATTTATGTTGCAGGATAGTACTTATGCCATTCTCGCAATTTACTTATTGTGATTTTTTTCTTTACAATCATACTTTTCTGTATGAGTTTAACAGCACTTGTTGTTAAACTGATATTATAACCATTACTCAGGCTTGTGTCCGAGTCATTCTATTTCTAACAGATTTGAACAGTGATCATTCTTACACATACTGAAAACAAATCCTTGGATATGACGCTATGGCACGTGCTATTCGTTCACTGAAAATAATTAATGAAGCGATTCTAAAAACAAACTATGATTTAAAAAAATAGCTTATTCATATTTTTAACAAGCTATTTCACGAGGGAGCGCAAGGTTTGTTTCTTCGTTTATATATTCTCCGAATAGCGAGAATATACGAGTATCATGTAGTAGATCCCCAATATCTCAACAGCTTTTCAAGCAGTTGAACGTCCCCTCGTATGAAAACTGGAGGAAAATGTATGTACTTTCACTGGAAATCGAATCGAGCTTCTTCGTGGCTAAGCGGTTAGCGTACGCCCTTTCGGCGTGAAAGAACCGCGTTCGATTCCCGGCGGAAGTTCATGTGATTCGGGTTCCATGTTAATCAGTAAACCTACGTCTCATATAGCCTCGCTACTGAAAGGGATGCAAAAATCAACTCAACTCAACTCAACTCAACTGGAAATCGAACCCAAGTCTTTCTCACTGAAGGCGAGAGTTCTGACCATTTATCCACGGTTACAAGTGTTTACCTTCTGAATGAGAGAATGAGATGATTGAAACGATAAACGAAATGCAGAAGATGATCAAACGTTTTTGGGATGATTAAAAAAAAAGCACTTGTCATACGAAGCACAGCGTATGAGAATCAGAAAACTATCTATGTTTGATACTGAGAATAATGCAGTTATCTAATTGTGTTTCTAAATTTATGGTAGCTTCATTCGCTGCGTACCGAATCCCTTTTAATATTTATTTATTTAATCAGTCAATTTCAATAACAATATCTTACCTATAGTTACCTTGTTACAAGAATAGTATTCAAGTTCATGTAATTAAATCATTATAAGATATCGTACTAATGTGAGTCAACTTAATATATTTTTTATCTACTTTGAACGGTGCCAACATTCTTAACACTTAGAACATGAAAAGATAAGTCCATGTATGGCCAGAAATCACTAAAAAGCTGTCGCAAAGATAGATGTGAAGCAGTGGATATCTCCTTAATGTTCTATTCATCATATACTTTCTAATTTCTACTTACTTCAAAATGTTTTTTCTTCTTTTAAAGATTCTATCAGAGCCTTGAAGGTCATTTTTGAAAAATGAAGTGAAATCTTTAATCTTGTGTCCTACACTTATGTTTCTTAGGCTAAAGGGGACGAATGATTATTACGAAAGATTTGCTTTTTTTTTTTTTTTGTTTCGTTGTAGTTGTTGTTTTTGTCTCTTTGTTTGTTGAAGTTTAGCATCCCTTTCAGCATCATAGATATACGAGATGTGGACCTATGAAGGTGAAATCCGAATCACTGTAATGCGTTCTAAAAATTTTAATGCTTTTGGGACTACATGCAGCAAAGCGCAAGTACAGGGCTTTCATAAAGTACAGGGTTTTCATAAAGTCTGGACGGATTTAATTTGCTTATAATTTTCATAAAAATGCTCACAATGAAATCAAATAAAGTGCAAACGGTAGCTGAAGGATTAAATTTTTAGTTGGCAACACTGTTAGATAAGCGGCAACTCTGAACACGTTGAGAGAGGGAGAGGGAGGGCAAGGGTCAGTTTCTTACCAAATTCCATCCATTAGGGAATTTCTTGTCAAGGAACTGTCTCACCTTGATTGCATAGTGAGGGGGTGCCCCGTCCTGTTGGAACACGATGTCGTTCTGGATTCCACGTGCCTCCAGTTCCGGAATGAGGTATTTCTGCAACATATCCAGGTACGAATCTCCATTCACGGTTTCCTCTTCAAAAAAGAACGGTCCAATCAGATGATCATAGGACGTAAATGGCGCCCAGTTGGAGGTGTGGCGGTGAATGAACTGCGTTGGTGCAGATTACAGGTAAAAATTTAATCCTTCCGCTACCGTTTGCACTTTATTTGATTTCAATATGAGCATTTTTATGTAAATTATAAGCAAATTAAATCCGTCCATATGTATTATTACAAAGTTGCTAGAATAAGAATGTGATGAGAAACAGGAGAACACCGGGAAAACCGAAGGAAACTATGTTGTCCACTGCAAACTTTATATGGTCTGGGATCGAACGGAAGCTCTTCGCACCGATGAGAGCTTCATCACTGAATCATCGTGCCCCCATATTGAACTTTTGATATGTATCTTTCAACTCTTTAGCGATAGTGGATTTGCATAATTTTGAGGAAGAGATAGAGCGAAAATATGTGAATTAGAAAGGTCTTGACAACAGAGTCACTCATAAGGGAGGGGGCTTTCGATTTTCTTTTTTTAAATTTTTATTATTTTTTAAATTTTAAATTTCTGCCAGATTACCTGTGTTGCACGGTCACCTTTACCGGTGATACGTTCCCACAGAAGCTGTTTAAGTTCTTAAATTGAAATAATGGAAAATAAATCGAATAAAAGGAATTTAATCCTATAACTATTACTGTCATTTTCATAAATAGAGTTGGCAACAGTACTGACGACCGTTGAGGGAAGGGAAGGGCACACAGAAAGTTTGGGAGTCCTTACATAAAAGTTTGTCTTGGAGTCTATATAATCTATGCGCCTACATATAAGCGACCCTGCTGACAGAAGTGATAAAGATGAATAATACAAGAAAGGAAGTAGATGAGGATATGAGAATATCTGAAGTCGAGGCATAGCAAAAACACTCAGAATCTGAGTGACTAAAGGTAAATTAAAATGGTCATCTGTAAAAAAAAAAAAAAAAGAAAAAAAAGAAAAAAAAGAAAAAAGGCTGTGCTATATGGCATGTTCCAGCGCAAAATGTTTTTTGTTTTTCCCTTTCACCTCGACCCGAATGACCTCTGCGAGGTTTCAAATGAATGTGCACAACGAAAACATTCAGAAGAAATCTCTATCTTCCATGTATATCTGAAAACAATGTGCATTGTCACAAGCAAACCAGCAACGAGGCGAACTTTCGAAATACAACTGCTGTGACCTCGAGCATTGAGAGATTTCTCACAGAAAACAAGAGGAAAAACATGCTCAGTTTTCCTTACTTTATTATAGCGTAATTTCTAGTCAAAAGTTAGCTCTATACACAAATTCGCAACTGTTAATTATCCTTCTCTCGTGTGTCGGCGCTATATGGATGATGACACAAACGATGTGTTGCGAGTTCCCTTGTCATTTTAAGAAGTAAGAGTTAAAAAAAAATATTTGTGAACAGTATACTTGCTGGGAAAGAGGAATTTTGAAAGTCAGCAAGTGAAAATTAATTTATACTACTAGACATAGCACCGATATGATAGAGGCAGTGGTGTCATTCAGCTGGTTTGCTCCAATCGGTTGTTAAATAAGCTCAGGTTTCCAGAACCAGCTGTCGAAGTTACCTCTACATAGAGTACTTACAGCCCCTCCCCCCCAAAAAAATAGTAATTAAATAAAAATAAGTAATGCATTATAATAAATTTGTTTTGAAATTCTAGTAATACAGTTCCAGCTTTTAAACAGATAGTTGAGAGATGATTAGTTTCTACAACATCTCATTTAATGCAAATGTAAATTTGTCGACGTGGAGACGCAATACATTTCTGTAACATGTGTTTAGTTCTCTGTCAGAAACAAATTTGACGCTGCTCTGACGCACGAAATAGGCTCCTGTTATTTTTGTTTTGCTAAAATAATAATAATAATAATAATAATAATAATAATAATAATAATAATATAACCATATATTAATAATATTAATCTTAAATCAACTTATAACACTAGTCATAGAACCGATTGATATTTGATCTGGATTACGCCATTGAGGGTAAGACGAAAAATATGTACCCATCATTTTTAATTCCATATACAAATTGTAGAACTAGCAGTTGTTGACTAAAAATGATATAAATGTTTTGAAATTAAATGCAATCTTAAGCTTAAAGTCCGATAGTCGGCGGAAAGTGGAAGAAACTTGAGAGAGTCTATGCGCACGATGTTAAGCACAAGTTCAAATGACCTAGAATAGCAATATAAATCTTTTGTGCTAGAAAGTGAGCTCGGTATCATTGAAGCATCCCATTTCTCTAACAATAAATGTATTACAATGTTTAAAACATCAACGATAAGTGAAGTCAATTATATGTACATACAGTGGTGGATCCAGGATACGATCAAGGGAGGAGCTAAACCATAGTTTGCCGCTTTATCCAGTATAAAGCAGGATTGAAGTGCATTTATCCAGTGTATACCTGAGCGTCAAGGGGGGCTATAGCTCACCCCCTTGTATCCGCGCTTGTATACATACATATAATTGAACTGGATGGGCCCTCTCCAATTTTTGTCCGCAGCCACTTATCTTGGGCAATTTTCTTCCCCTTACTCTACAGGACTTCTTGATTTCGTCGCACTGCCTTGTATAAGGATGTTCTTGCAATACGTTCAGCCCACCGCCACTCCAACACTTTTATTATCATGATAAAACCACTACCTCTGTTATCCATCTGATCCATTTGATCATTTTCCTATCTTTGAGAATGATTCCTAACATACATCTTTCCCTGCTTCATTGTGTAGTTTGAAGCAGTGCATGTCTGATTTTGTTATGTGTTAAAGTATACAGTACTGAAATGAAAAGGCGAATAATATTATCTTGTTGTCACATGTGTGTGTCTTTCTCCAGAAGAGAACTAACACACTATTAGCATCTTGATTCACTATCGTATACGTAGCGTCAGAGTTCGGAGAATGCATCCACTCATTATGGACAAGATGGACAAATGTTCGTGCACGTTCGAGATACACGAGTTTTAGTACTGTTTTAGCGCATATGTTAGTATTTACGTCATTGTTAACAGAAAACAAACAACAATAGCAGAAAACAATCTCCTAACAGTTTATCCTTATTTTTTTTACATATACAGTACATAAGTAAGTAAATAAACCGCATGCTTCAACAACGTTCTAGATATGGCCGCTCAAGAGACGTTAATAACAAAAGATGGAAATGAAAGGAAGACAATTGGTCATGGATTACGTATTTAATGGCATCACACCAACCCTCGTCTGTTAAGATTTAGGAAAATCTCAAAAATGACCAAACTAGGATGGCCGGACGCAGAATTCGAACATTATAACATTTTGTTACGCGATGTTTAGGTGCTTACGTGCAATAGAGAAAATGTTGCTTTTCAGCTGTAAATAATTTTATCAGAAAAAAATTATTAGAATTATTTTAATAATCAGTTTCGATAATAACTAATTATATACTAATGCTTTTACCTAACGACGCTTTGATGTATGTACACGGCCTACAACTATAGACAATATTTGTATAACATATCCAGCATATAGGTGTAATAAGTTACTATGCCAGGACTATTCCAAATGTATTAGTCTATATCGAAATCAGCACTCAATTACAATAACTTCTTAGCAATTTATTTCTCGTATCTTCTTTGCAAACTCCCGATTATTCGACCTAATGGGATGGAAGGACAGGCCGGAGTTATATAATTACTCACTTGTTGCTCATCCATACTATTAAAAACACATCACATTTTTAATACTAAAACCTGCTCTTATTCATATTTTCTGACCTTTTAGCGCAAGTTAATACTTTATAAATGCTTATTATATATGATCAGTCAAACAAGTAAATGTACACCTGCTTGTGAGTCTGATATCCCTGCACCGACTGGCGTAGAGAATATGAGAGTAAAATCAGTCAAATCTGTAGTGTAGTGAGGAAATGCAATACAATTCTGAAACGCACGCCAAAGAGGGACAGAAGTTGTAAATACAAATTAAGCATATTAGAGATAAATAACAACACAAAAGAGACACGGAAAAATCTGTGAAACAAAGAAAATCGTCGTAGAAAATTAGAAATAGTAACATAGATTGGAATTGCCTGTGAAGACGTCAATGACAAAATCTTCAGGGCGAAGTAGTCATGTTCTAATGATTAAGACCACAATCTAAAGATGAGCAGTTTGAATCCATAGAAGAAACACTTTTTATTTATAATTTTTGTGGTGCTTGATGGGCTATGCCAAACGTTTTAATATTTTACTCTAAAGAAGATAGACATGTTATTGTTGTTAACGATGAAAATTAAGTTTGTATTATTACGAATACGATAATATTTAATTTAGTCCCTGGTCGTGTGGAACTCTCAAAAAATTTAGAATTGATTACACCAAACTTTCTTATGACTGGATTTTTGATATTACGTTTCTTTTTCACATTTAGATTACGGGGTGTTGAAATAACTCGCTAAGGTTGTAGTCATGCTGGGAACGTTGGCCTGTGTTAAAATCTAGTTGTTTTAACACCATAACTTTTTTTTGCTGTGTTGTATTTCGTATTTTTAGTAATTTGATTTTTTATTTCGTATCCTGGAGGCAAGCTATGCTGTTTCTCTTTTGCCAATTTTTTGTGTTGTTTTATGCTTACACATAACGGAATACAAACAAATGGAGGGCTCTGAATAATTTTATTCGGTCCAAGGGGCCTAAAATGCCTAAATACGGGCCTGTCAACGACATTTCTAGTTATATATTTTAACACATAGGCATTTGGCATAGTTTTTGTATCGTGTCAACCACTTGTTGCCATGACTTATCTAGACCTGTTTTCATAGTGCACTGTAATGGACGACGCGACGTTTCACTGATATTTTATTAACACGTGCAGGTAAACTGTAAATGTTTTGTCTGACACAATATGACATAATCATCGAAGGTTTGCTTGCTTATGTCAGCAACCACATAATATATATGGTTGTGTGTGTAACTCCAAGTTAAATAAATACATAGTATCTTACAACCACCTAGCGTGACACTGAAAAAAAAGTAGTCCGTTGATATGTTGTGGTTTCAGAACACGTTGTTCAATCTCTTCCCCCTCCCCTCTGTTTTTCTTGCTGTTTTGTTTTTTATTATTTACAATACCATCAATAAAGGTCAATAACCCTTATCCCGCATATTATTCTTTCTTTTTTTTTCGCTAAAAAAGGGGCAACAGACACTTGCTAATTTATATGTGTGGTGTGGTTAGGGTACTAATTACGGTTGATACGTCCAAACGTGACCAACATTTCTGGCTTCTTATCACTAATTTCTTTGTCTTTTTCTATTTTTTAAAAGAAAAATAAAATACCGCTTACGGCCGATTAATCAGTGATTACTATATGATTAGGTACTGAACAATGTAAAACTAAATTTCACTTTGATTACTATATTTTGTATTGAACTTGTGACTAGCTTGAGAACGATGAAGATGTCGTTTACTTAAAGTGGGAGGGGGGAAGGGCAAAGCCTCCTCTGAAGGACCAATTGGAATTGAGATAAATTTCTTAGACTAACATTTGAAATCCATCTCAAAATCAACATACAAGTACGCACTATTTGTATGGAATGTTCAAATCAGGTATCCAAAAGATTACAACACAGGTTTAACACAGCAAGTATTAGTTATTTAAGTCAATCTTTGTTGACCGTATGAGACAGTATCTTACTTAGGAGGTTTCAGTTCCTTCTTACATATATTTCATATGAGGAACTAGAAGTATTTCACATTCCCCAAGAAATTTTACAATTATTAGTAGTAATAGTAAAGTGTTCCTTTATAACTTAGTTTTAACACGAGTATCTTTTATAAGCGTGATCGTGAGCTCAATTTCTGGGAAAAGCGCAGAATATCATATCTTCACCAAGCATCATGAGGCAATTATGGGCGACATTAGAGGAGGAACTCAGGTTAAGGACTTAGTTTTAACGGTGTTCGAAGCCGATATGCTAACCACGCATTGCCCAGCTGAACGTGAAGAACTGACCAATTCAAGTTCTTCGTGAGCCATAACCATGAACTTTAGTTTTGTAGTATTTATTCTTTTGTATTTATACTGATACAGCTCAAGGTCATGGAGTCAAGTAAATGTTTATGGAAATCTCCGTAATTGATCTCTGAATTGCTGCATGAAAAACATATGCAAAGGTATGATAATTGTGATAGAGTATAGTAACAATAAATAAAAATCCGTAAGCAAAATATACAAACTTCGAATTGGACATGTGGTAGTCATAAACATTGTACAGATTTCGTGATGCGGGTATAACCTCAAAAATGAGAAAGTTTTAAAGAACTTCATTTTCTGTACATTACCATGTGAAAATGTCTAAAGAATATGATACTGAACAACACTTTACGTTAAATGAAATATGCAGATATTACGCTGTGCAGTTAGGCCTCCTTTTTTTAAAAAAAAAAAAAAATCTCAACTATACGAGCTCAAATATATTTATATATAGTGAAGCTAAAACCTTATCAATGCTTTAAAATATGTGTGTATGTTTACTAAATTGACACAAATTGTATAACTACCTATATACTTGGTCCATTTTAAGAAACAATTCTACAATATTACATATTATTCTATACTTCTACGATTAAATTTTCGAATATTATTAAGGTTTAACGAAAAAGTATCCAAAAAAGTGTTACATCAATCGTAGAATTTATTAAGCTGAACGAAATGAAAATGGATGAATGTAAAAGCTCATGCGTAGTTTACGAGAAAATCAAGAAAAAATATTTCATTTATAAACCTAAAAATTTATGTTGAACGATTTAAACAGTACAAATTAAGACGAAGCTGATACTGAAGTATAAAGTGGTCCAGCTTTTTATCATAACATGATCAATAGACAATAACTCTGTGGTTAATGGCATGTACCTCACAATTACGATTAACATCTGAACTAGTGCTGTCGAAATCGGTTTTTGAGAAAACCGAAAACCGGTTTTGAAAAAAGTGAAATTTCATAAAACCGAAATGTCGGTTTTGAAAACTGCTTTTGATGTTTTCGGTTTTCAGAAAACCGGGTTTCTCAAAAACCGAAAATCGCAAATGTCACAAAAATTCGACAGCACTAGTCTGAACTGTAATTTTTGTTTAACTATAACATTTTCCAAAGACATACATCAATCGAAAGATCAACATTAAACTTAACAAAATGAATGATCACTGGGAAATTAAAAAAAAAAAAAATCTTAATGTCGTTAAAAAGTATGTTGTTCCTTGCCAGTGTAATGCAATTTACGTTTTTTTATGCTGTTAGAATATTTATTTAATCATCTATTCATTTATTTATCTACTACATATAAAATATATCTATATATATATATATATATATATATATATATATATATATATATATATATATATATATATAATTTATCTTGAAAGCAACACGCATAAAACTAACCACAATGTACATAATGCTAACCGTAAGAGTGACCAATAGTACAGTTTTGTAATTTTTTTTCCATCTACCATGTTGAGCGAATACTCCAAAAGACAATACCATACTAGTATATAATAATCCATATGTTAAAATGACATGAGTATGAACTGAATGAATCAAGTTTTTATTAGTTCTACAATCTAAGGATATAGTTTGAAGACCAAAATGTCCAATGTTTCATTAAATAAAAAAAACATTATTTTACTATGTGGATAATAGAAATGAAATGAAATATGTTGGTTTAATATCCCACGAATATGCCCTTTTAGGCTAAAAGAAACGGATGACTAAAGAAAGTGAATGATCGTGAAATCAAACTTTTGTACTGTATGTCCGGGAATTGAACCCAAGACCATGTTCCCCAAAGAGAAACGCACTATCAGTGAGAACATGTTCATTATATATATATATTGTGTGTTGCACATATCACATGCTAAATACGTTGTAAAATAATGTTTAATAAATGATAAATTGATTATTTTTATCTTTAAATTATTTTCTTGATTTCTAAATTAATATTTGATTTATACAATTGATGCTGTTTTCATTATAGCATATTAATTATTAGCTATTATTATTATTACAGTAAAACTTTAATTATCTAGATTAATGAGTTATGGATGTGATACGAAAATACAGATATTCGGATGGTTGGAGATATCATCAACAGAGGTCATTTTATAAAATAAAATATTCTCTAAAGTCGCTTTGATTTAATAACAAGATAGGTTTAATGCACGTTGATAAGAAATGAAATGAAGTCTAAGTTTTACGTCCCACAGTTATGCCGGTTAGGCTAAAGGAGACGGTGATGATGAGAGATGAGTGAAATGTGGAATGAAGAAAGTGGGAGGAAACGGGAGAACTCCGAGAAAACCCACGAGCACGATGTTTGTCCACCACAAAGTCCACATGGCGCGAGCTGGGATCGAACCAGGGACCCCAAGCACCAGAGGTGAACGCTCTACCACACACGTTGATAAGATCACTTTTACAACAAACAAAAGAAAGAGAAAATTTCAATTAAATATAAATTTTAACGTTGAGTTAAATAATTTCAAGGAAATTATATTTTTTTTTTAAATGAACGAATGCATAAGTTAACATTTCAGTAAGTTTTTTTTTTGAAAATGTTTTTTTTTTATTTCCTGATATCAATCTAGATACTTGGCGATTCAGATGATTCGAGTTCGAATAATTGGAGTTATACAGTACTTGTTTTTGAATATGCTATAAACATGGAGTTTCAAACAGTATATGAAAAACGTAACAAATAAAACACAGTTCTGACCAGAGCAGAATGAAATATATTAAAAGCTATACTTACAATGTGTTACAGTTTCAAGGACCTAACGTCCTCTTCATCAGACACAAACACTCTGATGAAGAGAACGTTAGGTCCTTGAAACTGTAACACATTGTAAGTATAGGTTTTAATTATTTCATTCTGCTCTGGTCAGAACTGTTTTATTTGTTACTCTACTTATCCAGAGCCATGGAGTTTGGTCATTATGAAAAACGTAACAACAAATAAAATTGTCGATAACTTATTACGACTACAACTAGTAAACGAAGCATAGTAATTCTCCAAAAGGAATAAGCGCGAGCATCTAATCTTTTTTACTCCAATTTAGCACAGACTGTTGTCTGACATAATATTTTTATTTATTCACTAGCAGCGTTCACCCCGCTTCGCTGCGGTCACCCCGGAACGCAATAAACTTTGTTACTTAGATAATTTTTACTTTTTCGCTTTCAAGTGATATGATAAAAACCATAGAAGATTGCAGTAAATGTTAACATTATATCGCCTGTCATTTATGTTAACCCCCCCCCCCTTTGCTGCGGTCACCCCGGAACGCAATAAACTTTGTTACTTAGATAATTTTTACTTTTTCGCTTTCAAGTGATTTATAGCGCCTGTTAGTTATGTTAACCCGCCGAGTCACAGGGTCATGCGGGTTGCATATAAATACGTTTATTTTTATACCTATGATGAACTAATAACAAAGGATTTCTACGTATGGACACCTGAATGGTCAATTATCTCAAGACACTGGTAATTGAAAATTAAAGTGATATGATAAAAACCATCTAGGGTCCACATCCTAACAACCCCCCAAAAATGAAAGAAATCGGTTCAGCCGTATTAGCGTGATGAGCGGACAAAGGATTTTTTGTACGTATTTACACCTGATTGGTCAATTATCTCAAGACACTGGTAATTGAAAATTAAAGTGATATGATAAAAACCATCTAGGGTCCAAATCCTAACAACCCCCCAAAAATGAAAGAAATCGGTTCAGCCGTATTAGCGTGATGAGCGGACAAAGGATTTTGTGCGTTCTCTTTTATATATATAGACTAGCAGCGTTCACCCCGCTTCGCTGCGGTCACCCCGGAACGCAATAAACTTTGTTACTTAGATAATTTTTACTTTTTCGCTTTCAAGTGATTTATAGCGCCTGTTAGTTATGTTAACCCGCCGAGTCACAGGGTCATGCGGGTTGCATATAAATACGTTTATTTTTATACCTATGATGAACTAATAACAAAGGATTTCTACGTATGGACACCTGAATGGTCAATTATCTCAAGACACTGGTAATTGAAAATTAAAGTGATATGATAAAAAGCATCTAGGGTCCACATCCTAACAACCCCCCAAAAATGAAAGAAATCGGTTCAGCCGTATTAGCGTGATGAGCGGACAAAGGATTTTTTGTACGTATTTACACCTGATTGGTCAATTATCTCAAGACACTGGTAATTGAAAATTAAAGTGATATGATAAAAACCATCTAGGGTCCAAATCCTAACAACCCCCCAAAAATGAAAGAAATCGGTTCACCCGTATTAGCGTGATGAGCGGACAAAGGATTTTGTGCGTTCTCTTTTATATATATAGATTTATTTGTTTTATTTTTATTTATTTACAGGGAAATGCTGTCACATATTACCATGGGGGATATTTTACGTTTTTCCTTCTGTACCTTTCATACAGAATTATTTTGAACTTGAGGTTTCGCAAAAAAAATTCGAACATCTTGTATGGCCATCTTAATTAAGCACCCCACCTTTTTTCTTCAATTCTAGGTCAAACATCTAAAAACCCTAAAACATGTTTTTCTTCTTCTTATTATTATATATCTTATTATATCCCCATCCCCATCCCTTTTTTCCTTCTAAACCCTTTTCTTCCCTTCTAGGTCAAATATCAAAAAATGTGAAACATGTCTTATTATTTTAAATGAATAGTCCAAATACTATATTTCATGTCTCTAAGAGATAGACGTCGAGAGAAGACGTCTTAGTATAATGGCAATCTCGTCCCTTTTCTTCTCTTCTAGGTCAAATATTAAAAACTACACCGAAACATGTGTATTATTTACTTGAGAGCTCCATTATTCTACATTCCATTTCTTTAACATTCAGAAATTCGGAGTTATGGGCATTTTAACGTAATACTAACCACTCCGATCCGCCCTTTCTGACGAATTTCAGAAATGCTACCTTAGCGTTACTTTACGTCACATATCCTATGTACTGTTCAACTTTCAAAGTTTCTAGTTTAAGCACTTTGGACTGAGCGTTGAGCAGTGAATGAGTGTATCAGTCAAGACGTCTTTTTGATATGTAGATATTTACTATTTCTTATAGTTGTAGACAAGTAACTGCACTATTTCGTATTCTATAGTACAACATATCTAATTCGGATATGATGCACGTATCCTTTTAGCTTTAGTTAAATTCAACTTTTGCTAAAAGATGAGTAAGAAAGTGTGATATAAACGAATCTTAGTTCAACATTGGTGTGCTTAGTTGCTATTCATATGCAAGATACACATATAATTTAGACATATTTTATTTTATTTATTTAATTATCTATTTTATTTTAGTTTAGTTTAGTTTTAAAGATACTTAAATGCTCACAATGTAATGTTCATATGAATAGATAATTACAGAAAGAACCTAAGTCCGTTTTGTGTAGCTTTGAAATATTAAAGAAAAACTATTTAGATCTAGGATTGCAGACTTTTCTTGCGCTCAACCTATTTAGTATATTTGGGAATTTTCATATAATAAAACGCCGAAAATTAAAACTTTTAAAATCATCTGATTTTGGACGTTTTGTCCTCTAATAAAACACAATTCTACCCCACTATGTGTTCGCATAAATTAGCGTTCCCGCTGACAGTGAAGAACTTACAACAACTTTAGTATGCTTAGATAATAAACAAAATAATATTTGGTGGCTTTAGATCCTCCGTAAATTTGAATGAAATACTCAGTTTTACATCCTGATTCAATGAATTGAATGATGATTACTGAAAGTGAATGCATTTGAAATGATTGGCGGAATGAGAATGTGGAAGGAAACGAGAGAACCCGACAAAACGAACTGACAATGTTGTCCACCACGAACTCACTTGACCTTGGATCTAACCAGGGACACTCAACATCAAACGTGAGTACTCTACCACCGTGACTGTTCTCATTAAGTTTAAGAAAGTGGTTCCACATTATAAGAAAATGGACTATTTTTGACAATAAGGCCGCTAATAGGAAAAGCAAACATCATAATATATAGGGTGCAGGAAAAGGCCCGAAAAGGTCCAATATCTAGCGAAATATACAGATCAGCAAAACAAACAAAAACACGTGTTAAATAGTTTTGAAAAAGCTATCTAATGATACCAAAAGCGATCTCTTATCGGCACTCCCTTCGGGGTTACGAGGAGTAACTTTAACATTTTAAATGGGAACGCTCATTTCTCATTGTACATTTACATGCTCCAGAAAAGGAGACAATGATTTGATCCAGAATTGAAAACAGTGCCTTCATGGATGGCGCTTGAATCAACACACAAAAAAGAGGGGCATCAAAACAATATGAAAAGGTGACTTATAAGTCCTGTACTATGTGGTCATACGGTTAGCGTACTAGACTGCGCAGTCAGAGTTTCTGTGTTCGATCCCCGATCAAGTTAACCTTTTTTCTTTTGTTATTTTCCCAAATAATAAGCCCATACTTTTCAACTTCAATTAGTACTTTATTCAAGTTACATACAATACAACTAGCTTTATTGTATTAAAACTAGCTTTCTGAGGTGGTTCTTAGTAATAGTATTATTGGAGTTAGAGTTCATATGGTTATTTACAACAAAAACAAACCATTTTTGTCGCAATTTGTATTGTCTTGCAAATTAATAAATTATGAACAAATACATTATTTTTCTCGAAGTTAAAATGTATAAATTTATAATTTGGATACAAAAAATTATAACGACACTTATTCGAAATAAAATTATGCGATGATCCTCCAATATATATATAGAACGTCGTTACTCAAAGGTCCTCAGTTTTTAGTTTCATACATGCAAGGCTACGAAAACCACCATAAAACATTTTGCACATTGAATTTTAAATATTACCTTTTATTATGGTACATCACAAATAAAATAACTTCACTCCTTAAATTGGGCATGTAGTTTACATAAGATGGATCCGGAATTATATCTTATTTATTCTTCGTTGCTATGACAAGAATCTCTGTTATAACAAAACAGCAACGTATATCAACTACAAAGAAATTACATCTACATATTTTTTTTTCTTTCATATACTTCTTCTTCCTTTTCTTGAATAGCTTGTGTATAATTTAAAAGTATATTCTGCCCACAAATACAAATAAAGGTTGAAATACAAGTATCGTTATAAAATACAAATAAAAATGTTACCCTGCGCGCGAATCGAACTCAGTACCTCTGACTCCGCAGTCCGACGCTAACCATATGGTATGAAAAATCACATTTTCATAACATTTTGTTATCTCCCTTTTTTTGTGGGTCGATCCGATGGCCTTCACGGATCCATGAAGCCACTGTTTGAATATTTGATCCATGAAGCTAAGGTTTTCAATTCTGGACCAAATCACTGTTCCTTTTTCTGGATAATCTAAACTTACAATAAGAAATAGGGGTTCCCATTTAAAATTTTAGTAACCCCCGTACCCCCGAAAGGAGTCGTGAAAGGTATTATTATTGGATAGTTTGGATATAAGGGGCGTATGGTATAATTGGATATTTTTTTTCAAAATTATGTAAGACGTGTTTTTGTTTTGCTGATCTGTAGATTTTTCGAGATATCGGACTGTTTAGGGAGTTTTTCCGCACCCTGTGTATACATTTGTGTGTGTGTAAGATGCTGATAAAGTGGAGATGTTTAACGTAACAGATCCGTTGTTTTTCTTTTTTCTTGTCTCACATCAGTAATTTAGTTTCAAGGACATATTGATCCCGTCTACTCATTTTATTTTCTTCCTCTCCGGAACTGTGGAAATTTTTTGTATTACTTTCACACACTTAACGAACAGGTTGCAGTGCTGTAAGAGAAAAATAAGCAAGAAAATAAAAGGTAACAGGTGAATAGTGAGGAAGGTTGTTGGTGTTCACAACTGAATTGGACGTTTAAATTCCCAAGACCGTCAGTACTACTCTACAGCTAAAAGCACCGTTCAAATTTCTAGAAAGACTGAAAGGGAATATTTCTGAGAATTAACTACTGATTTACAAAACTCTTGTAGACCTGACTCTTCTAGATTTTCTTTATGAACAGGGCCGATTCTCGACATTCTTTAAGTGTAAGCAAACAATATTTAGGCGCCCCCACCTAAATGGTAATAAAAGAGTAGAAAGTTGTAATGGACAAAAATTCTTCAAATTATTACAATTGTAAATTTCTTCAATATCTGTAGTCTCCCAGTGAATATTAACGAAAAATGGCGAAACTATAACTAATTGGCTGTATGTAAATACTGAACAAATTTCCAATTATAATAATTAATAGCTTTGTTCGTTAAATAAGCACAAGACATGCACTGAAATATATACGAGTACCTGGGATGTATTTTGACAAGTACAAATGAAACATAAAAGTCGAAACAGAATAAAACTTATGATCTTTTTGACAAAGGACAAAGAGGTATACTCTTATACTTCATTAAAAGCAGATTTTCCAGTGATACGATTATGGTAATTAACTTAAATTCTCGTTTTTTTTTTTTTGTTTTTTTTTGTTACTATAAAGTTCATGTTATACAAACACTTTTCTGGCTTTCAATTTGGCAAAATTTCTTATTATTGTATCCGTAATCAATTTCATTGAGTATGTCATTTTCAATGGCCATCAAAGCGACTCCTTGAGATCTCATTCTTGAGATCTCAAATAATTCTTTATTAATTTTAGCTGAACTTGTTTCATACACAACAAATGACAAAAGTGTGTGACTTAATCAATATTTAATTTGTCTTCAATCCAGTGGCGTAATCTCAAAATCAGCCCCCCCCCTCTCGCAAAAATTATTTTCAGGGCCCTTTAAACCTATAAAATAATTCAGTCCTTTCATGTCTATTTCCAACATAGACGTTCGAAATTAGGCAATGAGTAACACAATGTACACACAAGCAGTGGCACACTCAAGATTTTTCTTTTGGCTACGAAGATTTTTCGAAGTAGTCTACAAAATGCAAATAATTTTGTGTATGTGCCTCCTGAAATAGAGCTAATTTTTCTTAAAAATTAAAAGTTTTGGGGGATCCAGACTCTCGGACCACCTCCGTCGGTACATTCCTGAATACAAGTAACTAATAATCAAAACCCTACTTTGTATGGGACTGTTATCAAATGTTTAAAAATATCGTTTCATCTAAATTTAATACAAGAGAATTCGATTGATAATGATTGTTACATTGTTATAATAAAACGACCATATGTATACGCTACTGTGATTGACATTGACAGTGAGAGTTATGAAAAGAAAGTGTTACTTATAATGCTAATGAGCTTACGATTACAGTTACCCCTTCGAGCTATAGCTATACGCATATATTGCGTGAGAACTAATTGTATTCAAAAAAAATAATTTAAAATACATTAAATTTAACTCAGATCCGTAACCGAATAGGCTGTCACCATTCCATTTTAATTTGACAAATCACCGCAATCAAGTAAAGTAAAGTTACAGTTTAAAAAGTTTGTCGACTATTTGCAAATGTTTCCTTAATAGTAACTGGCATAGGTATTGACAACAACGCACCTCAATATTTGTATGATCATCACTTTCGAAATTTTGTCCGGAAGTCGAAATTAACTGTTTAGAGCCATCGCTTGTCTCTCATCTTCCTTCAAGTTTTGTAGCTTTATTTTTCGATAAAATACTCACTTGGTTTCTTATCATTGGGCATTATTATCACATGAAATACAAAGTACTATTGAAAAGTGAAAACACACATCATTATAAACAAACAAACAAACAAAAAAGACCCAGGATAGAAACGAAAATGTTGACGAATGACAAATGGACTAACAGACATTAACAAAGTAAGCATTAAGCAGTGGGCAGCAATTGTGAACCACTGATACTAGAAACTTAAGTTAAAATTTACCTTAGAAATGATCAAATATTTCATTTGTACCTCCCGTCTTTTCTTAGTATTCGATCCCCTCCCTAGACCAATGGGCAAAAACGCCTATCGCTTGACCTTCGATAATGTGCATTTCATTTACGCTGACATTTCTCAACCCTTAGCTGTGATCATTGAACCAAAGCACGGTTCAATGCGGGGACACTGTTTTGTTTATGACAAGGCAGAGCACCTTGAAGACATTTCTTTCTACTGTGATAGTGCACTCAATCCATAAGCAACACGTGCAGTTGACTTCCTTCTGTTTCTTGACCCATTCCCATTTCAAAGATAATTTGACAATGATATTCTCTAGCAAGGTCGCGGAAGGGTTGTTGGAAGATGAATGAAGAGTATGTTATATTTGTATTTCGATTGTGGAAAGAATGCCGCTCTCTTTAGTCATACTGCCACAATACTTAATATAACTTCTATTAAAAAGCTAAATTTCCCTACATTTTATCTCATATTCGTAAAATCTCCCTTCTTCCCCTTTTCAAAAAATCTTTCCTAAATGTCTCTGCGCCTCGAGAAATTTTCCTCAAACTAGCATCACTTGTGGGTGTGGCATTTGCACCAATTGATGTACTAGTCCATTGTAAAGGGGTGCTTTACAGCCAACTACGCAAAGGTTCGACTTTATTGTCTTCTTGATGTATTTTATCTGTATCTAAGTCTTTGCGATATTTATTTGAAGCAGTTGGAAAATTTTTCATCATAACATTTTTCTAATAAATATTCACATATAAAACACAAAATTCATCTTCTAGTTTGGCACCCTCTTCACCTGGCGCCTCCTGCGAACGCGTAGTTTGCAGGACTCAAGATCCGGCCCTGTTTATAAACTTTCTTATTACTGGTAAATAATTTTTTAAAAAAATCAATGCTGTCAAATTAACAGGAAATGTTTTCGTAAGTTAATAGAAATTTATCGTAGATCTAGAAGAAATTTAATGTAAATTCGCAACATTATTTTGGGAATTTCAGAAATTTATGCATGTTGCTTTAGAGCAGTGCTTTTTCAAAGGTGTGCTGCGAAATTTTAGAATTTAAAAATGAATTTTATGCGTCGTAGAGGAGGTTTATAAATCTAGACGGTATACTAACATTTTATCTTTATCATAAAATCTTTAAAAACACATAAAAATCAATTTTGAGACCTTTTACTTCCATATATATATGTCATTCAAAAAAAAAAAAAGTTGGGAATCACTGCCTTAGAGAATCATTCCGGTTTGATTTCCGATTGGATAGCCTTAAAATTTGAACTTATGGATGGTTTGAATTCCACCTTAAACCATAGGTCCATGTTTCATTTATGACCTCTGTGCTGGAAAGAGATGCAAAATTCAAGCTAACAATCAAATCTTTACTCTGTATGTAGGAGGATTAGGATTAGGAATTAGATTTCTGGGCCTTCGTCATCCATGGACATGTTAGCCCGTCACATATGAGAGATGACGTCCCTCGGTGATCACACTGCCTGGGGAATTTGAAATGTAGAAAGGAATGGGGAATGCCCTGGAATCATTCGTTATGGTAACGTGTTGTTTGCCACGACTCGATTTTCGTGTTGTTTGCCACGATTTTGTCATAGTATGTGCATTCCGATCTTATCATATCTCATTATCGTGAAACTTCACACACACCAGGGGTAAAAGGAAGGGTTGCCAGGCACCTCTGTTTTTGATCCTCTGGAACTAGTGGTAAATGTTCTCGCGTTTGGGACGAAAGAGGTTTCATTAAACTCGCTGCTGAAAGAGAGCATTAAGCTCCAAACAAATGAATACAAAATATCATTAATATCACAATAGTTTAGTAAACTGATATAATTGCATTTTTTTAACGGAGTTTTAATATCGACTCCTCTTATATAATGTTCTGTTTTCCGTTATGCTACGCCACTAAAGAACTGGGTTTTATATACTTAAGAGAAAGTAAATGAAATTTTCCAATTTTACGTCTCACGCATATGTCGTATTTGGTAATGATGATATGAATATGATAATGATGAGAATAAATGAAAAAATAGTGTAATGAAGAAAGTGGGAGGAAACAGAAGAACCCCGAGAAAACTTACGCACATGGTGTTTGTCCACTACAAAACCCGCTTCGCACAAGGAAATTCTTAGTGCCTTGTAAAGTTCAAGAAACGCAAATATAACTTCAATTTATAAATTTCATTGTGAAGATCTGAGAAAGTAGCTGCAAACAGACTGACTTATACACTTGTTCCTCTTTGACAAAATTATAATTAAAGTTATCAGAATAGATTGTAATTAATTTCTTGATTGTGTCACTGTCATCTAAATTGTTTACTCTGAGAATTGCTTGAAAAGTTGCACAAAACTTTCTCATTTCTGCACACCAAGAATCCACCTGAGATAAGATCTTGCGTACGATTACATCAAGAAAACAATATTTTAAACTGTTCTTCTTTGGTTCCTTCTGGGAGTGGTTCAGTATCAAATGAGTTATCTTTCTATTGAAGGGATTGAACTTCTTATATTTATATGGTTTAAATTTTACTTTCAAACATCCGAGAGAAATAATGGTTCTAATTTAGAAAAATGTAAACTATCCGTTTACTTCTGCCATAGATTTATTGTCTCAAATCGTACACAGTTCTCCCTTGTGGCCATGTGGATAGCGTACGAGCCTTTGGTGTGGGAGACCCGGCTTTGATTACCGGCGGCAACTCATGGGGATCGGAAACCATGTTAAGCTATAGGCCCAAATCACATACTCTGCTGCTGAATGGGATGCTTAACTTAAATCCACTCCAATTCGTGCACATTCCACCTTGTTTCAGAAAGGCTATGGAGAGATTGCCGATCCTTGTAATTTAAAAACGTCTGTGGGATTGATTTGATTTTCAGTTTTAGTTTCCCGTTCAGCATCGATGCTATATCAGACGTGGACATACAGTTTAACGTGGAATCCGAACCACATGAGCTCCCGCCGAAAATCAAACCCGGTTCTCCGACTCCAAAGGTGCGTACGCTAACCGCTTAGTCACTAGGGAGCTGTTTGTGTGAACTTGAAAATAGCCAAGTAACAATACAAAAATCACTAAATTTTTGTAGTGTCAATAGATTAAATTTTCCGAAGATTGCTAAATCTATATTTTAAAATCTAATTTTGTTTCAATTAATCTTTAGAAAGATTCTAAAATATTAAAGTCGTCCCCCTTACGGGAGGTTAGGGTCTCCATTTGTAGGGATTGCTACCCCCTTATGAGTAGTCCTGGTGATATGCCTAGCAATGAAAAGCCTGGCTTAGGATAGGGAGGAGTGGAAAGCTTCCTTAAACCAATTGAAGGATTTCTGATCTAAGAAGAAGGAACATTACGATCTCTCTTGTGGATTTGATAAATATACATATTTGTTGAAAGAAATTAACAATTTGTAAAAGATTGATAGCTTATGCGATCTAAACAGCAACTAATAGTAACTCATAAGTCTGTTGTTACTGAAATGTGCATTTCGAATAATAAATGGTTCTTTACTGGTAATTCTGCTGGGTGTTAAATTAACTGTTGTCAACATTAATATGCCAATTTATTTCTTTAAAAAATATTCATTACCTGTCTTAAAATAACTGTTAAATGGACAGGTTTAAGTAAGTATGCAATTCGCCGATCTATTCTTATTCCATAAAACTACCTGCACGCATTACATTATGAACTACGCAATGCTATTTTGTGTCATGAGGTTAAAAGCCATGCGATAAATCTCGATGGAAAACATGTTTTCTGTTGATAAGACACCCGGAGCTTCTACATGCTAAAGGGCCATTTTTGCTTTGGTTCATGTTTTCCAAGTTGTCTCTTTGGAAAAACCAGTTTTTGCGCATCGAGACAGACACAACAAACTCTTAACGTTGGAACAATATTACAATACTGGTTTCAGTTATAAAGATAAAATGACCTATTTTGTGTATTTTTAAAGTTAAGTATTAGTAAATATTTTTATCTAACATATTTCTTGTTTTGCACTTTTTCCATATTCTTAGAAGTTTAATAAAATAGGCTGCAAATTAAAAAAAAAAAAAAACTGTTTCTTTTAACACAGTGATAGTTAAATGACTGTCCGGATCTAGGCTGCTACTACGTTTCATCTGGCCCGTGAATAAAAATGAATAATGTATGATTTGTTCCCTTTTTGTAACTGCAGGCGTAACAGGAAGTGTGTGGTTGGACATCATAAGATACTGTATGTACCTGAGTCGAGACTTGATTTTTAATTAAAATATTTTCAACTTTTAGTTACCAAGCAAATTGAGCATTAGTACCGGGCCGATTTCTAGGAAAATGCATACGTTATATAATTACTTTGAAACTCCGTTCTTTAAGCTCTAATAGATCTAGACACATGAAGTAAAGCATGGTTTGGAGTTAAGATGCAAAAAAAAATGTATGACTTACGCAAATTCAGTAAACTTCGGCATCAGTGGGTGAAGGAAGGTCAAAAAATGCCCCCAAGTTTGATTCTTATTGGATCAAAAGATAAACTATATTTCAGGCAAAAAATTTCTTGTAGGCCTTATATCTGGAGAACTACATATGGTGTAGCCAAACCCAAACTATCACTTAACTCAGTATAATGTGCTTATTCCGTAAAAACTACGAAAACTTGATTTTGGGGCCGTTCAAAAACTTTGTGACCTCTGATCCAAAAACTAATAATTGACCAAATCGCAATCTTTTGATGTATTTTTGTATCATTCCTAAAATTCGTGGACAAAATCGCAATATTTTGATCCATTTTTTTATCATTCTTTAAATTCTTGATTTGTTCTGGACCATGGTGCGTTAGAAATTGAGCGTAACTGTTTTAACACCTTTTTCCAGGCAATACATCAAGATGTAGCTTGCCAACAAAGCATCTTGAATGCATACACTTTCACGTTTCGCAAGAAATTTTAAATCAGTGGCGGCTCTTCAAGGAAATTACATCGGCAAAAATTTGAATCTTGTCCTCTCCTTTCCGAACCCGTATGCCATTTTCTTCCCTTACCTCGTACAGATAAAATTTAAGTTTTTCAATCTGACCTCCCTTATGAGCCGCCACTGATTTCAATATAGCGCAAGGAGCAGAAATTGCACATTACGGAAGAGCGATGCAAAATGACTGGAAATATTCGAAATTTAGATATGGAAAAGAAAAATAATAACTGAGTCGAGCCAAGAACAATGAAAAAGAAATAACAAAACACATAAGAAAAGAAGAACAATACTGGAGATTAAAACAAGAGGAAAAGAAATTTATTATCATATTAATTTGAGAATAAATTGTATTGGTAGGAATATGCTAGATGTAATGGAAGTTAAACAGGGATAGAAAGTAGTTTGTAATTACATGCTAGATGATATGAAAGACAGTAATTGTACGTAGAAATCAAAGGATTTGTGGCGGGGACGCTTCTCAGTTTTCGCAAGTAGCTTGTCAGTTGTAAAATAGTTATAATTACGATAATAATAACGATGAACTCGTATACATAGCTACACTTATTTGTCAAATTATTTTAATTTTTTAAAAAGAATATACGTATATTTACAAACGTCTTACATGTAAATTAGTGTCTTTTTTTCTTTTTCTGGTTTCAGTATTTCAAATTGTGGTGAAGGTCAAGGATAATTTTGTACTAAAACTAGAATTGTGCACATAGTATCAACCATGAATTATATACGAGTCGTGCATGTATATCAGGGAAATCTCTTGGATGCAATGAGTACAGACCAAGTCTTATTCAACCCGGATTCGGAGAAAATCTGATGAATAGAAAATTTCTTCTTTTTTTCTTTTATACATCTAAGTGTGCAATGAATGTGCATTTGCAAAGAATAACATTATAATGAGTGAATACTTAGCCTATTATATAATTCGCCTCCTACACCCTTTCTATCTGGGAAAAATCTAAGACTGATTTTTAATGCTTAGGCTTTGTAACATATTTACCTACATGTACACACATTAAGCTAATATATAGAAGTAAGATTAAATTCTAAGAAGGCATTAAGAGCAGAGAATATGCACTATGTTATACTTCCTTTACGTAAGCATGAAACATAAAGTGAATAATTTATTACTTTTCACGAGAGACAAGAGAAAGACTGGGATTAAAACCTACTGAAAGAAAGTATTACAAAAGGTTGTTCATGGCGTCAGTGATAGGAAATTCCACGAAGGACCTCCCGTGAATTAGAATGTAAGCAAATTTATCAAGTGGTGTGGGCGTCACTTTAGAACTATGTCTGTTACTGTTAGGAGCATTGTGTTGCTGCTAGGATAAATCAAATAATTGGTACAAACTGCTTTAACTACACTCTGTAAAGAAAAAATAGCGACACTTGCTCGGATATGGTTTTCTCAACATACTCTAATCAATATGATTTTTTACATGGATTCCTGATAATATTACAATACATATTCTTAATGAGCAGTTCATTCTTAATACTTGCGCCAGAGTTTCAGGCTTTTGACATGAATTTAGTGAATTTATATGCATATATAAGTAGCTATGTGTGTTTTGAGCAAAATCGTTTGTAGGAAGAGTAATACATAAAACTGAAAAAGATCAACAACAATAGCAGAAAACAAGAAATGGAATTTCTTTAGGGTAAGACATATTGTATGCAAACATCGGGAAGTACGATACACCAAACTAGTATTTTGTATGTGCACCATGGGCTTTCTGCAGTGCAGCGAATCATCGGAGCCCTTTGGTAACAAGGCTATTGCAAATGCAACCTCGATTTCATGGAATAACACCCGGATTATCTGTTCTTTGAATTCCATTCTGTTTGAGATAGTTGTCTATTGAATCTTCTGCTCATATTGATCCACAAATTGTAAACTGGAATCATGTCAGGTGAGTTTGTAGGCCACAGGAGTCACTAAATAGTCATATTCTTGAACCACGTATTAACGATTTTCGCTCGGTAACATGAAGTATTATCGTCCTGGAAAAGGAAGTAGTCCAAATTTTCTTCAGAAAAGTCGTCTTTAGCTATTTTAAGAACTTTAACTATCAGAATTTGAAGATATTTTCGTGCATCAAACGATCCTTCACATATATCCGTTGGTCTGATGCCTTTAACGGTGAACCAAGCCCATACCATCACTCAGTAACTGAATATTTGCATCTCTTAAACTAAATCCTTGTCAAGTTCCTTGCTTGTTCGTATCCACAACTTCACACCACCATCGTTTCCCACTATTCTAAACTTCTTTTCAACGAAGAAAACGACATGCTTTAAGTTGCCAAAAGTCCAAGTTGAATATCGACTCACAAAACTACATGTTGAAGTCCTCTGTGTTTTGTCAGTTTCGACCTTCTACACGGTTTCTTCTTTGTAATATCCTCTTCATACAGTCAAGACAATACAGTTGTACGAGTAACTGCAGTTCCAAGATCATGTCAAACTACATAAGCGATTTTTGGGGAAATCACTCCTTAAATCTGCGGTGCTATTGATTTCATTTAGCAATCTGCTCTGGGTGATGCTTTCTTTTTTCTTTCACACTGTTGACGAAGGGACGATTTGTTATGCTGTTTCCGCTTATAAATTACTCTTCCTGCCGTAGAATGATGGATTTTCAGTATTCCATCTATTCCCTTAGAGATTTGCCTTAGCTGCGCAAAGCAAGAATTATGTCTTGTTCACATGGCAACAACTCACATTTCTTACCCATCTTATTTGTTTACGGTCCACATGTAGCAATAATATCACACACAAACATCACTGCACAACAACAATTTTGCCACTTGACACTGTTCAAACAATGAGAAAGCAAAGAACAATCATAAAATGCTATGTACCTCAGCCCACACATCACAAATGCAATGCAGAATTTCTCACTACAATAATTTACGAGACGCACTCAGTGCCATGTATCGAAAATACTACTGATAAACAAACAATTGACAAGCGATGTCGTACACCACAGGTGTCACAGATAACGCAAATGAACTATCCCACTCTTCATTTCCTTCTATTCCTCTTCTAACGGGCTGCAACTATGGTTTTCTGTGTAAGTTACTTTGAAAATTGAGGTGTCGCTATTTTTTCTTTACAGAGTGTATATATTTTTCATATACAATAAATAAATAAACTTTTTCTAAGCGAATAAAAACTGCATCACACTGGCAAAAAAAAGATATATTACCTAAAGCTCATAAAAAGTAGCTTTTTCAATTTTCTCGAAAACTACGCATAAGAATTTTTCTCAAACAAACCATTTTGTTCAGTTGTTCGATGTGATATACTGATATTAATATAGTGCATATTTCATCTTTGGAGAATATAAAGCAAAAATTAAGGTTTAAAAGTTAATCATAATTTTGGATTATATTTCACTAAGTATACAGGGTTTGTCCGAGAAGTAATAGGACTGATTTTATTCCGCCATGATTGTACTTCGGAGCGTGCGCGCACCGACTGGATCCGATAGAGGGCGTTCCTAGCTAACGAACGAGCGGCTGGTCAGTTATCTCCGAGCACACGGAGAGTCAGGACAAAGAGGCAATCTTCCGAGTGGCACACGCCGGCGTCTTCTCGCCCAAAAAAGGGAAAAATGAGCAAATCCAAAGTGAAAACTATGCTCATTGTCTTTTTTGACGTCAAAGGCATCGTCCACCATGAATTTGTTCCTCCTGGACAAACCGTCAACGCTAAGTTTTACGTGGAAGTGCTCAAGAGACTCAAACAAAGGGTCAATCGGGTCCGACCAGACATCGGAGCCGACTGGAAGCTGCACCACGACAACGCCCCGGCTCACACCGCCTTTCTTGTGAACAGCTACCTGACCAAGGCCGGCATCCCAACGCTTCCGCAGCCGCCCTACAGCCCAGATGTGGCCTCTCTGGACTTCTTTTTGTTTCCTCGCCTGAAACGCCCGATGAAAGGCAAGCATTTTGCGACGACAGAGGGGATCCAAGCAGCTTGCACCGCGGCTCTCAAGGCTATTCCGGAGAATACCTTCCGTGACGCCTTCAATGCTTGGAAATCGCGCTGGCAGCGCTGCATCGACGCAGAAGGAGCCTATTTTGAAAGTTTTTAAAGAATTGTAACGATTGGCTTAATATATTTTTTTTAAATCGACTCAGTCGTATTACTTTCCGGACAAACCCTGTATATTTAGTGATGGATTATATTTCACCAAGGTAGCACCGACTGCTGGATCCCACTTCCCCTAAAACTTCCTAACTCAAGATACACTAACTCAATAAAAGTATACTTGTTTAATAGGGAAATGATTAATATAACATGAAAATTTGATCTTACACTTCATTCTGCACTTTTTATCTTAATATATATAATGTACTTCTATCATTTTTCTGAAGATATAGGTGGAAGTATTTTATAATTACTTACTTATTTATATTACAATTACAATTACTTATCATCTTTCCGGGTTCAGAATAATATCCGTTCAATACTACATAGACACAAAGGCTTGTAGTATTGTACCCCCTCCCAACAAAAAAAAAAAAAAAAAAAAAAAAAAATTCTGGGTGCGCGCCTGGTCTATTAACTTGATGCTCCCATTATCAAAAGCTTGAATAGTATATCCTTCAGTATTACTTTCATCTTAATAGATGGTGTGGTTATCGTAGAGCATCAGTTTTTAAACAGGGGTAAAAGTGGATCTGAAAAGGGAGGGGGACGCATGACGGCACCTCGTTCCCTTGTGCCAATCTTTGTCTATTTATTATTATTATTATTATTATTATTATTATTATTATTATTATTATTATTATTATTATTATTATTATTATTATTATTTTTAAGGAAATGGAGGGACGCGATATATATTTTTGGAAGTGGATGAACGACGTATCTCCGCTTTCCTCCTCACTTTTACCCCCTGCTTTTAAATCGATTTTTTTTTTTTTTTTATATAAAAGGACAAGGTTTTCAATTCAACCCTATCTATGTGTTGTGTCTTGGTTCATACATAACTTCAACGTAGTTGCACCGGTTTTGATTATTTTTTTCTTCTATTTGAAAGAGCATATTTTCCCGGTGGTCTCATATGAATTTCATTAAGATACTGATATTCTCTGGAACTAGGCCATTATTAACTGACTTTAATATCAGTATGGTCACGCATAATTTCAACATAGGTGCACCGATTTTGATTAGTATTATTATTTGTTTAAAAGAGTATTCTTTTCTGGTGGTCCCATATAAACTTCATAAAGATCTAACATTAGTCTTTGGAGCTAGACCATAAATCTCCTAAATGGCTCACAGTGTTAATATCATAATTAACTGACTTCATTGTGTGCATGTCCACGCATAACTTTAACACTCTTGTACCAATTATTATTATTATTATTATTATTATTATTATTATTATTATTATTATTATTATTATTATTATTATTATTATCATTAATTTCAAAGAGTATACTTTTTCGAAGGTTTCATATAAATTTTGTCATGATCTAATGAAAGCTTTGTAGTTAGACCAAGACCATGAAACTACTCAACAGATGATAGTGTTAATACTGTGCATGTTCACATATAATTCCATAACAATACATATGCGTATATTAACCGACTTCCACAGAACTGCTAAAAAGTAGAAATTAGTAAAAGCACTAAAAGGCATAAAATAATATTAATACACTCTTGAAGCTGAAAATAATTAATTCATTATCATTATGTATAAAAATGTTGAAGTCTGTACAAAGAGTGATATTCTGAAAACTATTCAGGCAATTTTATTTATATTTGATAGATATTTCATTAACAATCACATAACGTGGTATATGTCATTTCTTCTTAAAAAATCAACATGAGTTTGTTTATTCTCGTGGGTGAATGTTTGAGGATGATTTTATTCAATTTTATTCATGCTAAGGCAATTTTATTCACATTTTATAAATACATACTCAATAACAGCCCTACAATACGGTATAATTCATTTCTCATGGAAAAATCCACAAGAAGTAGTTTACCCTTGGGATGAGTTTTCGAAATTTTCCGAAAAAAACAATATTTTGTTAATATTCCATAAATAAATGTTCCAGTGATAACTGCAGCATGAGTTGATTTTAATATAAGAAAAACGAAAGTTTACTGGAGTGGTCCGTACCATTTATTTTCCTTGATTTTTCGTTACAATGAATTTACAAGGTATTCACAACAAAATAAAGCGCATCTAAAGGAATATTTAGGCATTAGTTAGTATAGTAATATTCACTTTTATCCATTTATGCATCCAAATGTTTAGGTCGCGTGTAGTCCTGCAATTCATTTCCGAGAATGAATTATTACAGCATTCTTGGTATTAATTTGAATTTTATATATATCAGTGTGGTACCCTAGATTTATTTGAAGAGGGGAAACAGTATAAAAGAGTGTTTTTACGTCACAAGAAATGTGATTTTAAAATTGACGTGTTATATGCGAATTAAATACACTTGTAAAATTGAAACAAAGAATCTATCGACATTTGACTTGAATTTCAATGTGTTGTGCTCAAAATAAGAGATTTACTGAGAGCTGTTGATAGCTCTTACTCAAACTACCGGTAAAAATTTTTAAAAAATGTTGTACGATAGACATGCCACTTAGAAAACAGTACACAGTATCGTTAATTTGGTATAGACCCAAGTTCTTTTAAACTTCAACTTTTGTTGAAGTAGCCTATAACATTGTCGAGCGATGAGACATAGTATATACGCGTATCAATGGATAGATCACTTCTAGCATGCTAAGAAAAATGTCACTAGTTGCTAATTTTAATTGATACATCAGTTTTTACTCTGCTGGAACAAATTGCTTATTTACGGATGTACTATATACATATGTACCTATTTTTGCTTGTCTCCTCCTAACACTGATGCAAATATTACTTGTAATAAACGTCGATTAGAATTGAGTGTTTTTCTCTAATATTTCTAAATAGCTTTATATTGTTTTATCAAAAATTACAATGTATTTGTGGCTTCATTAGTATTTTCTTCAGAGCTGTAATAATTATGGAATCATATTTCATTTCCTTTGCAATACACCTAAATATGAAGTAATATAATAGCATTTTTTTAAAAAATCACATAAGCCTACGCTTCTTTACATTACACATGTATGAAGCGTACGGTTAACAAATGAGAGACAAATATATAATACAAAAAGTGGGAAAATAAAGACAGATTCATTTGCAAACAATTGTAATGTGCGTGCAGACTTCTTGATGGAATGTTTTAATATGCAGTGAGGTAAACCTTAGCAGAAGCCTCTTCTGAGTGCCTTAGCAGAATGCAAATCGTTGATAAAAGATTACAGAGTTTCCTAATGCATAAATTTCACTTGTTCACATGGGCGGAAGTTGAAGGTCACCTAGTTAGTTAATTCATTTGTCTCTTATGCCCCCTCCTTTTTTTTTTTTTTTTTAAATACAAACGGGCAGGTAAAACAAGCACAAGGACTAAAAAGTAGTAGCGGTGACTTTCAGCTCGTTCCAGCTGTTCCGTTTCCATGAGCAGGAAATACATAAGTATTTCACAGAATTTCTTTCCCTTCCTATCATATGACTCTTGTCCATTAGGAAACAGCAAAGCGTAGACCGTTACAGAAAAAAAAAATAATAATAATAAGTGGGCGTTCCATCAACATAATGAGTCAATGTTATTATGTTAATGTACACTATATAAATTAATTAGCACGTTTTTGTTTATTACCGGTGTAACTCAGTTGCAGTTCTTGAGCGAATTCATATATGTAAAAATTAAACTTATATCACTAGAAACTATACGGGAAGAAAATTTATCTAATATTCTAATTGTATATAATAGATAAGTTTTCTTTTGAGTTTTGACTCATAATTGTGAATCAAAAAATGTACTAATAAATGAAATGTACTAATAAATGTACAAATTATTACAGGAAATCCTATAACCAATTTTTAGATTATATAATGCCACAGTTCGTTATTCAGATTCTGTAGCTAAGAATACTTATACGTTACACACAATTCCACACATAAAGGAATGTTCACTTAATTTTTCTGGTGTAGAATGCAATATATTATAACTACAGTATTTCCCATATACAGAGCAACTAGATTACGTGTGTCTTTATCTTACGTTGATCCAATGAATTATATCTTCAATATTTAGTATAGGCTTGTACTTAGTTACACGATCATGTCCATAGTCATTAACCCCTTGCACTGAAATGACGAGTCTAGCTCGTCATGGCATCCCGGTGCCAACTCGCACAATGACGAGCTACACTCGTCATAAAATTTAAACTATTGTAGCATCACGTAGGGTTACTATATTGATGTTTTGAAAGTTATATAATGATAAACCATCTATAATAGACTTTAATAACTCATACTTCAATTATCAGAATTCAGAAAATAAATCGTAGTGGAGGGGGCTAAAAATAATGTACATTCATTGTCATAACGACGGGTAAATAACAGTTATCAACATACATACTGGGAATAAACAACAAATTATGTTAATTAGAATATTTTAGCTATATTTCTTTTTCTTCTTCTTTCTGGCTTATGCGATATTCAAAAACATTTTCGCCCTAAAAACGGTTATACACGAGCATTATGGTTACAAGCTCACAAAAAGAAGTCACTTAAAATAAGCCGAACACTCCCAAATAAAGAAAGAAACCAGGTGCAAAGATCTCTAAAAGATCAAGAACTCTTTATTAATAGAAGGACTTCAAATACCGTGATATTCAGGTTAAGTTTGGAGACTTCGGGAAGAGGAAGTTCTAACCTCTCACACCCTCTCGATACATCTTTGGGTTCTACACATTTTTCAAAAAAAGAGAAAAGAAAAGAAAAAAGAAAAAGAAAGAAAGAAAAAGAAGAAAACGGAAAGAAATGAAAAATTACATTTTTTTTATTGTGGGTATGATACAGATATTCTCTTAAATGATGTGTTACCAAAACTATTTATGTTTTCTGAATTCAAGTATATGTGAGTTCCTGTTACATTTGTGTATGTCACAGTTAGGAAAAAACAATTAACGACACATACAATCTGCTATTTAACAGTGTATATATTTTTTTTATATACACATTGAATTAAGATGTGAAGGACAGTCTAGATAGCAATAAGATACACAGAAATGGCGATAGGAGTCGATGTATTGACTGATTAAACATCAATCACCATCTTGCCTGATGAGTCCATGTAATTTTTGTTTTTGCTTTTTGACGTAAATTATGTATAAATATTTCGAAACTCAAAAATCTAAATTCAAGATTCTAGATCAGAGGTTCTCAACCTAATTCCTACCACAACCCGCATTTTATCACATCGTCTTGCCAGCGACTCCCTTATAATTTCTGGTTTCTAATAAGCTTGTGTGGGATTTTTAATATACCTATTGCGGAGTTCTCGCGATATCCATCTATTTCTACAATAGTAGAATTCATTTCCTGTATATAGTGGATACAGTAACTTCCCTCAAAGCAAATGGATTAAAACCAAATTTGGTCAGTTTATTCATATTACAAATATTGAATCCGATCCGTCATACTCTTTCAAAATGGAGGCCGTTTGAAAATTTTAAAACTTCGTAACTCCCTTAATTTTGGACCATATGATAAAAAAATAAAGTGATTCCTAATGTTGATTTTTTTTAAAAAAAAACTTGGACAGTTGTTAAAAAGTTATTGAGTATTTTAAATGACTTGATAATATGCGTCAAGAAGATTCAACCGGACATTGCCTCACTAGTGAAATCACCCTTGCTCAGATATCTTATTAGATTTCAATTTTAATTGTATTTCAATATGCAGATTTTGCTGCATTTCTGTTTTTCGGTATTTCAATATGCAGTTCTCATTGTTTTTTTCATAGAGGGCCGCAGTGGCACAGTGGTAGAGTGTTTACCTTTGGTGCATGGGGTCTCGTGTTCAAACCCTGCTCCCGCCAAGTGAACTTTGTGGTGGACAAACACTGTGTGCGTGGGTTTCCTCCCACTTTCTTCATTCCAATATTTCACTCATTTCTCATCCTCAACGTCTCCTTTAGCCTAGCCGGCATAACCGTGGGACGTAAAACTCACAAATTTCAAATTTTCAGTTATTCATATCGTACCTCTTTCATTTAAATTAATTATTAAACAACTCTGCACCTGTTGAAAATGTTTAGTAGACCGTTTTTTTTGTTCTTAACAGTAGACCGATTTTCTTTTTGTTCTTAACAGTCTATAAAAATAAAAATATGCCTATCAGAACAAAATTCAAAACAATATTTAAAACTATTTTCCAACATCAGATTCTAATATTTATCTCTTCTGCTTATCTTCGTGACCTTCATGAAACCCTGTTCTAGACTAAACTGTGTTATGGAAAAATTGTTTGCTGAATGCGGAGATAAAAATCATTTTGTAGAAATTGAGAGCAAATAAACTAAGTTATAAAAGTCGTTCAGTTGCTTTACATAAAATTTTAAAGCAGCATTTATGAGATACGTATACAGCAAACACATGGAAAAAATCGTTGCTTGTTTTGTTCGTTTTTCTAAAATAACGTTATTTACCCACTTTTAATATGTGATACATTATTTTTACTTTCCCAAACATATTTGTATATATATATATATATATATATATATATATATATATATATATATATATATATATATATATATATATATATATATATATATATATATACGTACCAGTTTCATTTATTTACTTATTTGTTTGCGTACTTATTTATTTATTCAGTTTTATGTGAAATAAGTTGCGAAACAAATTCAACTGCAACTTTTAATTTTTTTAATGAAACATATCTGGTATTAATGAAGAGAAAACATATTTATTTATTGTACTGTTTTATGTGGATATGAATATTATATAATAAGAATAGTATATATAGTATATGATACAAACACGTATCATATTGAAAAGCGAAGTAGAGATAAGTAATGGTAATTATGTTTTAAGAAAGGTACCTCACCTTTGCTATTCTACATACTTATTGCCTAGGCTAGTAGATGATTTTAAATGTGTCTAACTTTTTTTTATTAAGTGTTGCATCTGTAATTTTGTCAAGAAAAGAGAAATTAGCATTACGCTGTCCATGAATTGTCTTCATTTTTATGGCAAAACACAATAACTTAATTTGACACAAAAATTTCAATTTTCTAACCCATACTGTAGCCAAAGGTTATTAGAATCCAGTTCGTTTCTTACATTAAAAAAAAATAAATATATATAAGCCGAACATTATTTTTCTTCCGTCACTTCAATCGAAAATAAGAGGATGTAGCAAAATAATATTTCTGGCCCAATGTTATCAAATAACTTTGAATGAGATTGCTATTTATGAGTCCCTTGCCAAAGCTTTAAATAACGGAAGAGCACAAATGAGGATGCTGCTACTAGCGAAAGTTCTATATTTTCGCTAGTAGGCTAATCTAATTTTCGAAAAGTGAACTAAGGTCTTGCTTTTCGAAAATCCATTGAGACCCTTTATTTCCATATGCATAAAATGTCACATGGTCTCTTTGTCGTCAATTTTATGGTCAATCTTTAGTAATATGGTGTGTGGGTTCAGCGTCATTTGCGCCCACGCTATTTGCAGCCATCGAGAAAATTCCTGTTCAAGTGCGTCGTTGCAATCATTGATAGTTATCTGTAAAAATATCTAAGATAGACGTGTCTTCTGCAACCATCAGGAACTGTTATGTTCAGTTCGATTTCATTTGGTTCATTATGAACTCAACTGAATCAGATACACTTTTTCTGTAATAAAAATGTAAAAGATAAGGAGTATTAAAATATCGAAGTTGAAGAAATGCTTTTCTCTCGACCCACCATATAATACAATGTATAGTGATTTACTGCTCAAGTATAAATGTTCTAAAAGCTATTCTAATGAGTAGTACATAATTGCGTAGTATCTATAATATACTTTGCGTGTAAGAACAAAAGTTCAGATTTTGTTTCCTTTTAAATACTGCTATGCGTTTGGGATATTAACTCATATTCAATAAGGTTCTTTCGTGTATTTTATTTCTGCCCTTTTATTAATTTTATGGTCATTAATTAAAGAGTGTAACAAATATTTCCCTTATGTATGGTGTTACCAATAGAAATTCAACATTAATGTCATTTACTAGGTTAGTGTGAATGAAATGACTAAGCCAAGTGCGTAATTTGCAAAGACAAATAATAATAATAATAATAATAATAATAATAATAATAATAATAATAATAATAATAATAATAATAATAATAATAATAAACCTGGTTAATTAAAAAAAGAACCCATCTGCAACCATACACTTTTGCCAATCCCCAACCTAAGATTGAAATCCATCGCGAAAGAAGTATGAAGTCTGCAATGCGACGAAATCTTCAACCGCATATTGCACCATCGCATCATGAGAGATGGTCTTCCCTCCCAATAAGTGTTCGAGATATCAGAAGAAATGGTAGTCGGTAGACGAAATGTCAAGAGAATACGGTAGACGAGGAAGGGTTTCATACAACAACTCATGGAGAGTTTGCAATGCTCTTTGAGCAACATTT